>NW_026536012.1:1200000-1517322 GCF_028551555.1 Melozone crissalis
CTTGAGGCAAAGGTTTTAATGAAAAAAGAAAGTCTGTTGTAATGGAATAAGCATGGATTTACCAGGTAAGAAACATTGCACTGCTTTAATTCTGTCACCCACTGCTTTCCTCTTACTCTGAACATTTTTGTCTCAAATTGAGAAGGCAGATTTCAGTCAGTATTAGCCCTGGATAACATCAGCAGGTTTAATGGATTACAGGTATGGGAATATCTGGTGGTGCACCATTCTTCATTTTTACACTGCAATCAAGTTTAATGTAAAATGTTACGAAGAACATTATGATATATATTTTATTTATAGAAGGTTATATTAGTTATTTTCCCCTATGATATATTCAAAAGCCACGTGGATGTGGCACTTGGAGACAGAGGTTAGTGGTGGCCTTGGCAGTGCCAGGGGAGTGGTTGGGCTTGATGGTCTGGGAGGGCTTTTTCAGTCCAAACGCTTCTTTGATCCTACAATTCTCTGTATTGCAGCTATTTGTGAAGTGTGTACATCTTTAGCTATAACAAATTGCAGGCCCTACAGCAAGGGTCATGCTACAGTGTGAGTACATCTTATTAAAATCAGAAAGCCTGCAGAGCAGACCCTTCCTGACAACAATAATCCACGGCTGAGGTATTCAATCCATGTATGTATTTTATCTGTATTGCATTTACAGCTCCAGGTAATCTTTGTATTCCACAATCTGCTTTTAATGTAGATGACAACAATTTTCTCGTGCAGCCGGCTGGGATAAGTGTGTCCCAGGGAAACTGAGAAACTTGTGCAAGGCCACCCAGTAAAACTCCACAGCAAGGTCAGTAATTTGGGAGGGTTGCTGGTTTCCAGTACCAGGCCCTTAAAACAAGACCATCACAGCATCCTGACCCATGATTTTCCTGCAGTCTGAGTGATGAAGGATGCAGTCATGAGAGTGCCAGGCATGCAGGACCTCTGTGGATAGGAGTCATCTACTGAAACCTAGAGTTTGATTTTGTATGATTCTCACAGTTTCCCAGATAGGTGCAATGTTCATATATCCTCTAGATCATTGCCTGACTCCATCTATCCTGAAATGCAATTCGGGTTGGTACAATCTCAAACAAACTCAAGATGAGCTTTTAATGATTTTTTTCATGTCAGCTTTCTTTATTCAATTAGTTTTGCTGTGTAGTGCAATAATAGGGCTCATAATGAACATGATTGCAGTGATTTCCCTGAATGCCTTGAGCAGGCGCCATGATCAGCAGAGGTTTAGCCCTGCTGTCTGTGCTATCCTGAAACCTGAGAGGGGGTATGTCAGTGACCTTTGGTGCAGGAAACTGAAACCTGAGAAATTGGGCACTTAACAAAGAGCACAAGGGAGGGCAGCTGACATAAAAATGAGCAGCTGAGAAGAATCTGTGCCAGAAGGATTTGGGGAGCTGACGAGAGGAAGTAAGCTCCAAGGATCAGTTGGATCTGCAGAGCGATGTTCGTGCCTTGTCAGGGTGCTTTTGCTCGAGCTCACAAGTTCCAGCCTCCTCTCGTTCCCAAACCTCTGATGTAAGAGCTTTGTTCTTTGCTCTCTGCACTTGAGCCCCCGTGCAAAGGCCTCTCTAATGCTGCGGAGCAAAAACAACAGCGCAGTGCTGCCGTGCACTCTGTGCATCTGCTGCCACGGGGTAGCCACTGCAAACACCTGCTCCCTTACAAGGGCCAGGGGGCCTCCACTTTCTTCTTCAAAACATGTATTTTCTTTTAGCGCCCTTTTCATTGCCTGGGACATGGCCCAATGTTACCATGATGGCAATGAAGTTTAAGGGAGCAGCTTACAGCTTCCTCAAGTAAATGACAGATGTGAATAGTGTTAATTGTGGGTATGTTCTGATTATTTGAAATAAAGATAATTTCAAAAGACTTACTCCTGTAAGCCCTCCCTGTGAAGGACATTTAAAACCTCAGCTCTCCCAGTTGTTTGGAGACTGGATGTGGGAATCAGTTGCCAGGCTGGTGCCTTTGTGCAAATCACTGGTGAAATATCCCAGGATACACTGAGACAGCAGTTCAGACTCTTCAGACATAGATCCTTGGGTTCATACATAAGTTTCTGCAAGTAAAGGGACAGGCTGGTAGTGCCAGGAGTTCAAACTCTTCTGAAATGGATCTTTGGATTGGTGAGTAAGTTTGTGCAGGTACAGGCACAGGCTGGTAGTGCCAGCAAGGTTGTTACAGCGGGCTGCAGCGTGTGGGAGGATTTAGAGATGTGTGTTCTGTTAACTTGTCTGCTTGCCTGAAATCCTTCACTGCGATGAGAACTCACATACAGAACAGCTGCCAAGGTCAATCACCTCACTTTAAATACATAAATATATCAATATAAATATTTATGTGTGTATATTTGCATCTCACTTTGAATTCTATATTGCCCTTCCTGAGTGCCATCCCCAGATGCTCCCAGTGCCACCCCCTGTGCCAGGGGGTTGTGAGGGGCAGTCATCCCTGGCCCCTCTGATCTGGGCACCCCTGCGCTCCTTGGGGATCCTCACAGAACACCTGGGATTCAGGTGCTCAAATTCCCTTTTCTCTACAAAATCAGCAGCAAGCTGCCAAATTACCACTTCCCACTAGTTGTAAGTGCTCAGCAGATGAAGGCAAGGGTTTGTGTGGGAGTGAACTGGGGGTTTTAAGCAAGCTGAGTGGGGGTTTCTACGACTTTAGCCCAGTGGACAGCACAGGCTGCTTCGCTCCATGCTATTGTTGCATGACATTCCTCTTGGCACAATGTTTATTTTTAGCCAGAGACTATCACAAGTATTTTTCAGCAGGACTGTCACTGCCTCTGAACAGGGAATCATATTACTGCAAGAACTTTGCTGAAACAAAGAAGATAAATTGGACAAATGGGAAATTATAAATCTAGACCAACCCAGACTTGCACGGGTAACTAATGTCACTTTTTTACAGGCAGTGTGCCATCCATCCATCAGAAAGGAGCAAATGGTATTTCAGGAGATAACTCATTCCTGGTTTACTCTTGAGTTCAAGGCTCAGGTATTGTTCTTGACTTAACCCAGATACAGGCTGTGAAAGAAGACAAAAAAGCCAAAAAAACTACTGAACTAAATTTATTTGGGCAACTATGGAAGATCATAATAATTTGTATACTATGTTGATTTAACTCATACTTCATGAGAAAAACCTGTAAGTCTCTAACCTTTTTCTGCTGTGTGTCTGTTGAGGAAAAAAGAGCTAACAAATGCAACCTGAACTTTAAGTTTTCTCTTGAATATTATTTAATATTAAAATATATATGCACTGTCTCTGAAATCCTTGTATATGGTTCTGTATTGACTGCAGTAGGAACAGTTTAATAGCTGTAATATTTTAAACTTTATTAGAAATATGTGTGAAACTGTAAAATTGGATGTTTAAAAATCCAGTGTTTTGGTTACTGCAGCATTATTATTTCTGTGCTTTGAAGTGTTTTATCAGTTTGGAGTTTTTGTTGTAGATGAATGGAAGAAGAAAGTCAGTGAATCCTATGCCACAGTCACGGAGCGCTTGGAGGACGACCTGCAAATCAAGGAAAAGGAGCTGGCAGAGTTAAAGCATGTTTTCAGGTAAAATATTCTGTGAATCTGTTTATCGATTTATTTAAAATGACTATTTGTTATCAAACAGTATTTCCAGTTTCAGGTGTTTTATATGGACAGAGTTTCTCCTATGTGGAATGCATGTTCCTTATGTCTATTTTTGGGAGTATGTCATCACAGTGCTGGGTAGAGGCCCACAGCAGAGTACCAAAATTAGTGGCTGCTGATTATTAATGCCAATATTTTACAACAAACACCTCTATTTGTAAAATAGTTAGCTCTAGTACAATGTCTGATTTGGCTGTGCACTTTTCGGTTTTGCTGATGTGCTTCTGCAGCCAGGAATATTGCTGAAGCGTACCACTGTGAGCAAACACAGAAGCAGTGGGTTCAAGGTTAGGATGGGACTGGCTTTCTCAGGACAGCACACACTCACACTCAGGCTCACCCAGCTGAGTCACACAGACCTGCAAAGCTCCAGTGCAGCCAACTCCCAGCTCACAGACTGGAAAGGAGCTGAGAAAAGTATTGAAACTTCTTTTTTATTGTAACCTTGTTAAATACCTGTAATGGTTGCTCCTCCCTCAGGGTGGGTTTATTGTTACACAAATCCGAGTGTTCTGCAAACTCAGGGTCATGGGTGTGCTGATACTGAATGGAAACTTCTATGGTCAGGCCAAAATTGAGATTCTCCAAAGCAATATTAACTGTAGGTTTATTTTGTTTTCAGCAAATGTAATTACTTACAGTGCCTGATGGATCACTAACAAATCAGTCTGTGCTGAAGGAAACTCACAAGGCTCAATGACAAAAGCTAAAATGTCCAAGTACTGTCTCATTTAACAACCTGTAAGCAAGCACAGTGATCACTGCCCCTGTCATTTCATCTGTGGAGTATAAACCCACTTTTTGATAGGCTTTTCCTGGTTATTCTTTTCATTTAGCAAGATGGCCCCCGCTATGTGCATGTCCTACTCACCATTTAAAAATCAATACACATATTTTAAAAACGCATTGTAGTTATTATTGCATTAATATAGATGCTGAGTTTATATGGATTGTTTATATTTTTAAAGAGTCTTTCTTCTGTGATTTCCCCTAATTTAGATACATTTAGAATGTATATATTGTGATTGCATAGCCAGATTTCTCAGAAAACAAAAATCTGGACCACTCAACCTAATAGAAGTAAAGTATTTCTAGATTTACAGATTGTACACTGGGTATAAATTCAGCCTCGTGTCTCAAAAAAAATTACATTGAGATTTCTCTTTTAAATGTTTCCCACATACAAGAAGCTGTGCTGAAAGATGAAAGAAATACTCATCTGTGAAATCCCTTTTTCAGCTCTGATGAAGCCTTCTGCAAGGTGAACCTGAATTACCGCACGGAGAGCGGGCTCTCGCTGCTGCACCTGTGCTGCGTCTGTGGGGGTAGGTGTGGGGCACGGCACCCTGCCCCAGCGCGGGGCTGCCATGGCTGGCAGAGGCCTGGGCTCTCAGGGAGCTCCTCAGCTGGGTGTGTGGGGCACAGCACCCTGCCCCAGCGCGGGGCTGCCATGGCTGGCAGAGGCCTGGGCTCTCAGGGAGCTCCTCAGCTGGGTGTGTGGGGCACAGCACCCTGCCCCAGCGCGGGGCTGCCATGGCTGGCACAGGCCTGGGCTCTCAGGGAAAGCCCCAGCTGTGTGTGTGGGGGTAGGTGTGGGGCACCCTGCCCCAGTGCGGGTCTGCCATGGCTGGCAGAGGCCTGGGCTCTCAGGGAAAGCCCCAGCTGTGTGTGTGGGGGTAGGTGTGGGGCACAGCACCCTGCCCCAGCGCGGGGCTGCCATGGCTGGCAGAGGCCTGGGCTCTCAGGGAGCTCCTCAGCTGGGTGTGTGGGGCACGGCACTCTGCCCCAGCGCGGGGCTGCCATGGCTGGCAGAGGCCTGGGCTCTCAGGGAAAGCCCCAGCTGTGTGTGTGGGGGTAGGTGTGGGGCACCCTGCCCCAGCGCGGGGCTGCCATGGCTGGCAGAGGCCTGGGCTCTCAGGGAGCTCCTCAGCTGGGTGTGTGGGGGTAGGTGTGGGGCACCCTGCCCCAGCGCGGGGCTGCCATGGCTGGCACAGGCCTGGGCTCTCAGGGAAAGCCCCAGCTGTGTGTGTGGGGGTAGGTGTGGGGCACCCTGCCCCAGTGCGGGGCTGCCATGGCTGGCAGAGGCCTGGGCTCTCAGGGAGCTCCTCAGCTGGGTGTGTGGGGCTCAGCACCCTGCCCCAGCGCGGGTCTGCCATGGCTGGCAGAGGCCTGGGCTCTCAGGGAGCTCTCAGCAGCATGTGTGGGGTAGGTGTGGGGCACAGCACCCTGCCCCAGCGCAGGTCTGCCATGGCTGGCACAGGCCTGGGCTCTCAGGGAGCTCCTCAGCTGCAGCAGCAGCTCTCAGCTGTGTGTGGGGCACCCTGCCCCAGCGCGGGTCTGCCATGGCTGGCAGAGGCCTGGGCTCTCAGGGAGCTCCTCAGCTGGGTGTGTGGGGCACAGCACCCTGCCCCAGTACAGGTCTGCCATGGCTGGCAGAGGCCTGGGCTCTCAGGGAGCTCCTCAGCTGGGTGTGTGGGGCACGGCACCCTGCCCCAGCGCGGGTCTGCCATGGCTGGCAGAGGCCTGGGCTCTCAGGGAGCTCCTCAGCTGCAGCAGCAGCTCTCAGCTGTGTGTGGGGCACCCTGCCCCAGCGCGGGTCTGTTCTGGCTGGCAGAGGCCTGGGCTCTCAGGGAAAGCCCCAGCAGGAGCAGCAGCTCCCAGCAGGGCTCTGAGCTGCCCTGCCCGAGGCTTCAATGGAGCCCCACAAGAGCTGATCCTTCTGTCTGACCAAGGCTCTGTGCAGGATGCACCATGATCCACTGCAGGTTTTCAGCTCATCCTAAACTGCTTCCGATTCATCAATCCAAACCCATCGCTGAGCATTTCTGGCTCCACATTTCTGTCCTGGCTCAGGCTCCAGGACAGGGACCTTGTTGTAGCAGCACTTCATGGTACTTACACCACCAACTTTTCTACCGTAATGAAAATATCTGTATTTCATTTCACATTGATTGAAAGAAGAATTACTGAAATGCTCTAGTGACAAGCATCAGCTGATAGGGCTTTTCCAGATAGCACATCAGAATACACAAGGGAGAAGGGCAAGATGTGTTCTGGGACGCTCATACAAACATACTAATGGTGGGATTTTCCACTTGGATCCACACAGCTGCTCTGTTATCCACAAAAAAGTCATTAGTTCATGTACTTGCTTTGCTCTTGTTATACAATTTTTAGCAGACATTGGCTGAGAGAGGCAGAGACTTTTACCCTGAGGTTTCAGCTCTGCAAAGTACTGACATGCATAAATTATTTTATCAATCTTAGATGTTCACCATGAGGAACAACCTGATCCTGCACTACTGAAAAATGAGTGCATCTTTACTTGTCATTTTTGAGTGCAAGATCCTATCCAAAGATGGCATCAATACCTGGGAACATCAGTGCAGTTGGGGTAGCTGAGAGGAAGTTTAGGAAAACACACACTTACCGTTAGTTCTGTGAGCACTCAGAGAAGGGCAGAGCTGCTAGATCTGACATTGTCCTTGGCTACTGTCACAAGTGCTCAAAAGGCAGATGAATTTATTGAATTTATGTATTTATTCACTGTGTGTCAGAAAGGTCAGAGCAAAGCTCCTGGCCTGGAGCACATTAATGGAGCCACATTAGCACTGCCCAAAATGACTGTCCTTTTGAGGATGTCCTGTGTAGGGAGAGCAGTGCTCCAGTTCTGAGATGGCAAAGGAGTCAGTGATGGGGAAACCAGAGGTTCCAGAAGCACCTTCTGGCTCATGGAGCTCTCTGCAGCATGCTCTGCATGCTAAAGGAGGAGTTGGCTTCTCTAGAAGCTCAGCTACCCTTACCAAACCCTCATTAAAGTGTGAACAAACAGTGAGCTGGTATGTGGCCAGACCCGCAGTTGTCCCAGCCAATGAGGTATTTCCATCAATCTCATCATTCTAAAGTTTCAAAATATATATTTTATTACTTGCCTCAGGTCAGCAGTCAAGAGAGCTATTTCTCTGCTTTCAAACTCACACAGGAGCTTCTTGCCTCATCTGCATGTTCTTTCCTGTAACTGTCTTTTCTCCACTTTTCTCTCTAAAGGCAACAAATCCCACATCAGAACTCTCATGCTAAAAGGGCTGCGCCCATCCAGACTAACGAGAAATGGATTTACAGCTCTGCACTTGGCAGCTTATAAGGTAAATTATTTTAAATAGAATTGATGATGGGAAATCAGAACTGAGCAACTGATTTGTCTGAACTGTCCAGATGAGCTCTCTAGTCATTATTTCTGGTGGAAATGTAAGTTTCACATCTGGTGCGTAGGAAAAGGCCCCATAAAGATCCTATGCACAGGAATCAGTGTGTGCTTTTGCAGTGTCATCTGTGCAACTCCAGTGCAACATCCAGTGCAGCTCGAGACAGAGGAGTTGTCCAGTGCCACCATAAAATCAGCGTAGAGACTTTTTTAACAGCCAGGCCTCAGTATAGAGAAGAGAGAGCCCTGGTGCTGGGCAGAGCTGCCCCAGCCTCCCGTGGCACTGAGCCCCTGCAGCGCGGCTGCTCCCTCTCCATCACGGCCAGGGCTGGGCTGCTCCCTGCAGCTGTGAGAGCCTGTCCAGGAATGATGTGGGTTCATCCTGGCCTGCAGGACAACGCAGAGCTGCTGACGGCGCTGCTGCACGGCGGGGCTGACATCCAGCAGGTCGGGTACGGGGCGCTGACAGCGCTGCACGTCGCCACCATCGCCGGCCACCACAAGGTACGTGTCCCTGGGCTGTGCAGGACTCAGGTGAGTGCTGGCGTTGGCAGGTCATTCTGCTTTACTGTCTTTCAAAACAGAATTCAGAACTGCTTAAGTACAGCTGGATTTTGTTTAATTTTTTCTGCATTTTGGGAATATCATATCTGTGCATGTATTTTTACACTGAACAAACATGCACAAAAGGACGCGGGTCAAAGGTTGGACTTGATAGGTCTTGGAGGTCTTTTCCAACCTTGATGATTCTTTGATTCTGATAGTTCAGTGCAGAATGATGGTGGAGCTGTTAACCTGAGCCCTGACTCTGGGATGGTCTCATTCACAGGTATTTACTGTCTCCTTTGTGGACAGTACAAAGAGGTCTTCTCTGAGCACTCTGGGGTTTCAAGCAATTTCTAAAACATCTGGGCTTTCTGCCCTAAATGTCAAAGGCAGACCTGCTGTTGCTCCCTTGTCCTGAGCTCCTGCTGAGGTTATGGGCAAGTTTAGGGTGCTCACAACCCAACCATATTAACTCAATAAGAAATAAACTGTTAGTAGTATTGAAAAGTTTCTTATTTCCTCCTTTGGAATGATCAGCTCGGTATCAGAAGCATCTCCATAAATTGAGTGGGACTCTCTCTATATATAAACTCATTTGGTTCATCTGCTGCTCAGGGGACCAAGGATTCGTGGTCCGAGTTCTTGCTTTCCTTCTTTACATAGCTGTGAGTTTTTCAGTCAGCTTAGAAGTTCCTCTGCCAGATAAAGTAGCTTGTTTTGTACACAATTTCATTAATATTTGTGGAAACATGGAATAATTTTTTCAAACCCCTTTATAAGGGTGGGTTTTTACCCCTTGCCCTTTTCCAAAAGGCAAAGTCCTTATGATGTCTGTCTCATGGGGTTTTTGTTGGCTCCCTCTAACCTTCAGAGTGGCTTAATTAATTGTCTTTGAAGTGAGATCATTGACTTGAGTGTTCAAAAAACTTCTGAATAATAAACCTTTTGTAAGAGAATTTTAAGAAAAATTGCAAAGTGAGACTATTGTGCAATTTGTTTAAGTATTGTTTTGAAATAACATTTGGTTGTACAAGGAGAGGGAGGCATTAGTTCCCCTTGTTCTCCAGGCTGTGCTGGTGTGAGCCCCACTGGGATGCTGTGGCTGCCTCAGACCAGCCCACCCAGCTGCTTCCTCTGCAGCTTGGGAACGTCCCCTGGGTTACAAGCTTCACTTTCACTCACCGTCAGTCTCCTGAGGATTAAAACCTTTTTTTTCCTACTTAGTTTCTGAAGTATTTCTATCCCTCCAGCATAGCCTCCTACTTGTGATGCCTGTGACAGCTTTCAGTGCTTTCTAAGACTCCTTTCTTCTTTCCTAGAAAGATATCTTGTCTGGGAGACTATCAAGCCTGTCTCTGCACCCCTCTCATCATTTACACTTGAGTGGAGTTTGCTTAGTACAGCGCACAGAATTCTATTTATCAGGGGATCACAAAGCAGCAGGCACGGCTGCCATTGCTACAGCCTGGAAAATGTGTCAAAACCCATCTAGTTCTTTGTTCATCATCAGGGATGGATCCACATCACTCAACACAGTTTTTTCACCTTGAAGATCCACCTTGAAAGCTTCTAGATGAATCTAAATTTTGAATTCCAGCTCCCAAAGAGTTTGAGGAGAATATGGAGTTATTAATTGGAGTTACTCACATCCCTGAATGTGTTACAGCCTCACACTTCATGGCTAAATTAAAGTCAGGCTAATCCAAAGACATTTCAGTCATATTAGTGTAAAAGCTACAGGCCCAAACATCTCTTTTCAGAGACAACAGCTACAGCTTCAGGTTTTTTTTCATGGTAGTTTGCTGGAAAATGTCTTAGTAGACTAATCATTTGAAAGCCACCAAACCATTAAATCCCTGGCTGGCTGGCTCTATGTTCCCACCTCTGGCTCACCAAGATATTAAAAATAGGCCAGAAACACCATGGAGGGAATCAGCTGTGTTAGCTAAATAATGGAGTGTGTTCTTTATTTAGCAGCTGAGCATATTCCCACCCATCCCCTGAGTGCCTGTTGCTGAGCTGATAGAACAGCCAGAAGAAAGATCTCAGGGGATCTTTCTGCAGATTTTTGTTATGTAGTCAAATGCTTTTTTGAAATCAGCAGCAAAACACATGTGACATTTGGCAAGGGAAATTCTGACTGTATGTAAAGGGGGCGAGGGGATCACAACGAGAGTGACGCAGCACTGAGGGCATTCCAGGGAGGATGCAGAACCCCCACACTTGGCAGTAGTCACACCTGGCCCTTCAGTGCTGCCTCCGGGGGAAATCATAGCTGATGCCATAGAAAAATGGTTAAAAATAATGGGAAATGGATACATTTACATTTGTCAGGGCACACACTTTGTGCAGAAAATATCTTCAGGCCTTCTTATGGAAAAGAATAATTGAAATTGTGTAAAGAAGCAATCCCTGTACACTGATGTTGCTTGGGAAGAGTTGGTATTCTCAGAGCCCTCAAGAGTTGCATGGGTTGGACTGACTGTCCTTGTTGTTGCATGTTTTATGTGATTTGGGGGTTTCAGTTGAGCAAGCAGGTGACAGAGGTGCATGGTGACAGCTGGCACTGGCTGCCCTCCTCCAGGGGCTGTCCATGGGCAGGCACTGGTGTGAGCAGCACAGTGCAGGATGGCCCCTGCCCCGTCCTTGGTAGCCCTTCAGCCCCAGCTCTTTACTCTCCATGCACAGGCACCAGTGTGAGCAGCACAGTGCAGGATGGCCCCTGCCCCATCCTTGGTAGCCCTTCAGCCCCAGCTCTTTACTCTCCATGCACAGGCACCAGTGTGAGCAGCACAGTGCAGGATGGCCCCTGCCCCATCCTTGGTAGCCCCTCAGCCCCAGCTCTTTGCCCTGTCCTGACTCATGGTTCTGTGTCCTTCATCATCATGACTCTCAAATCTTTGCACCCATCAAACTGGTATGCAGAACTTCTGAAGCAATCCCCAGCCCAAGCCCTCTGTGTGCCCAAGGACTCCCTCGTGCTTCAGAAAAACCCCTTCAGGCTTCAGTGTAGAACACAAAGTGGTTTCATTCCGCCTTCTATTTTGGCAGCTATGCAGCAAGGCATGTCCTGAGAGTTCACAGCTTTCAAAAAATCATGGGCCTCCTGAAGGACCAAAAAAAAAAAAAAAAATTTTGAAAGAGAGCACTTAGGGTTATTTATTGAAGCCAAAGAGCTCTTATGTTCTAAAATACAAAGAAATCTTTCCGTGTTTGAGGATTTACCTTCACATATTTAAATTTAAAAGGATCTTTCATTTTGTGTGACTTTTTCACTTCTAAAAACTCTGGTATGTTTACAGCTCTTTGTTCATAATGGCTAGAAGAAAATTAAAGGTTTTTTGAGAATATCCAGACAGCCATTTCTGCGTCTCTTACTTAATAGATGAGATTTTTTAGTGGCACACCGATTTTCAGGCTCATTTATAAAGCATCAGTGACATTCAGTGTTCAGTTCAAGTACTGTAAGCTAATCACTTTTACATGCTCTGCATCTTTCTAACCCGTTTGTTTGGGGCTCTTTGGCACGTTTTAAATGGGAGGCATGAGGTCTCGAAGTCCTGTTTCACCAGCTGAGCGCATGCAATGCATGCACGGAGCATTGCAGTGGGCCCGTAGCACACCCCCCAGTGCTGGTGGTGGTGGGCAGTGCTGCTGTTTCCTGCAGGCTGTGGACATGCTGCTGCAGCACGGGGCCTACGTGAACGTGCAGGACGCCGTGTTCTTCACGCCGCTGCACATCGCTGCCTACTACGGCCACGAGCAGGTAACGGGCCCTCAGCCCTGCCCCGTGAGGGGCACTCTGAGCCTGCTCCTCTCTTGTGCTGGCTGGGCTCTGTCCATTCACCACGGGGAATGTTTTGCACAATTAATGTGTGCTTGCTTTTGAGAGTTTTAATATTTTTATAGACATGGAACTTGAAAATGAGTTTCCTATTGAATCTCTTCTCCCTGTTTTAACTTTACAGAGATGCCCATGTATAGTATTACCCAATGCACTGTTGTATCTGGTTTTCCCAAGGTTTTACTTTCATGTGATATTTTAATCAACCCTAATTATTTAGGTAACCCACCTGTTACTGAAGTTTGGAGCCGATGTGAATGCGAGTGGTGAAGTTGGGGACAGACCTCTCCACCTGGCTGCTGCCAAAGGCTTTCTCAACATCACAAAGCTTTTGATGGAAGAGGGAAGCAAAGCTGATGGTAAGAAAAGATATTTTAAAATCCTCTTTAGAGATGTCTTTTCTAGACAGAGTCCTAGCTTCCTAACACATACTCTTTGTATGTGTGTCTGTGTATCATCTTTGGACAACTGAAACAAGAAAACAGCAGTTGGAAAGCTTTCCTTGGTTAAGCATGCTGGTGTGTCATCTCACGTTTACTCTATTTTCAGTAGTAAGTTAGAGGTAAAAAACGGGGAAAAAACAAAATTAAGATTAATATACAGTGTGGCTCATTATTTAGACATTGATTCAGGCAGGGAACATGTGGCCATGTGGTGGGGATCTGTAGTCAAAGTGATTCCAATGCACAGAGAACTAGTGAACGAGGTACAGGAGAAGGATTTAAAGTCAAAATTATGCTGCAAGTAATTTAAAATAATTCATAAGGAAGTCAAAATTCCACAGAGACTGTTTACAAGGGCCTGGAGTGCCAGGACAAGGGGAATGGCTTCACACTGGCAGAGGGCAGGGTTAGATTAAACACAGGGAAAAATCCTGCCCTGACAGTGTGGACAGGCCCTGGCACAGGTGCCCAGAGCAGCTGTGGCTGCCCCTGGATCCCTGGAGGTGTCCACAGCCAGGCTGGACATTGGGAGCACCTGGGACAGTGGGAGGTGTCTCTGCCCACAGGGAGGGACCTGAAAGATCAGGGTCCCTTCTAACCCAGGCCATTCTACGATTCTGTGCAATACTGAGCAAATTCCAAATTATTTAAAGATTAATGTCTTATCCTCAGAGTAAGAGACAGAAATGTTTTTTGGGACGTAGCAGTACATTGCTTGGAAATGTACTGCTCGTTAATACATCAATTTACCATGTTCTCTGGGAGTCCTGCCTGCAATCACACATCCTCCTCCTGCAATAAAAATGCACGGAGGGAAGCAGCACAGTCAGGTCTGTGCGTGCTGTTTTCAGAAGTGAGCTCAGGGTGTTTCAGCCTCGATGTGTATGCTCTGGGCTGAAATAATTATAATAAATGGGGGGAAAAAGAGACATTCTCTCATCATGACAAGGCAGTGGGAGGTTTGCCCTCTGTTAGAGAGTTTATTCCAAAAGGAAAGAATCTGGGGCACCATTTCAGGTCCTTTTCTTTAAACTCAAAATCTTCTGCACAGAAAAAAAGAAAAGGGAGACTGGAAGCGGGAAGCCTTTTGCTCTTAAAGTAGCACACTTTGAAACTTGCTGTAAATGCAGCAGCAGAGGAAAAGTCTTTAGTGCCCAGGAATGAAAGAACCTGGGAAAGAACCTGAATAAATTTGGCACTGTTCAGTGCAGATTGTTCAGTAATTGGGGTCACAAACTTGAACTGTTTCTTTTAACGCAATGTGAGCCCAAACCCGCAGCAATTGCCCATCCCGAAAGCAGGCAGAAGGCTCCCTGGCATGGGGAGCTCCATGACAGCTGGCAGGCTCCAGCATTCCCATCTGCAGATCAAGGATCCCCCAGGGACCCTCTATGCAACTGCCCTTGGGATGTTTTGCTACGACTAGTACATGCCAGCAGTTCTGTGCTGCCCGGACGTTCCCTGTTCTGTTGATGTTGTTATTGTCTTACTTTTGCTTCAAAACTGCTGTTTCTGAAGGTCATTTATAACTCATGATTCCTTCATGGAAAGCTTTGTCAAAAGACTCAATAAGTTTGCAGCTGGAAGAAAGCAATCATGCCCCAAGTTCAGAAAATCACCTTGACAGTGCACTCCAGGTGGCTCAGAGCAATGTGGGTTTGATATCCAAAAGATCACGGAAGTTTCAATTTTGAACAAATACACCCACAAATATTGTTCCAGGAGGTTTCAAAATGCATAGACGCAACACATAAAATTCTACTAAATATCCCAAACCACCCCAGACACACTGTGTTAAGGATAAAATCCTTTCTGTGGTCTTTCTCTTGGTGAACCGGCAGTGAATGCTCAGGACAATGAAGATCATGTGCCTCTGCACTTCTGCTCTCGATTTGGGCACCATGATATTGTCAAGTTCTTACTGCAGAGCAGCTTCGAGGTGCAGCCCCACGTGGTGAACATCTATGGAGACACACCTCTACACCTGTGAGTGCCCTGGAGCAGCTGCTGGACGGGTTTGGGGCTCTTGGGAAGGCTGGTCTGGCTAACTCCTCTGTACTGGCTTCCTCTTCAGTGCCTGCTACAATGGGAAGTTTGAAGTTGTCAAGGAAATAATTCAGCTCTCAGGAACAGAAAGTCTCACTAAGGAAAATATATTCAGCGAAACAGTTTTCCACAGGTGAGGTGTTCAAATGCCAATGTCAGTAGAGCTCCGCTTACACACTAGTGCAACACAACACCCAAAATTACCAATGTCTCACAACACTCAGAATTACAAATGTCTCCCCAGCACCCAGGTGAGGGACAGAGCAAGCAGGGAGCTACACAGGGAGGGTGAGTTTGTGTCATGAGATACATGACAGGGCATGAAGCAAGAGGTACAACAAGGCAGTGAAAATCAGATTCACCAACACCTGATTGGACAGTGGTTCCTCTCCTTGTCCAGTCTGAACAGACTGTTTGCACAACAGTGCAAAATTAGGTGATTCAGCAATAATTAAAATGTTTCTGAAACAATAAAAATGAATATGCTCTGGTGGATTAATCATGCATTTGCACATTTCTAATGATCCTTTATTACTGCATTTTTATTTCTTTGTAATTCTTTTTTGGCTACCCAAAGTACTCCTTTTATGGACTATGGCACTCACCACTCCCTTTGCTTCTGCAGCGCTTGCACCTATGGAAAGAACATAGAACTTGTCAAGTTTCTTCTTGACCAGAATGTTGTAAGCATCAATCATCAGGGGAGAGATGGGCACACAGGTAACATCTCCATACTTACTGGGTATGAGGGTTTATACCAGCACCACAATATTGGGAAGCCATGCACCACCAGGATTTCCAGCACCCCAGTACCTTTCAGGCAGAGCACAGCTTTCTTGAAATATTTTTACTGGAGGCATAGAAGTGATAAGACGTCAGTGAGGATGTATCAGGCTCATTAGGGTGTTTATGAGAAACAAAACCTGGTGTAAACTGTTCCTCCTATATTAAGGCTTCTAAGTAGTGTTACAAATCATTCTGCAGAGATAGGCTTCTGGAATGTAGTGTCTGAAGGGCTGCACACCTTCCTGTCCCCACTACACAGAGCTGCCTTTGTTTCCACTTGCTTTTTCTCACATACAGAGTTGTTAAATGTGGTTTGCAGGTGGGAAAGTGGTGGCACATTGTGCAGAGGCAATAGATTGGTTCTTGCAACCTTAAAGTTTAATTTTCGCCTCTTGCCTCAGGTATTTTTTGACAACATATTTATTTATCGAGGAGATCAATTTGCACTTTACAGTTGTTGCTGCAGTCCCAGTGCTGTGTTCTGACTGCTGTGCTCCCCACGCTTCTCTGATGTTGCAGGATTGCACTGTGCTTGCTACCATGGCCACATTCGCCTTGTGCAGTTCTTGCTGGATAACGGAGCTGATATGAATCTTGTAGCTTGTGATCCCAGCAGGTCCAGTGGAGAAAAGGATGAGCAGACCTGTTTGATGTGGGCTTATGAGAAAGGTATTTCAATTTTCCAGTTTCTGCTACAAAACCCAGAAGCTGTGCAGGAAGGAGAGGGCAGCATGGGAAGGAGATAACACTGACAAACCACCTGCAATGTCTGCAGACAGAGCTCCTTCCACCTGCTCCCCAGGCACTGGACAAAGGGTTATAAACACCAGCCCTTCAATTGTCATCTCAGCTCGCTGCTAAACATTCATTTTATCCAGCACAAACTCAAGAAGAATTCACTGAAGACTATATATTGTCAGTTTCCATTGCAGAATTCCTGCAGCAGTTTTCCTTTGCCATATCTTACATTTTCAAAGTGGACTCAAGAAAATAATGTGCTTGTTTTTACTGGCAGAAATTTCCCATATTTCTTCAATTAAGAATCGCAGTAAGTTTAGATTAGCGTCACCATGTCTTTGCATATTTTGTAGTCACATTTTACGTTTTTTTTTTAATCCCTTGATTTTGTATAAATTAATATTTTTTAAAAGTCTTTTGAGCTACCAGCAAATCCTTGTGTTTCACTTTCCCTCCTAGGTCACGATGCAATTGTGACCCTCCTGAAGCATTACAAGAGACCTCAGGATGAATCCCCCTGCAATGAATACTCCCAGCCTGGAGGAGGTATGGGCTGAGCAATCATTTTATTCAAAGGGCCTGATCCAAAGACTGCTGAAATCTCTGGAAGTGCTCCACCCATGTCAGAGAGCTTTGGGTCAGTCCTGTCCAGCACAAATTAAATAACAGTCATGAGACTCAGCATTTTCTGGCCATACTCAGATTCCTTTTGAGGCTGCAGCCATCCAGCACCCCACTCTGCTGTGCCTGGTACAGTGAGGAAAATGAACTGTATCCCAGCCCAAGCCAGCTCCCATCAGATGTGTTGGTGTGTTCATCTGAATTATTGCCCTTTATTATTAATTCTTTCTGGCATCGACTCATTAATTTATCAGCACCATCACTTATGTTGTCATTATGAACTCCATAATTTCCCTCTGTTCTTTATTTCAGACGGTTCCTACGTGTCAGTGCCATCCCCCCTAGGAAAAATTAAAAGCATGACAAAAGGTATTTGCAATGGCAGATTGGGAAAACGTGAACTTTTGTGGTCCTTTGATCCAATCTGTTTGTCAGCCTGAGCATCCTACACAGGGTTCATTATTCCTGGACTTTCTATGGTACATTGTTCTATTTCCCTGGGGTAATTTTAGGAACATACTTAGCTTTGTTACTCAGTATAGTGACAATTCCTGTATTTGTCTTGTTTTCATTAATTTCTAAAAAATACATATATTTCTTTTTATTTCTTTGAGGAAAGGCTGTGATGTGAAATAACACTAATGAAATACCCATTTCTCCATTAATGCAAAGTATCATTTAAATCACACCATAGAATGCTTGAATTATCCTTATAAGAAAATTTCTGTCCAAAAATAATTGGTGTTGCTCTGAAAGAAATACAGCTGAAACATTCAGATAAATATTTTAAGATATTTTAATATATTTCCTCTTTTTTTTTTGTGATACTTTCAATTTTCCACTTTAAATGTTCACTCTGAATGTCATCAAATCCTTGCATCCTTCACATAGCAGCATCAAAATGCTCTGTTTAGAAATATTCTGATAAACTTTATAATAATAAACTAAAAAGATCAACAAGATAAAGACATTTGACAACTAAATTCAGTTGCAAAGTTTAGATTCTGTCACCAAGAGCCAGTGAGCTCTGGAATAGCATCCCCAGCAGCAGCAATGGGCACTGGCTGCACAGAAAGAAGGGATGAGTTCTCCATGTAGGGAATTCTGCACTACCATCCCATGGTGCAGGCAGAGTCTGGGGACGTGGGGCAGTGCTCACGGCTGGCAGGTGCTAACGCCAGGAGGGCCCGAGGCAGCCTGTGGCATTGCAAGGATGTGTCTGTCACTGGGCTTTGCTGTGGCAGGGACAGGATTGGCAGTCCTTTTACAGGGAAAAATCAGCTTTCCCAGTGCAAGAGCTCTGAATTTCAGTGCTTTTATGCCTGGTCCTCCCCCTGGCCATGTTTTACAAACGGAATGGGTGTTTCTCCTGCAGAAAAGGCTGATGTCCTCCTCCTCCGTGCTGGTTTGCCATCACACTTCCACCTGCAGCTCTCTGAGATAGAGTTCCACGAGATCATCGGCTCAGGTACCAGAAGTGAAAGGGCACTCGCTTTAAATGTTCCGTGTTCACAACAAACATATTTGAGCTTATTTATTTTAAACTATTTTAGGGTCTTTTGGAAAAGTCTATAAGGGACGATGTAGAAATAAAATTGTTGCAATCAAACGGTAAGTTTGTCATGCTTTTCCATTCTGCTTGGTCAATCACCTAGTTTGAAGCATTTCAAAACCCCATATTTTATGATACCTTTGCCTTCTGCTTCCTCTCATGTCACTCCAAGCTACCGAGCCAACACCTACTGCTCCAAGTCTGATGTGGACATGTTCTGCCGCGAGGTTTCCATCCTCTGCCGACTGAACCACCCCTGTGTCATCCAGTTCGTGGGAGCCTGCCTGGATGACCCCAGCCAGTTTGCCATTGTCACCCAGTACATCTCGGGGGGATCGCTCTTCTCCCTGCTCCACGAGCAGAAGAGGTATTGCCCTCATCCACCAGCGGGCCTGCTAACAGAATTCGGAACAGCAGGGAATCTGAGCTCATGTAAATATCCATTTCAGCATAGGACAACAGAGAAAGGAACACCCTAGAAAATGTTGAGCTTTGGTTCAGTTTATTGGGTGTACAAGGTAAACTGATAAGTCTTCACGAATTTGTTGTTGTCATTATTTTACAGTATATAGATTTACTTTACATAGATTATGTAACATTATTTTGTATGTAAAACAGTTTTAAATGTTGCACGATTTACAGATCAGAATAATTTTCAACTGTCCATTAACTTCAAGTAATCTTTTATTTTATTTTACAAAATACAGAATTCTTGATCTGCAGTCTAAATTAATCATTGCTGTAGATGTGGCCAAAGGCATGGAGTACCTCCACAATCTCACACAGCCCATCATACATCGGGATCTGAACAGGTCAGTTTCTGTCTCTAACCTAAAAATTTAGACAACATGAAGGCTCAAAGCCACAGGGACACTGTGCAGTGTCCCACAGCCCCAGTGTCTCATTAGCACTCAGTTGAAATTAATCTCAGGGGTTTTATACAAACCTGTACAAGTCACAATAGCTGAACTGTGGTTGTCCTGGAAGGCTGCAGTAGCTGACAGTGTTTTCCTGCATCTGTTTGTTTTCCTGAATCTCTGTTTTCCAGTGCTGAGTTTCAGCCTAACACCGTCTGTCAAAGGGCACTTGGTCACATTCCCTCATCACTTCCTCTCCATCCCTTTGCTTTGTCTCTTTTGTGTAAATATTTCCCCCCAGTCACTGAGTTGGTGTGTTTCTCGGTTTGCTGAGCTCGTTTGTTACAGCTAACAAACAGCAAGCAGCTCTGATTGCTGCCCCTGGGAGCTGGGATCTTGCATGGCACTGGGCACTCCTCCATCTCCTTGGTGGTGTCCCAGTGGGAGCACTGAGGTCTCAGCATCTGCAGGGAAAAGCCTGTTCTTTCTGTTCTAGCTATGGGAACAGTCCTGTGCATGTTGCAGCAACAGGGGATGAAATACTGAGCTGCACTGACTGCAAGGTTGAAGTAGAAAATGATCCTTTGCTAAAGCCAAAACATGGTCCTTTGCTCTGTCAGGCCTCGAGAGCAGCAGGCAGGCTGGAATGGCATCTCCACTGTGCTTCCAGGCCACAAACCTGTGTTGTTCCAAGGGACAGCCTTGCTCCTGAGGCAGTGGCACGAGCCAAGAGCCCATGGCTGACTCTGCAGCCTGTGGAACTGCTCATGGGGAGCCAAGGCTCAGACCAGGGCAGCCCCATGCCTTGGCGGCTCTGAGGAGAACAATTCTGCATTGCAGGATTTTAGATAATTATTTCCTCAAAAGAAAGCCCAAACCAGTACCTTCCTAGAGAGCCAGAAAGCCCCACAGCAGCCATACAGATCATATTTGTAAGGGTCAGAAGATAATGTGCTCTGGGGTTGTTGGTGCCATTCATGTGTGCTGCTGAGAGAACTCAACTTCTGAAAGTTTAGTGCAAGAGCAGGAGTCATGTTTGCAGCATGAGTCCCAGCCAACCCACAGGCACAATTACCAGATGAAAATCTTTGCAACAGCTTAAGAGAAAGAGTAAGAGTGAAACTCTGTGTTAAGTTTTGCCAGTGGCTTCACAGGAGCCTCATATTTTTTACCTTAAATTTTCGCATAACTCATAACCACCTTTGTGAATTCTGAAATCTAATGCACTGCATATAATGCATTAAATAAACCTGCAATATGGCTTGACAGAACAGAGAGGAAAATTAATCTTTCATGTCTCTACCCTGGAAAAGGGGTTATCCTTCCATTTGAAGAATAATTGGGAGTTTTATTTTGCTTTTCAGTTCTGACAGCCATCAGAAATGGTGACATGCATCAACTTATTTCCACTTACACCATGGTGAGGGATGGCAGCCACGATGATTATAGCACTTTAATAAAAGAGACCATTTTATTATCCATTTAATTTAAGCCATAACAGCTGAACATGGCTGGAGGAAGCCTTTGAGCGACTGACCTGCTTTTGATGACTCTAACTATCTGTGAACACTTCTGAGAGCTGCTTGGTGAGGGAGATGAAAGAGAGGATGGCAGCCTGGTGTAATGAGGATGGAGTCTGCGACTCCTCTTTGTTGAAATATCCCTTGTGAAATCTTAAAATATCCATTGCTTTTCATTACACCCACAGCATGTTAAAGGCAGAAGGATCTTTTAATGGCCTGAATCCCTGTGAAAGGGACATGCTGAGCCTGTCACTTGCCATGGGAGAGAGAGGCCTCCGTGCCTGGCAGACCCAGCACCACGTCCTTTCACAAAGCCAGGATGATTGCACACTCCTCGTTCTTATCTCCTTTTCTTCCTTCCATGGTTTCATGACGAGAACAATGCCTGCTCTCACCACTGCAATCCCTGTGTGACCTTAACAGAAGACAATTAATTTCTGATTCTGCTGAACTCAGTATTAGTCTTCTGCCAGCTCAGTTCAGCTTGGATTTTTCTTGCTGTATTTCTCAAAACACAAGCTTAAGAGTTACCTGTTTCATCTGAGGTTTTCAAATTTTCAAGTGCCACTGAGGCAATAATAGCATTTTTAAGATGTACCTTCCAAACCTTATTTCTGTGGGGTGTATTTTTTACTTTAAAAAAGAAAAATGAGTAACTGTCGTGCTTCCTGGAGGTAGCAGACTGACAAAGCCCTCCCAGAGCCTGCTTCCTGCTCTCAGATATGCCCATCAATGCACTCAGCACCAAGATGAGCATTTCAGCACTGTTGCTCAGATCCTGGGCCAGGGAAGGTTCAGGTTGGGCATCAGGGAGAATTTCATCACTGAAAGGGTGGCCAGGCATTGAAAGAGGCTGCCCAGGGCAGTAGTGTATTTCCCATCCCTGGAGATGTCCAAGGAACAACTGGACATGGCACTCAGTGCTCTGGGCTGGGGCAAGGTGGGGATTGGTCACAGGTTGGACTCTGTGATCTTGGGGGTCTTGGAGACTTCTTTTCCAGTCTCAAAGATTCTGGGGTTCTATGAAAGGCTGATGCATGCTATGAGGAGAAAGGGAGTTTCAGTTTATTTCTCTGCTTCTCCACAAAAACTGTCAGCCTAGGTCTTCATTATGTCTTGACTTGTCAAGTTGGATTTATTCAGGTCTACACAATCCTGGAATAGATTGAAGTTGAAGCTAGGGCTCAGTGCAGTTTATTCACATTGAGACATGGTGATATTTTTTGTCCCTACTGACAGAGGCCAAATTTGAGCAAAGACCACAGCAAAGTCTGTAGCTTTGTTTGGCTTGTGTACCTGCACCTACCCTGGGGCACAGCCTTCAAGAGTCTCTCTAGTTCAGCCTTGTGTTTGATTCATATTTTCATTTGGCATATGGTGTGGGTCTCAAAACAATTCCACGTGTCATACTAAAATCATGTCAATATTTTGATGGAAAGTACGTGTGAGAGCTAAAATCAGATCAAAGATAAATCAAGAGAGTCATGGTTACAGTTTTATGGTTAAATTTATCATCCCAAGGGTTGGGTTTAGGTGAAGGTGAAAATCTTGAAGACAGTGATTTGTGGGAGTGCTGCTTGAGAAAGCTTAAATTTCTTTCTGTCCTAAGACTGTTATCTGGTAAAATTTGTGTTCCTCACTTGACTGTTTTTGTTTGTATCCGCAGCTCTAATATAAGCAAGTTGTGCTTTTTGTTGAGACCATCAATATTACTTCCATTTTCCCTCCTCATGTAAACTCTTGCCAACTTTTTAATTTCTGTTTTTCATACACTTTTCACTCTTCTGAATTTTCTTGGCTCAGCATTTGATAAATATCCTGAGAGCACTGTTGTGTCCACATTCCTTACGTTGTGATTTGCTCAGCCCTTCCACAGCCCTGTGCTGTGAGGGTGTAGTGACTGGGGCAGGGAAATCTTCATCTCCAGAGGTACTGGAAACCTGTGACCTCGCTAAAGCAGCTTGTGGGTCTTTCCCCAAGTTTCCATTTTGTTTGAAACCCTGAGTTTTTGTTGCTGATTTATAAAAGTCTCTCTGGATTTGTTGCATGCAAGTCAGTCAAAGGTTGGCTTGCCCTCTCAGGGGTAATGTGTACTTTCTAACAGTAAATATGAGGCATACCTACAGACATTTAGCTATCTGAGGAGGTGATTTGAGCTCAAATGTTTAGCTAGGACCCGAAAACTATAGCATTTTCACCATCTTTAAGATGCTATCAAACAATTACCTATGGTTTTTTTCCCCAGTCACAATATTCTCCTGTATGAGGATGGTCATGCAGTAGTTGCTGATTTTGGAGGTAAGAAGTTTTTATGAAACACTTATAAATTAACCCCAAATACTCTAAAACTAAACATGTGCTTTCTGAGGGGGCACATGGAAATCCCTGTGGAATTGCACTTAAGGTAGGACTTTTGTATAGTAAGTGTATTGGCCTGAGAGTAATTCTTTTTCTTGCTCTGTTTCAGAATCTCGATTTCTGCAATCCCTGGATGAAGACAACATGACAAAACAACCTGGGGTTTGTTTCTTTTGTTTCTTGTTTTGTTCCACATAATTAATATCAAACAGGCAGGCAAACACAGTTTAGGAGAAGAAGACATTGGAAATACCTTTATTGGAATAGATGGACAGGTGTAGTATTAAATCTCTCTCAATGTTTCTCTGTCTTGGTTTTATTTTTTTCCTCTGTCTTCAATAACAGAGATGAGGGAATATATAACATCTGCAGCAGAAAACAATGCTTTATAAGGCTATCTTTGGAGCTCTATTGCTCCAATTCCTTACTAAAGAGTTATTTTTAATCCACTCTTCCCTACTCACATGCTGTTGGCAGGTGGTTCCTTTTTCTAACAGCTACTCAGCACTGGTTCCCTGATTTCACAGTTCTTTTCTTCACAGCAGCCTGCTGCTCACAGTCAGATTTACAAGACAGCTGTTCTCTTCGTGGGTTTGCGTCCAGATGTGTGCTGTGTGTCACTCTGTGGCCAGGAATGTTCACATTATCCCAGCTGGGTGATGGCATGGAGTGGAGGGGGCAGTGCCAGAGGATGGTGGTGCTGCCCCAGGCCTTGGCCAGCAGCTCGTTAACACTCAGGAGTGGCACTCGCTGTGTGGGTGGAGGGTAGGGAGCACAAGGACTCTAAAAATCCACCCTGAGCCCATCACTCCAGAGAGAGATGAGTTGCTGGTGAAGCAGCCTCAGAACTGGGGGTCTGCAGGGAGCAGCAAGACCCCAAGAGAGCAGGCTCCAGTCCAATGCAGCTATTGCCAGCTTTTACTTCTGCCAGCTGGAGCAGTGGTTAATTCCCATCATATGGCATGTGTGCACATATCTCTCAGACCGTGTGATGTGGTCTCCAGACCTTGAGCCTGGGGTTCTGTTTTTATTCTCACCCTACTGTGATGTTTTAAGAAACATCTATGGCTCTATGGACCTGAGACAGCCCCAGGCTAATGCAGGTACATGTCATGCACTGTAACACACTGACTGGATCTTGCAAGCCAGGTGAAAGCTTTTCCTGGCAGATTACCAATTATTTTATGGAGTGTTGGAGGCAGGAAATATGGAAACAAAGGAAAACAAGCATACAAATAGAGGAATAGGTGCTTGTGTGGGGAGGCAAACACTGCTAATGTGTGATTGCTGTTTCCTGGTGTGCAGAACCTGCGCTGGATGGCCCCTGAGGTGTTCACCCAGTGCACAAGGTACACCATCAAAGCCGATGTCTTCAGCTACGCTCTGTGCCTCTGGGAGCTGTTAACAGGGGAAATTCCCTTTGCTCACCTGAAACCAGGTAACATGCTTAATGAATTAATATTCTGAATTTCTCTGAAGTCGAGAAGAAGCTGCACAGTGTAATTTTTAACCCATATCATACTGAAGTGTGCTATTAAGTGCTGAGATACGGCATTTGGTGAAGAGCACAGAACTATCCTATCTAGGTCTAGGACTAGCAACAAGACACTGACTACAGAGTGTCTGTCTCTCACATGAATATTGGGATTGCAGAGCCATTCTCTGGTACATCTCCTTGGTGTGCCTCAGGACAGCATCCACAAACCAGGGGTAAAGGGGGGTGTACAACAGCAGAGCAACATTTCAAGGGCTGCACTTTGCACTCGTGAGATTCTGACCCCTGGATGTCTGACAAGAGCTGTTAGGGGACATGAGTGCTGCAGGACATGGTCAGAGCCAGCATGGGAAAGGAGGGAGGGTTCAGCCCCTGTGCCAGTGAGACCCTCACTGCTGTCTGACCTGTAACCAGACGTGGGCCTGGGGCCATGGCATGGGCATCCCAGTCTGCTCTTGGTCCGATGGAAAAAGCCTCCTTTAACCTCCAGCCAGCCTTTATTCGTTGGTTGGACGGCTCAGCAGAAGGTTTCCACACCTGCTGGGTGTCTCAGCAGTGGGCAGGGGTGGTCCTGGGGTTGGTGTGACTGCAGGGCTGTGTCTCAGTGATGGGCAGGGGTGTTCCTGGGGTGATCCCAGGTGCTGATGGGTGTCTCAGCAGTGGGCAGGGGTGGTCCTGGGGTTGGTGTGACTGCGGGGCTGTGTCTCAGTGATGGGCAGGGGTGTTCCTGGGGTGATCCCAGGTGCTGATGGGTGTCTCAGCGGTGGGCAGGGGTGGTCCTGGGGTTGGTGTGACTGCAGGGCTGTGTCTCAGCAGTGGGCAGGGGTGTTCCTGTGACCAGGGTGACCCCGGGTGCTGACAGGTCTCTCCCTGGTGGGCAGGGGTGTTCCTGGGGTGACCCCAGGTGCTGATGGTTGTTGTCTCTGGCTATCCCATGCAGCGGCAGCAGCAGCAGACATGGCTTATCACCATATCCGTCCCCCCATCGGCTACTCCATCCCCAAGCCCATCTCTGCCTTGCTGATAAGGGGCTGGAACGCCTGTCCTGAGGTGAGTGTCCCCAGCAGAGGGAAAATGGGCACTTTGATGCCCCCAAAATCACAGTTTCTGTGGGAAGGGTCACTGCAGAAAGCCCCCAGGCAGGCAATGGGATGTGTCAGGAAATACAGGAGAGTTGGTGAATTGAGGAGGAAAGTAAATTAACATTTAGCCTTTCAACAAAACTTAATTAATCACGTAATGCTGATTATGACTTGAGCTGTTCCAGAATGAGTAGAAAATTCCTTGCTGCTCTCAGATTTTTGTAAGCAATGGTTAATGACAGCATGTAACACACATTGATTTTAAATTCATTAATAAGATGTCATATTAAAGTGCTGACTTAGGCAGGCAGTGAGATGGGTACAGTCCCTGTGTCTTGTCACCATTCCCACAGCCAGTCAGCCCCTGTAAATAGACACCATCTTTTCAGAGTCCCAGTACAGTTTGTTACCCATCAGTGTGACTCCAATGTCACTTCATCTTTAGAGCTTCAGGACAAAACTATAAAACTATTGATGGCTCAATCAGCCCATGGATGGCCAGAACTCTGCACAAGATGTGAGCAAAAACTTGCCAAAATTATCTTTATTAAGGTTTTTTTGCTACCGTTCTTTATTAGGCTCTATTTTGCTTTACTAAAAGTGTTTTGCTACCATTTGTTATGGAAAAATGGTGAGTTTTGGGGCTCAACGAGTGTTCTCAAGTAAAATCCCCCACTGGCCTCCAAAGCTCTGCTCAGTTTACAGGAAAAAAAGGGAGTGGGAGTCTTGCTGGATGGCCATGACATGCCTCCAAGTTAGAAAATGTATCCTTTTATTTATCTTTCATTTCATTCAAGGCTCATCCCAGCTGAAAACTAGTTCCCATGTGCCATGTCCCTGTTTCTATTTATCAGGTAGTTGAACATCTGTTTCCCAGAAACTTTTGGCAGCAGCTGTTTCCAAAGGCAAACTGGTGATTAGAAGATTAGCAGCATCTCCTGAGAAGCCTTTTTCATTGGCTAATTGGATTTGTGAGCTTTAATTAGAGCTAGAGAATTTGCCATAAGGCCTAGGGCTGAGCTCTGTAAAGAAGTAAACATTTAGTTTTATGAAGTGCAACTCTCATGGACAAGGGAGGGAGGAGGATGGCCACACAGACAGGCTGGCCAGGAACTCGCCCACTGCTCATCCCTGCTGTTGCTGTGTCTGAAGTCCTGTTCATGGCCAGAGAGAAAGTCAACCTAAAGAGCAGAGCCAATAATTTATTGATAGTTTTTTTGTGATCTAGTCATCATTAGCTCAAATCTAATTGTTACAGAAAGAGAGATCAATTGCAGTTAAAGTTCATACGCACACACGTCTTCATGTTGTAGCTCAGCGCTGAACTTGCAGATTTCATCAGATTCCCAAACAGACTGACAGCTATGCCATGAAATTCAGTGAGGGGAAATGGTGGGGACTGTGGCTCATCCCTTCCCTGTGTGTCAATCTAATCCCATCAGATCTGTTCCCTTCCATTTTTAACCCAGCTCTGGTTTTCCTGCTGTGTTCACAGGGGAGACCAGAGTTTTCAGAAGTTGTCACAAAGTTAGAGGAGTGTCTGTGCAATATTGAGGTAAGGACCTGGCTGCCAGCAGGGCAGGTCTGTGTGTGTGCGAGCAGATGGGAGTGCCAGTGGGCACAGGGACAGTGGCAGCAGCCGGGGACAGCGGTGGCTTTGGAGCGGCTGCAAAAGTCCAGGGGAAAGTGGGATGCAACTAATGAGAGAGATGAGGAAGGACTTGTAAATATGCCACAATGGTATTTAAATAAAAATATTTAAATTTTTTTTTTTAATCCAGTTAATGTCTCCAGCCTCCAGCAACAGCAGCGGGTCCCTGTCTCCCTCGTCCTCCTCGGACTGCCTGGTGGCCCGGGGTGGGCCTGGCCGCAGCCACGTGGCCGCGCTGCGCACCCGCTTCGAGCTGGAGTACGCCGTGAACGCGCGGGCCTGCGCGGCCTGGGCACAGGGGTGGGTACGGGGCACCCTGCCTGGGCACGGGGTGGGTACGGGACACCCTGCCTGGGCACAGGGGTGGGTACGGGGCACCCTGCCTGGGCACAGGGGTGGGTACAGAACACCCTGCCTGGGCACGGGGTGGGTACGGGGCACCCTGCCTGGGCACAGGGGTGGGTACGGGGCACCCTGCCTGGGCACGGGGTGGGTACGGGGCACCCTGCCTGGGCACAGGGGTGGGTACAGAACACCCTGCCTGGGCACGGGGTGGGTACGGGGCACCCTGCCTGGGCATGGAGTGGGTACAGAACACCCTGCCTGAGCACGGGGGTGGGTACGGGACACCCTGCCTGGGCACAGGGGTGGGTACGGGGCACCCTGCCTGGGCACGGGGTGGGTACGGGACACCCTGCCTGGGCACGGAGTGGGTACAGAACACCCTGCCTGGGCACGGGGGTGGGTACGGGACACCCTGCCTGGGCACGGAGTGGGTACAGAACACCCTGCCTGGGCACGGGGTGGGTACGGGACACCCTGCCTGGGCACGGGGTGGGTGTGGAACCAACACCCCGGCTGCTCACGGGGTGGGTACCCAACACCCGGGCTGCCTGGGCACAGGGGTGGGTATGAGCCACCGTGCTCTTCAGGCTCCCCTGACACGACTGAAGGACAGAAGCAGGCTGTGCTGCTGGGAGGTGGCGTGGCAGGAGGGGAGAGCACTGGACCTGTGCCATCAGCTTGTCCATCCCAGAGCGCAGGCTCCATTGGGAGGGCAGTGGGGCAAGGTGAAAGTGTCCTTGCTGAGAAGGGAAGGGGCAGGTGGACAGACAGAAAGACAGAATCCAGAGCCTTGCAGCAGGTACAGAGGCAGGAGACAACTATGTAAGGAAGAGCCTGACAGAGGTTTGTGGCAGTCAGCATTGCTGGGACTGGTTCTACCAGGGTACATCCTAAAAGCTGGGTATCACTCATTTTATGACTACAGAACAGTAAGAATGCCTGATATTTTTAAGGTAGGGACACACATGGGATCTACATTATTGTACCATTAAGAACTGGTTTCAAGGGCAAGCATAGCAACTCCCATCTCTAGGATCAGGGATGAACCACATGTTAGCAGGATAGTGGGCTTTGTCCATGACTGGAAGATAATTCCACCATCTTCTTTGCCTGAGAAATGTATTTGCAAGAACCTTATAGCAGTGCCACATAAAATACATGTCAATGACCCTGGACTGATGTCAGGAATTGTTTCCAAGATGGCAATCCAGAGACAGTTGTGAAGCCCCAAATGGAGTATTTGAGGGCAGTTACTCTGAGAAGGTAACTGTGTGCCAGTAAGCCCTGGGGGTCATGGTCTCGCTTCATGACTTATTCTTGCTTTTTGTTTACTGCACTGCTGTGGCCAGGCCCCAGGCTGATGTCTCATGGTCTTTCCTTCCACTCTGGAAAAAAAGTTCTCATGGTCTGGAGATGTGCCATCGTCAGTCTTACAAACTGACAGCTCCTGTTTAAATTGCAGCAGTGGGCAGCCCCCTTCTCAGGGCCTGTCTCTGGATGACCTGAGGAGGACCTTGCAGTACCCACCCGTGGACAAGAACGGTGAGCGGCTGCAGAGCGCTCCCCGCGCTGCGGGGGCACGGGCCGGGCTGCCGTGCTGGCACTGCAGGGCTGGGGAGCGCTCTGTGCCAGCTGCAGGGACCCTCTCTGCTCTGCAGGCTACGTGTCGGACCCCTTGAGCACCATGAGGTTCCACTCCTGCAGCAGCAGCTTGGAGGACAGCAGCTGAGGGAGGGAGCGCCCACCTGCCCCAGCCCGGCATCACCGCGGGGCCCCGAGTGTCGCACTGCCATCCCCGGGCTGAACAGCTTTGGTGGTGATGACAAATGTCCCTGTCCTGCTTTCTGCTTTTGCACCTCCCTCAGCTGACCACCCCGTGCCCTGCAGCACCACCTCTGACCAAGGGGCATTGAAAAAGAGAAGAGAAGCAGGTCAGCAGAAGTTGAACTCTTCCTCTAGCAGCAATTACAAAGTTAATCACGCTGATATTTTCTGGGGTCTTTTTTTCAAAGTAACAAAAGTTATCTGCAATACTGTCTGTGTGGCCAAGGCAGAGCTGCCTTCCTGGCTGAGCAGGAATCAGTATTTCCCATTGATGGCAGGGCTCTGAGATGTTATTGAGGATGTTGTTTCTCTGCAGCCATGATCCCTGAAGCAGGTCTGCAAAGAGGCCTCAAGCAGTGTGACAGACATGAGCTATGACTGCATGGTGGGCTCTGACAGTGGCACACCTGCCATTACTTCAATAGTGCTGAAGCAATAAAAATGGGGAAGATTTCAGTAAGTAAAGCTCAGAGGTCATTTTCCATTTGTTCTGTTTCACTTGCTGAAAAGTTGATTGGGAGGAAGCTGTTACAGCTCTGTCACAGCTCTCCCAGCACTGCCCCTGGTACCAGTCAGTGATTACCACTGCTCCACTGGGCTCATGTCTCAGGTGCTGTTCCATTTACACCAGCAGCTGCTGGGACACTAGAAATGCCATAATAAATACACAGGAAAGCCTGGGATGGGGCTCACCAGGACCCTGCTGGGCCCTGTCTGCACGCTCCAGGAAGTCACGAGATTCCCATGGAAGGGGCTGAACAAGAGGAACTATAAAGCTCCAGCAAACCACAACAACACAACATCCAGATTTGTCTACAACTGGAGGCAATCTGTTGTAGTTTTTCTAGGAGTACAAGCAAGGCTGGCAGTTTGCATGCTGTGAGGGAAGAGGGGCAGAGCAGAAGGGAGAAGCTGCATCTGGGATGCTGATGAAAATTGCCTGCCTGACTCTAATTGGCCAGATGATGATCTGCTCCCCATGGCCGAGCTACAGCAGCACAGGCAGGGAAGAGGCTGATGGAAGAGGGTGGGTAGAGATAAGGTCTCATTCCTTGGTTTTTGCTGTGGCCAGAAACACCATTGGTGCAGAAAGGATCCACTGTCATATCTGAAACATCAGTTCCAGCACAGATTGTTTTTCAACAGGTATCTTACAAATATCTCTGCATTCTTTTTCCCTTGCTAAAGTAACCAGGCAGTGACTCTGCATTCAGTGACTGGGCCTGAAAACCAGAAACTAAACTGGATTAGAAAAATAAAAGTGGAGAAAGGAAGCAGACTTCATGGGCATTAATACCTCTGTGTACTCACTGATACCTGAGCTGCTGGTGTCATCCCTGAGCACCTTCTCAGAACATGTCAGAGGGGAACACAGGGAAACAACAACAACAAAAAAATCAGAATGCAAAACTTTTTTAGTTTAAAAGCTCTTTAAAAAGACAAGTGCTTGCAACTAATTTTAATACTAATTAAAATTACTGGTTCCTTGAAGGATACAATGTCTTAGTTAATTGCTCTCTATAGCAGAAAATCAGGCTCAGGGGGAAAACATGTTTCATAGGCGTGATCACTTAGTGAAACAAACAAAAACTCTGAAATATGTAAATGAGTAGAACATGTTCCAAAGCAGTTTGTGAGAGTGCAAATAGCCTGTGCTGTTCCCAGAGAAGCCCCAGCACTCCAAAATATTTACCAAGAATGAGATGCTAAGAGGATTCTTACCCTGTTTTGGAGACCTGCCAGTGCCTGGCAGCTGTAGTGATATTTTAAATGGTTTAACATATCAGCAATAGGTGATCTAGATTAAAACAATCTGGCGTCCAACCAGACAAGGGTTTGGACAGCAGCCAGAAGTGAGCCCAGCAGCAGGTCCCAACATTCCCCAGCATGGCACAGCACAGCACAGCCAGGACAGCACAGCACAGCACAGCCAGGATAGCACAACACAGCACAGCCAGGACAGCCCAGCCAGCACAGCCAGGATAGCACAGCCAGGACAGCCAGGACAGCCCAGCCAGGACAGCCAGGACAGCACAGCACAGCACAGCCAGGACAGCACAGCACAGCACAGCACAGCCAGGACAGCACAGCCAGGACAGCCAGGATAGCACAGCACAGCACAGCCAGCACAGCACAGCCAGGATAGCACAGCCAGGACAGCCAGGATAGCACAACACAGCACAGCCAGGACAGCACAGCCAGGACAGCCAGGATAGCACAGCACAGCACAGCCAGCACAGCACAGCCAGGACAGCCAGGATAGCACAGCACAGCACAGCCAGGATAGCACAGCACAGCCAGGACAGCACAGCCAGGACAGCCCAGCCAGGACAGCCAGGATAGCACAGCACAGCACAGCACAGCACAGCCAGGACAGCACAGCCAGGACAGCCCAGCCAGGACAGCCCAGCACAGCCAGGATAGCACAGCCAGGACAGCCAGGACAGCACAGCACAGCACAGCCAGCACAGCACAGCCAGGACAGCCAGGATAGCACAGCACAGCACAGCCAGGACAGCACAGCCAGGACAGCCCAGCCAGGACAGCCAGGACAGCACAGCCAGGACAGCCAGGATAGCACAGCCAGGACAGCCAGGACAGCACAGCACAGCACAGCCAGGACAGCACAGCCAGGACAGCACAGCCAGGACAGCCAGGATAGCACAGCACAGCCAGGAAGCACAGCCAGGACAGCCAGGATAGCACAGCCCAGCCAGGACTGCATGGCTGGCACAGCACAGAGGGGCTGCCTCAGAGGCTCAGCCCCAATGGGCAGGCAGAGGAGTTGGTCCTGTCTGGTTTGTACAGCTGAGCCCCAAAGCCACGCAGCAATTCCCAGGCAGGAAACCCACCCTGCAGCCCTCGTTTCAGACAGATGGATGAGCTGCCCATGCTGTGCACCCCCAGCATCCTTGGTGGTGTCTGTGAGTCACTGTTCCACGTATCTGCCAGCAATGCCAGGGCTTGGTGCCCATTCCAGGAGCTAGACTTTAGACTTTTCCCATCCTGTGTCCACGGTGCACAGCTGGCATGGTTTTGAACTGATTCAATGCATCTCTTCAGCTGTGGAATGTCACCAGGTTCCAGCTGTTTGAGGCACATCTGAGGCACAACCATCAGAAGCCAATGACAGGCAACTGAAAATACCTGACACTTCAGGGAGTTAAAAAAGCCTTCCTGATGAGCCAAGAATGAGTTTTGCCAGTGGCAACACTGTTGGATAGTTTGCTTTGCTCACATATGCTCACTTTAATAATTAGTCTTTTTTTCTTTTTGCTGCACATCTTGTTTTTCCCTAAGTGCAACCTACTTTTCATTTTGAAGTTAATTACTAATTAGTACAATATAGGAAAGCAGAAAGGACTATGGGAAGCTTTTCCAAACCTATACAATTATCCATTTCCATGGGTTTGCTTATTACCAAACTTCTGCCTGCTCAAGTGACAGGGACACTAACATTTTGGAAGTCCACATATATGTTCCTAACCACAGGATTCTTTCCCCCAACTGTTACAACCATACACATAAGTGTCACTTATAAATATTTCAAGACTGTTAAATGATGATCTGTCAGCATTCCAGTTCCTTACAGTCACACTGCTCTGCTCACCAAGGCCTTCTCTGATGCCCTGGTTCTCCTGCAGCCCCAGAGGGGCTCCCAGGGAATCTCTGCCAAGGCAAATCCCTGCATCCCTCTGTGTCTCTGCTCACCTGTCCCCGGGAATTGCCAGTCCCGTGTCCGAACACCCAGGTGTGGCCACACCTGCAGCCCTGGGCGTGAGCTTTAGAGGGTACCTGCACAAGGCAGCTTTAGTGGCACAAACACTCACCCCAGCATCAGTCAGCCCATTGGCAACCAGAGGTGGACACTGGAGCTCAGGCCCTGCTGCACTGGCAGGGCTTATTCCTACAGTTAAACCCCTGGCACAAACTGAAGGAGCTGCACAGACTGGTACAGGTATTTAATAGGCCTGAGTGAACACGTAGGCATGGGTATGGACAGAGAAAGCACAACCCTCTGAGACATGTGCAGACTAAACACACACATGCAAGCAGCTCTAGTACAGGAATGTCTCTAGGAGCAAACACACAGCAACCACTTGATCACGTTTGAGTTTCCAGTTCCGTGTCTATTGATCTGAAGTGACTCACAGCACCAATCCACTCAAAATCCTGCTCATTTCAGTGTCTTTTCCCTCCTTGAAAAGGCAGTTACAGTCCCCACCCTGCGGGGCTGAGTCTGCTGCACCCACCAAGCTCGGAGTGCCTACGGGCTGCTGCACACCCAGCCCCGAAGGGATTTTGCCTGGCCCAAAAGGGTCCTGGGGCCTCAGCGCTGCCAGAGGCGCAGCAGAGCTGAGAAGAGCCTTGGGCAGCAGGGAAGGGCAGCCAGGCTGAGACAGCTCTAAACTCACCACCCTCCTGGCAGCCTCAGCTGAGGCTCCACTGGCTCCTCCTGAGTGACTCCAGCAAAAGCAGAAGGCCAAGCTTTATGCATTTACAAATACCTGTTGCAATTGTTCTGATTTAACAAATTTCAACGTTTCCACGTGCTGAGAATGCCCTGGAGTGTGGCCAGCAGCAAGCCTGGATGCCCAAGGGGAGGGAAGCCCCCCACACGCTCCTGGCACGGGGGCACTGTGCAAGCAGGAGGGCTCCCCTGCCCTGGCATGGGTGGGGAAGATGCCAGGATAACAGCCCTGCCTGCCTGCAGGAACAAGCGGTGCCTAGGGGAGGAGGGGAAGTTCAGTCAGCCCAGTACTTCTCTGGTTTTCAAGAAAAACAAGGCAGACAGCTGTGGAACAATCCTTGTGATTACTGTCCTCGTCCTTCCAAAGGAGTGCTGCTTTCCCGGGCTGGCAGACACAAGCTTGTTCCAGTTGTCTGCTGCACGCTGAGGAGCTGCTCCAGTGAAACGTGACAGGCGGCTGCGCTATTCACAGAGTGAAGAGAGAGAGGAGCGACATCCCAGCCGGCACAAACCCGCGGTGCGCTGAGAGCATGTGGCAGGACACAACACCGAGGGGCTGCAGGAAAAGCTCAGAGCAGGGTTTCTTCCCCATCCTCTTCTGAGGACATGATGAGTGGGTCTGGGTTTGCACTATCCTACAAAACAACAACCAAACATCACAGAAAACGTGCTGAACTCGGAGCTGCTGAGGTACAGCTGTGACATTTACAAGGAGAGGCCGGAGTCACAGGGAAGCCGAGTGCTCCCAGGGCTCACCCCTGCCACCAGAACTGCGACACGCTCCCGGAGGGGAGGGAGGGCGGAGGGCTGTGAGAATTAGTGCCACAGCAAAGGGATTTATTTGCACGCGATTTGGGGCATAGGAAACAACGCAGAAGCCGCCACTCAAAAGGACTTCTCATCCCTTGACCCAGCTACCGTCAGCAGACATTTGAGGAACGGGCAAGGAATGGGACGAGGTGGCGCATCCCGTCTGTGACAGGAATCAGCCTGGGCACTGCTGGGGGCAGTGGCTGCCCCAGGCAGGACTCACCTGACGGGAACTGCGGCTCCTGTCGCCCCCGTCAGCGGCTGCCGGGCTCCCTCCGACGGGACCGTCCTTCCTTGGCTCCGCGGCTGCGGCAGCAGGCCCGGCGCTGGCCGAGACAGCGGCCACCTCGCCCTCTCTGCTGTTCTCAGGGGCACTCGGCTGCTCGTCCCCGGCTTGCCCTGCATCCCGCTCCATGCCCGGCTCCTGCCGCCCGTGCCCGCCCCGCGCTGTCCCTGTCGCTGCCGGCTGTGGCGGGGTGCCCGGGCACAGCCCCTCGCCTCCCGCTCCTCTCGCCCTCGCCGCCACTCCCCCGTGCCCGGGGCCGCTCGGGGGGGTCTGTGCAGCGGCCTGCTCCCCCAGCGCCCCCGCTCCGAGCCCCGCTGGGTGCCCGAGCGGCTCCGTGCCCGGCTCCGGCTGCCGCGCTCCGGCGGGCCCCGCGGCCCGCGCCTCGCCCCCCGCCGCCGCCTCCCGCTGCCCCTCAGGCCCAGCAGCCGCGGGTGCCCCGGCCGGCCCTTCCCCGGCCCCTCCCGGCTCCCGGCCCGCCGCCGACACCGGCTGTGCCCCTGCCCCGCCCTGTGCCCCCGGCGCCGCTGCCGCCACCCCGGCCTGTGCCATGGCCCCAGTGCCCAGCCCGCCAGCCCCGGGCACTGCGGGCCCGGCGGGCATTGCCGGCTCCCCGGGCCCTGCCGGCGCCCCGGGCAGCGCTCCGGGCCCGGCCTGCCCGCCCAGCACTGCGATGGCCACCAGCCCCGGCTCCCCCTCCCCGGGACACCTCCCCTGCCCTCCCACCTGCCCACACCTCAGCCACCCCTCTGCCCCCGCTGCCGGCTCCTCTGAACCTGCTGCTCCATCTGTGGCCTCCTCTTCATGCCCCGAGCCCGCTCCGGCCGCCCCTGCAGACCCTCCCGCCGCCTCTCCCTCGGGTTTTCCTCCCACTGCTCTCTCTGTCTCTGCTTCGCTGCCCTCAGATGGGTTTCCACTCCAAAGTGCTTCTGCTGCGCCCTCCTCCTGCACTGCCCGTGTCTCCTCCACCTGTGAAGACCCTTCAGTGACAGGATCCCCCCGAGCAGCCCCCAGTGCCCCTAACCCAGGTGCCACTTCCAGTGCAGGACCCTTGTCAGCCTCCACAGACTCTGCTCTCGCGTCCTCCACTCTCTGGAGAGCCTGAGCACTCTCAAGTGCTGCTGCAGCTCCTGGGACAGCTTTCCCCATCTCCAGCCACTCTTTCTCTGACCCTTTCAGCTGGGAAAACTGACTTGGCTTAACAAACCCTTTCCCTCCAGACATTACTTCTCCTGTTTCCATATCCCCTAGTGCTTCCCAGAGAGCCCCAGGCTTCCCCAAAGCCTCCTCCCCTTCAGAAAAGTCTTCATCAACAGCCTTTACTCCTTCAGGGCCCACAGCTCTGGCATTCCCATCTGTAGCTGCCACACCAGCATCCTCCCCAGCGTCCTCTCCCTCTGACACAGCCGCCACCGTCGTGTCCTTCCCTGCAGACCCTCCCTGCCCCAGGGACTCCCCTGCCTCGGACACTGGCTCGCCCACCTCCTCCTCTGCTCCTTTGAGGCCTTCATCTGCAGCCTCCACCTCAGCGGTGCCCCCAGCCCCGTCCTGCCCCTGGGGCACGGCTCTGTGTGCCTCCCCGCCTGGCAGTGCCCCAGCTGGCCCCTCTGTGCCAGCTGCTGCCTTGCCCAGTGCCACCTCTCTGTCCGTGCCCTCCTCCAGCACCCGCTGCTCCCCAGCTGGCCCCTCTGTGCCCAGCTCCACTGCCGGCCCTGTTCCCTCTCCTCGGGGCCGTTCCTGTGCCTCGGTGCCCTCCTCAGGCGCAGATTCCCCCAGCGCAGCCCCCGTGCCTGCCTGGGGCAGTGCATCCCCTGCCCCTGCAGCTTTTCCTGCGGCCTCTCCGCTGCCAGCATCTCCCCCAGCAGCCCCGTCCTGCTCCGGGGCTTGTCCCGGCCCCGTGGCCTCCCCTGCTCGTGCCGCTGCCTCCTGCACATCCAGGCTTCTCCTCCCTCCTGCCAGGAGCCTTCCATCTGCTGCTGTTGGGAGAGAATCAGACATTGGTTTGCTCAGCAGCCTGCCTGAGTGCTGCGCGCTCCACAGGGTTAGTGCTAAAGGTGCCATTGCTGCCCAGCCATGAGGGACAGCAGCCTGGGCACCCACAGAGACCTTGCTGTGCTGCTGCTCATCACATCCCTGCACTCTGACCATGATTGACTACTGCTGTTCTGGCATCTGGCATAAAGAATTTAACTAAAAGTGTTGATGCAAGGCCAGTCATGCTTGTCCTGCCTGCTCTGCCTCCCTACCTACCTGCAGGGAGCTCATGTGTAAGCTTGACAGTGACACTCAGAAAGTCAGAAATAGCCGACAAATTGCTCATGTGAAATATGCACAGAAAGGACAAAGAATTGTGGATTCTGTAATTACACCAGGGAATAATACAGGGTTAATTCCTGCCCCTGGGAACCACGGCATTTCCCAAGGAGGCTGCACACTACCAGGAAGCACATGGTACCTCACTACATTCCTGCTTTCCACAGCCATTTTCTGACTCACAGTTGTTTCATGGCCTGCATTCTTCTCCTAGAACCATTTAACGGCCAAAAAAAGCATTCATTATACATGACTACAGATGCCACCTAGTCATCACCTGATTTTTACAAGTTAGGTAAGAAAAAAAGCACAAGGAGACTTTGATAGCCAAAGGAAAGGGAAAGGGCAAACACTTCCATTACAAGACTTCAGGTAATCCTTGCGTCTGACTGACAGCCAATCTTACCTCCACTGGCACCATGCTCTGTATTTGCTACATTCTTTTCTTCCTCATTGGCACACAAATCACCAGGCTCGGGGTCAGAATTCACAGGATGATCATTTCCAGTTGCTTTGGCTGTTTCCTCCTGGACTGGTTTGCAGTCTTCAAAAACTATTACAAAGAAAACAGGAAGCAAGAAAGAGAAATCATTAAAGAGGGAAAAGGGAGTAGAAACCATTCAGCCATCTCAGCTTTAAAATGGTTTAAAATTCATTTTTGGCCAAATCCTTTCACTTTAAGCACTAGCAGACTGAGCCAGTGTTAATGCTGTGAGTGGGTATTGAGCCCACAGCAGCTGCAGCACGGATGAGTGCAAGGCAAACAGAGCAGCACAGGCACGCAGAGCTGTGCAGAGGGACTGTACTCACCCCCTCCTTCCTCACGCCAGGGAGGCTCTTCGTTGCCATCCTCCTTGCTCAATACCCTGCTGTCCCAAGGCACTGGAGGACGTTCCTCCTCCTCATTCATGTCACTTTCTCCTGACCCAGTCTGCTTGAATTCCCCGTTAACCTCAGGATTTTGATGCTGCATTGCCCTTATGTTTTCATGAAAAATTCTAGTATCTTCCCTTGCTGTTAGATCTTCTGGTTTTGTCTTGTCTGCTTCATCTATTCCTTTCTTTTCCAATGCAGAATTCTCTTGATTTTCCTCCACTCTGAGCAGTTTCTTCTCCCCATTCTCATTTCCACAGTGTGCATGTGCTGCACTATCAGATGTACTTTTGATATTGCAGTCCTCTTTGCAATTCTCATGGTCTGCCTTCATTTCAGCTTGTGAGTCAGTCTCAGCGCTGCACTGAGTGCTCATGGATGAGAGAGAGTCTGCAGGCCTCCTCTCTGAAAACAGCAAATTTTAATTTAGTATTTGTCACTAAACCTCTGCATTCACTGGGCACTCACAAAGGGACACAATCCCATCCAGTAGCATTCTCTGAATTATACCACATGAGGATATTGTGACAAAATTCCAGTAAGTATGAATAGAAGAACATTGCCCAGATGTATGAAGTATTAAAATTAAACCATTTAACATGGAGGGTTTTTTTCTGATAATAGAAATAAATCAAAGATTCATAGAGTAGTTCTATCAATCACATAGAAATACATCTCCAAATGCACCTCTAAATATGGCTTTAGACAGGGTTTAATACAGACTCTTCAGCTTCATTAGATAAAAGACTTCAACCACAGCAACAATCCCTCAGCGCCCTTCTGTTAACTCATTGAATATGTGTAAACCCTTCAGGTAGAACTGGAGATGAAGTTCACTGTCTCCTCTAGAAAAGCATACAGGCACCATCATATTAAATTCATAAATGGAAAGTTTGAGGGGAAAAAAGGCTGTAATTCTTCATCAGGCAGTGAGCTGAACAGCAGAGCTGCCTGCTGCACAGCCTTGCTGCTGTCCACAATCTGCAGGGTTCAAGAAGAGATTGGTCTAACTCAAGACCGAAAAATCTGGTCAGGCCAAGAAAATAAAAGTGTCAGAACTATAATCCATGCAGAAGTGCACTGCACTTCAGTGGCATCATTAATAGCAGATAAAATACATTTCAGTAGGAAGGGCACATGCAGATCAACATACGTACTGGACACGTGCAAACTGTAAAACATGCATCAGGTCAGCTTCTCCAAGCCTTGTCATGACCAAAACTAACCTGGTAGATCATCTTCAGAGTCCCTGTCATCAGAATATCTGCCACTTCTATCTTTCTCACTGTCAGAGGCCTGCAGTGCCTTCTGAGATGAGGTTTCAGTCTTCTTTCCATAGTCTAAATTATGGTTTTTATCATTTGAGGATGACTTTGACATTCCATTCATTTGATCACCAATCTGTCCCTCTTCATTAACTTCTTCATCTTCAAAATCTTCATCATATTCTAAAATAGAAGAATTGTACTGTGAGACAGGAAACAGAATTCACAATTTAAAAAGTTCTTTTTAAGCAGATGGAAACACTGAGCCAGTGTTAACGTTCTGAGTTGATATTAATTAACATCATTAATCTCCTTTTGCCCTTGAATTTGCACAGTCTTTTTAAAGCCATGAGAGAATCTAAGACCACAGATAGGAATTGTGAGAGCATATTATCATAAAAAAGCATTGTGTTTTTCATAGAGTAGCAAAAATGTAGCAAAACTAAAGGTATGAGGAATACATTAAACCAAAAATAAACAAAGTTACCAGCCATGGAAAGTGAAAAATTTAGAGCTGGGAAAACTCAGAAATTAAATGTAAGAATCTCTTGTAACAGGAGAAAAAACTGGATGTGATGAAAAGAAATTAAAAGCAATTGAGAAAGCTGGAGAAAGGTAATATATTATACCGCAAAGTACAATAAATGTATATTGACATGGCTGAATAGCAAAGAAGTGTCTTATAAGCTCAATGAATTTAATGAACTGCAGCCAAAGGGCACTGCAGAGGCGCTCTGTTATCACAGCGCTCTAACATGCTCCTCCAGGACCCGGGGGAAAACCCAGCACAAAGAAAGCCTGCACAGAATCACCACCCCTATATCCACATTCTGGAACTCGGGCAGGCACCAGCCTGACGTCTGACGGACCACAGAGTAATCGTCTGATGGACATCTGATGGATCCCTGAGCTGGCAGGGACCCCCAGGGACCCTCGGTGCAGCTCCCGCCCTGCACAGCGCTCTGCCTGGCTCGGGGGCGAAACCCTCTGCATGCAGGTGCATTGGAGAGCTCCCCTTGCCCCAAAGCTGCGCTCTGCACATCCCAGCACAGCACGGGCACGTCGGGGATTGCCGCCCAAAATCCAGAGCAGCCCTGCAGCCGCGGGCTCCCTGCGCACGCAGGAACACGCTGCACCACACGGGGCAGCTGCACTGCTGGAACACACTGCGCCACGCAGGTCAGCTGCACTGCTGGAACACACTGCACCACACGGGGCAGCTGCACTGCTGGAACACACTGCGCCACGCAGGCCAGCTGCACTGCTGCCACACCAGCTGCACTGCTGGAACACACTGCACCACGCAGGGCAGCTGCACTGCTGCCACACCAGCTGCACTGCTGGAACACACTGCACCACGCAGGGCAGCTGCACTGCTGGAACACACTGCACCACACGGGGCAGCTGCACTGCTGGAACACGCTGCGCCACGCAGGCCAGCTGCACTGCTGGAACACACTGCACCACACGGGGCAGCTGCACTGCTGGAACACGCTGCGCCACGCAGGCCAGCTGCACTGCTGCCACACCAGCTGCACTGCTGGAACACCGTTCCTCACTTTGCAGGTTTTATTGCTGCCCTCCCTTCCTTCCATCAGGGCTTTTAACGCACGGAAGTGACAGAACACCAAGGACAGAAATGAAGAGTTCCTGATGCAGAACCAGTCAGGCAAACAAACAATTACCAAGACAATGAGAACTAAGGGAATAAGGAGATTTATTTTTCTGTATTAAAAATCAATTGAGATTCCAATTGCAGTGTTGGCAGTGAGGTCTCTGTCAGAAGGGCAGTTCCTCCTGAAGGAAAAAGGCTTCATTAATCCCAAACACACATCCGGAGGGACTAACGACTGTCAGATGAGTAGCAATACTGCAGAACTGTGAAAGCAAAAATAGGAATAGGAAGTAGGAATTAAAATCTCTCTGTGAATGTGATTGCCTTCAAAGAAGATTATGATAAGAAGGAAGTAAAGGCAGAGACTGAGCTTGATGCCTCTTCCATAGCTGAGTACACCTTCCACTATCCCAGACTGCTCCAAGCCCCGTCTGACTTGGACTTGAGTGCGTCCATGGATGGGGCAGGCACAGCTGCTCTGGGGATCCTGTGTCATTGCCTCACCACCCTTCCTTACTCTCTTTCTTGGCTCTTGCAAACCACCTCATCCTGTGGCATGGCTGAAAGGAGCCCCTCCAGTTCCAAGGCCCAGATACAGACATCACCGCGTTTCTCATGCCCCAGTCAGAGCCGGCAGTCCACAACCCCAGACCTCCTCCAGAACCATCCCCTCCCATTTCTCATCCCCTGCTCATGTTTGGGAATACTGTACCACTTTCACTGGTGGTTCCCTGAGTGGTGGTTTCCTGAGTGGTGCCTTCAGTCTCCACAAAAGATCGGTCTTCTGTTTGTGCTTCTTCTTCTACTTCTTCTGCTTCTATTTCTTCTCCTTCTTCTTCTTCTTCTTCCTCTTCCTCGCAGCACTCCTGTTCAGAGTCGACTGTTTCGTCGATAGTGTCCACGCTGTCCTCCTGGCTGGCTATGGTGAGTGACACCGAGTCCTCAATGGATTTGGGCGGCATGTTGCTGTCACAGGGCTCGCTGTGCGCGCAGTAAGGAGAGCAGGAGCACATGTGCGGCCTCGAGTAGAACTTCAGCTTCTTCTTGGGAGGGTACAGCTTTTTGTCCAGACCCATCGCGAGAAAGCACCTATAAAATAACGCAGATTGGGAAGTGTCACATTTTTCCTCCTTTGAACAGGAGAGGGCAGCAGACACAGCGAGCTCAGATTGTCATTAGCAGGGACAGCAATGCCCTTCTGCCTCTGCCCGCCTCAGCGGCTCGCAGGAGAAGCGCCCCGAAATCCCCGAGAGCGCCCCCAGCACAGATGCAGCTCTTCCTTGGAGCACAGCAAAGCTGCCTACACTGAGGCAACAAACAGAACCAAAATTATTACAGGTGCCCATTCATTTGAAGCTGCACCGAGCATTGGCTGCGAAGACAGGACCACTGAGAAAGGCAGACGTGCTCTGGACCCAGATCCTGCTGTAACTCCCAGCAGTGTGATAACTGAGGGTTTGTGGGTAACACCGGGCGTTCTGTACTTATCTGCTGGGTCTAAGAACTGTGCGGGAAGAAGAAGGTAGAAAGTAATTTTCTGTTTCTGTTCTGTTTGCCTACTTAAAAGAAACCCAAAGAGATGGAAAACAAAGCATTTTGAATGAGTTGTCGAGACTGCCCCTCTTGTATAAAATGGAGTGATATGCCCCCCCCTCTCTCACAGTCAGGAGCTCCACAGAACTGCAGACCTTGGCCAGAGAAAGCTCTCAGAGCAAGGCATGCAGCGTGGTACAGAAACCACTGCAGCATCCCCTCGCTGTGAGCCAAAGCATCGACCCACCAGGGAGAATCAGCTGGGAACCAGAGTGGGCATTCCATGTATGTCATAGAGCAGAAAACAAACCCAAGTGCACTTGGCCTGAAGGGGTGTGAAAATGGTTGTCATTTATGGGCAAAATCAGGTTAATGGAGATGATTTTTAGTCATCAGATAAGGTCAGCTGGATTGATAACAGGCAGGAAAAGAGAGATATCACTAAGTGTAAGAGGGAAAGGGGGACAGAAAGGGAGAGTAACTTAGGAATTAATTAATCCAGTTTTTGGATACTATATTAAATTCTGAAAATTCACTTCACATCTTTATAGAAGTCACAAAAAGCTGAGATTGGGGCATTTCCTAAAATCTATAGCCACTAAGGCATTCTGAATTCAGATGCTTCTCACTCCTTTGAACATGCAATGAACATAAATCATGTTTGTTGTTAGACTGGAGCAAAAACTATGGTACAATAAACTAGCATTTTTTGCAAGAATTTAGTCCTTTCCTGAAGGAACAGACCACACCTCTGTGAAGAGTCTCTTGTTCCAACTGCTAGCTGCTCTTTTAAAAAATATTTATTAAAATAATACAGAAGATTTTAAATTATCCACATGTCCGTAAGTTTATGTATGGCCTGAATTAACAATTACAGAAAAGGAAGATTTTATGAAAATTAAAGCCTCTTGGCAGAATCACAGCTGTTGGTCACAGCACTGACATTTGCCCAAGACCTTTCTGCACAGATTTGGCTTCTGAACCATAACAAATATTCAGTGCTGCCTTATTCTGAAGCTAGGACTATTACAACAGAATCTCACTTCAGAGGCAGAGCTGCTTAAAAATCAATTATCGCCAAAAAAGCCTCTGGAAACCACAGCTAACGGAGCAGCACGCTCGGTGTTTATTCCACGGCCACTGTGCCACAGCCACACGGGTGGCACATGGAGCCCACCCCAGAGGCACTGCCCCCTGCTCCAGCACGGGCATGGGGGCACACAGCATGGGAACCGGCTGAGCTGGTGCCCTGGGATGGGAGCCCTGACAGGAGCCCCCACCCTGCCCCAAGCAGTGTCCCCATATTGTGCACACAGCCCTGGAGGCTGAGCTGGTGCCCTGGGATGGGAGCCCTGACAAGTGCCCCCACCCTGCCCCTTCCACGGGGCACTGAGAAACAGAGCAGGCTCCACAGAGCTGCGTGGATGGAGCCAGGGAGACGAAAGAAGAGAAACAAGCTGGAAACTCTCCAAGTCAAGTCCTTGTGAGCAAAGCGCGCTCTGTCCATACCTGTAGCAAGGAGGGGCTCCTGCCACGTGCAGCACCCTGAAGTAGGTGTTTCTGCGCTGCAGCCGGCACGGCCTCTTGGTCTGAAAGCCTCTGTACTCACAGCAAGAGCTCAGCCTGTCAACTTGGAGCCCGTTCAGGAAAAAGGTGAGGCTGAACGGGTAACCGAGGTACCTCTTAGAGATGAACTGGAAGGTGTCTGCAATCACAGAAAAAAAGGGTTCAAAGAAGAACATTGTGCTTCACTGTCAGCCTGTAGCAACTGCTCTATCTTAACTGCATCGCCACAGCATCACCACGTCACCCTCTGTGGACAGGCACTGGGGTTCTCAGGTCTGTCCAACAGTCGGTTCAACTCCACACACACAGCCCTGGCTCTTGCCAGCCCCAGAATCCTGAGGTGGGACAGCTGGGACAAGTGTCACACTGTCAGCCTGGCCACTCACTGCTACAGCAGGACAAAGACCAGAGCCTCCCAGCCATTTCCTATGTCCAGTTTTCCAGAACACGATTCATCTTTTACTGCTGTGATGAAATTGCACTCACACTTCCCAAAAAGAGATGGGAACTGGGCTCTCACTATGTACTTTTCCTTCTGGAATAAGAAGCAACATTCACTGACCCATATTAGCAACTCAGATAACCCCCCTTTAAGGATAGTTTATTACTACAGCTGCTCTATTAACCATATATCTCTAGAGATAATTAGCATAAGCCACAAGCATTTTGTTAAATCAATTCTCTAAGTTCTTCTACCATCATTGCAAAAGCAATTGTAACCTCACTTTCAATCATGGGACAGTAGATCCAGGTCTAATGTGGAGGCAGATGGTATAAACATCCCTGGATGCATACATCTTGACCAAGCTGAGCTGTAATCATTCTGATGTCAGGGCAAAGTTTTAGCAAAAAAATGATGTTGCCACAATCAATACAAACTCTCTGGCTCCATCCTTACCTCCTTCCAACAGGTCGCCTTTATAGACACAAATGTTTTCTGTTCCACAGTATTGCTGATAGACTTTGATTTCATCCTTGTGATCACGGAGTGACACGTGCTTACTCTTTCCCAGGTAGATCATGGTGACCAGGGCGTTGCTGCACAATGGGGACTTGGGGAACCCATTGGTATTCTGCAGCAGAAAATGCACAGAAATGCCTTCAGCTCCCAGCTCCAACAAGGGGCAAAAACAAAGCTCACATCAGTGCAGCTCACGCTGGAGACTTCCAGGCTTTTATAACAAGAGGCGAGCTGATTAAATGGGGAAGTGTTTGTAACATGCAGAGGGTGTGGGATACGTTTCCAACTGAAAACCCAATGCACTGAATAGCCCCAGATTTCAAGGGCCAGGTTTAATGACCCATATCATCCCACCCAGTCCAGGGTTCCTGCAACGTTATTTACAGGAGTTAAAACTGGCTGCAGACAGTGTAACTGATGCAGTGTTCATAGACTCAAGGCATTTCACAAATCCCTGAGATTCTAGTGCCAGAGACAGGATCAGACAGACTGAAGTGGCAGGCTTTGAATAACTGTTAATCTGTGTTGTTGTTCAGCCCCTTTTTTCTCCCCAGCTGATGAAAATCACCAAATGTTTTAGTTTACAGGGACATGCATAGCAATTATATATGTTTTAATAGTTATACATTTTCTTTATGCAAACTAGGTATGCACATCTTTCAGCATCAGGCAAACACACCAGTGAGGGATGCAATGCGCCCGTACGGGGACAGAGAGCACTCACGTTGATCAAGAACTGCTCGTTGAAGCCCGTGGTGGAGTGGAACCATCTCTCGACGGGCAGCCCGCGCCGGATGCCGGGGATGCAGCGGTCCCCGACGTGCGGGCGCGGCGGCGGCACCGGGGCCGCGCGGCGGCGGCGGCGCTTGCTGGGCCGGTACGGGGACGCGCCCGACATGTAATCCATGGGGTTCCGGAACTTGAGCTCGCTGCTCTGCCTCTGGAAAAACATCCCAGTGACGGGACACCGCTCCCGCAAAACCCCGAGCACGGAACCGGCCACGGTCTGACTGCCCGGTACAGCGAGCAACGGGCATCTTCTGACACAGCTCCTGAGCCAGGGCAGGCACCCTCCTGACACAGCCCCTGACCCAGGGCAGGCACCCTCCTGACACAGCCCCTGGTCCAGGGCAGGCACCCTCCTGACACAGCCCCTGACACCGAGCAACAGGCACCCTCCTGACACAGCCTGACCCAGGGCAGGCACCCTCCTGACACAGCTCCTGAGCCAGGGCAGGCACCCTCCTGACACAGCTCCCGACCCAGGGCAGGCACCCTCCTGACACAGCCTGACCCAGGGCAGGCACCCTCCTGACACAGCCCCTGGTCCAGGGCAGGCACCCTCCTGACACAGCCCCTGGTCCAGGGCAGGCACCCTCCTGACACAGCCCCTGGTCCAGGGCAGGCACCCTCCTGACACAGCCCCTGACCCAGGGCAGGCACCCTCCTGACACAGCCTGACCCAGGGCAGGCACCCTCCTGACACAGCTCCTGACCCAGGGCAGGCACCCTCCTGACACAGCCCCTGACCCAGGGCAGGCACCCTCCTGACACAGCTCCCGACCCAGGGCAGGCACCCTCCTGACACAGCTCCCGACCCAGGGCAGGCACCCTCCTGACACAGCCTGACCCAGGGCAGGCACCCTCCTGACACAGCTCCCGACCCAGGGCAGGCACCCTCCTGACACAGCCTGACCCAGGGCAGGCACCCTCCTGACACAGCTCCCGACCCAGGGCAGGCACCCTCCTGACACAGCCTGACCCAGGGCAGGCACCCTCCTGACACAGCTCCCGACCCAGGGCAGGCACCCTCCTGACACAGCTCCCGACCCAGGGCAGGCACCCTCCTGACACAGCTCCTGAGCCAGGGCAGGCACCCTCCTGACACAGCCTGACCCAGGGCAGGCACCCTCCTGACACAGCCTGACCCAGGGCAGGCACCCTCCTGACACAGCCTGACCCAGGGCAGGCACCCTCCTGACACAGCCTGACCCAGGGCAGGCATCCTTCTGACACAGCTCCCGACCCAGGGCCTGGCATTCTGCTCATGAAAATATTCCTGTGCTAAACCACTTTCTTTTAATCTGCAAGGCAACATCCATATTGCTTGAAAATGTCACCTTCAGAGATACAGACAGCACTGCACACCGAGATCTCATCTCAGACAGAACCCTGCACAGCCCTGCAGCACTGCTGCTCCCTTGCAGCTGGAAAGCACATCCCAGAGCAGCCAGTCATCCAACAGAAAACAGAAACATCACTTGGCCTCAGTGATACAGGATGTGCTTCAAAATGCTGCTTGCTCATCTGACTACAGATTTAGTGCTCTGCAGAATGAAATGGACCACAGCCCATAAGAGTAAGGCATGACTAGAGAACAAGTTCTGTAAACGCTGCATGCTGTGGCTCTGAGTTCTGCATCATGTTCTCAGAAATTACATCTGATTTAGTGCTCACAACTGTTTTGTCAGTTGTGAGCACTAAAGAAACCATTATATTGCCCATAATTTGAGTAGACATAAACAGGACCAACCAGCAAATTCTTGAAGAACCATGACCATGCAGATACACAGCAAGCACAGATCAGAAGGGAGCTATTTACACCAGTGGTAGCAGATCACAGTCCCACTCCAAAGCCCTCTCACCCCATGGAATGCATATCACAAAACCAATTACATTTTTCTAGAACAGAAGACAAGTCCAAATATCACTGGAAAGTAACTGCAAATATATCAAGACCATGTTTGACTCTCATTCTCTAAGCCCACTAGTGTGATTTAGTAGAAAGAATGATCAAAAAAAGGAATTTTTTGCTACTTTGCAGCTCCTTTGTAAGTGATGATGAAAACTTGTAGGACTTGCAACTGAAAATATTGCAAAGTTTCTGGAGTCAACCAGGTGCTGCCTCTCTCTCTCTACATAAGAGAAAATCTACATAGAGGGAGAAAATTTTGTATGCAGAAAGATTTTATACTATAAAAGGTAAGTCACCACATTTTTCCTCACTGTGATCAAGAACTGGGATTTAGACCAGTAAGACAGTGTCTTGAAAATTGAGGGGAAGTGAAAAAGGACAGTTTAAATAAAAGTTGATGCCATTTGAAAGGGATGTTCCCTGTCATGTACAGTTCTGGGAACCACAGTACTGAAACAATATTACAAAACTGTCCCTAAAGTGGGACAGTTTAATTTCAGAATGAAGTACAGCCTCACCCCACAGGCAAATTGCTGATAATGTTGCAGTGCATGGCACTTCTGTTTGGAAGCCTTTGATACAGACCCTGCTGCAGCCCCACCAAGAAGGGGGTATATTTCCTGTATATTTCCTGGAGCTGTATTTGGTCACAAGGAACTCTACAAAAGGAGAAAGAAAACAATGACAAAATCTCAGTGTATAGCTCCCAGTGCAGAGCAGCACCACAAAGAAAAATAATAGCACTGATGGAGATATCTGGAAGTGGTGAGTGATTACAGGTACCTGCAGGACATGACATTTTCTAGTCTGCCTCCAAAGAGCCAGACCCCTTTAGGCACCCCTAACTGACCATTCAAAACAACTCTTGGCCATAAATTCAAGGTTTGCTACTATCTCCTCACTATGCAGTCTTGTGGCAAACACAATGAACTCACAGAAACTGCAGCAGTGTGCTGTGACTTCAGCACGTGGACCCAGGGAGAATGCACAACAAAAATGTACCATTTTTGTTCAATTTCACAGATTTTTCTGACTGCTTTATTTCATGTTTTCCTTGTATACCCTTCAGAATACCAAGTTAAAATGTTAACATCCAACAGCACTGTTGAACTGAGGTTCACTCACCACCTTAGAGACGGGAGGCTCCTTGGCTCGGAAATAATAACGTCCATCACCATAATCAAATCTAAGTCTGGGTCCCCTCTATATGAAAAAAAAGGTCATTCAGGACTCAAAAGTTTCTCTTCAATCTGCATCAATTATCATTATTGATGTAGAGAAACAGTTGAAACTGACCTAGATATTTGACCTTTGACTTCAGGCTTTAGTACTATTATATTTCAAGTATATTTTCATTATATTAACACTCCTTCTTTGCTGTTCACAGAGAGCAACAGCCAGAGCTCCTAGACACAGCCTTCTGAAATGAGCTCCAGTCTGATTTCATTCCTTCAGCTCTGTTTTCTAAAAGACTCCCACCTTTTTCAGGGCTTTACAACATGCGTAACCTTGTCCGCAGCCCCTGCGCCCACTGACAACACTAAACACACTGATAGTGGCCTGCCTGAGGTCAGGAGGCAGCTCAAAGGGAAAGACTGAAGCAGATTGATCAGACAGCAAAGGTTTCTGGGGTTTTTCTGGGTTCCGATGTGCCATTCCTGCAACACTAGCTTCTAGGGATTCCTTAACCCAACCCAGCAAACGGGAAATGAGCCTCAAGTGATGAAGGATGTGGCCCTAATGCAGAATGCCCCAGGCAGTGAGTGCCCTGTGCTGTGTCCCTGGGCACACTGTCAGCTGTCTGTGCCCCATGGCAGAATGCCCCAGGCAGTGAGTGCCCTGTGCTGTGTCCCTGGGCACACCCAGCTGTCTGTGCCCCATGGCAGAATGCCCCAGGCAGTGAGTGCCCTGTGCTGGGGTCTGTGGGCACACTCAGTGTCTGTGCCCCAGGCAGTGAGTGCCCTGTGCTGTGTCCCTGGGCACACCCAGCTGTCTGTGCCCCATGGCAGAATGCCCCAGGCAGTGAGTGCCCTGTGCTGGGGTCTGTGGGCACACTCAGTGTCTGTGCCCCAGGCAGTGAGTGCCCTGTGCTGTGTCCCTGGGCACACCCAGCTGTCTGTGCCCCATGGCAGAATGCCCCAGGCAGTGAGTGCCCTGTGCTGGGGTCTGTGGGCACACTCAGTGTCTGTGCCCCAGGCAGTGAGTGCCCTGTGCTGTGTCCCTGGGCACACCCAGCTGTCTGTGCCCCATGGCAGCCATGCATTGCTGCTGCACTCACCCGCAGCGAGCGCCCGGTGCGCTCTCCGGACACCAGGGGACAGAGCGCGTGGTGGTTCCTGGGGGCCACGGGCGGGTGGGGGGCGTACAGGGGGGACACTTGTCCCATCAAGCGCTCGATCTGAAAGAAAGGGAATTTATGTCTCTGAGGCTCTGGATCCAAAACCAGCGATGTCTGTCTCATTACATCTGTCTGTCACTGCACAGCTGTGGCGATCAGCTGGCCTGGACCCGATGGAACAGCTGGTTAAGCAAAGAAAGAACATCATGGGAGAGTGTGAGACTTGTCCCCACCTCTGATTCATTTCCTGCAGCTCTCTCCAGCTGCTGACCCACTAGAATCAATTCATGTCTGTTTCTGTATATCTCACAATTCTTGGTTTGTTTGAAGGTCTCTTTCTTTTTTAAATTTGAGCGCGCCTGCCGCTTTCCTGCAGTGACTGCAGCCTCTCCCCACCTTCTCACCTCAGCAGCCCAGTGCTGGGATGGCTGCCCCCCTGCAAACAGACAGCTCTGCCTCTCACCCTCCCTTGCTCAGCCATCTGCCTTTCTCCTTTCCTTTCAGGTGAGCGACTCAGATGAATTCACTGAACAGATGAGGCGAGAATTCAATTACACCACTGGCTCCAGCCAGGCTCCTGCACCCAGCATGGCAGCACAGCACACACAGATCAGGTGTCTGCAGGTGTCTTTCTCAAGGAAGCAGTTCTGGTTTACGTTCCAAAATTATTCCAGCCCAGGATCCCTTGACAAGGTGCCTGAATCACTGCTTCCATGGGGTGACTCCCTACCACAGGAGTTCCATCAGCAAATGACACCTTTGCAATTTCCATAGTGACCAGTGTCTTTCAGGAAAATCTCCTCCTCTCTCTACCCCATGATTTGCCTATAGATGTATTATTTACAGTTTAACACACCTGACATTGTTTACCAGCTGCTCAATGAAGCAGCCACCTTCTCAAGGCACTCTTCTCAAAGCACTCAGGTTCCTAATACAGAAATAAAATTCTGAGCATGTTTCTGCCAAAATGAGGATGACTTTTCCCGTATGAATTCAGGTGATTGCATGGGGAGAAGAATCATTGACTTCTATGGGATTTCCATGACTGTAACTAGAGAATCAAGTTCAACCTACATGACAGCTAAATGAAGACTCCTAAAACTCTCTGATTTCTCACATGCCAGTTCTGCCCAAATCCTGTGGAGAGGCAAACAACCAAACACACGAACTCAGTGCTCATCAGCAGTCAAAAGCAGAGAGGTCTAGAATTACTGGGAGGAGAACATATCTTGAATTATTCATTCTGGTGTGGCTCCACATTTCAAAACAGAAATAGTAGAACGAGAAAAGGTAAAAAAATAACAACGGTAATGAGAAGCCTGGAGTGGTTCACCTAAGAAAAATTCAGACTGAGGACCTTCAGCTTGGAAAACTGAGAAGGAATGAGAAGAACATATGTAAAACCACAGACGCCTTGGAAAAAAAAACAACACTTAATAACTTTTGTCATACCGAGAACAATGGAGCATCGAACAGACATATCAGACAGCAGATACATTTATTACTATGCAGAAATGCAAGGAGATACCATTTCATGCAATTCATTATTAAATCACCCAACCAAGAGCACTGCAGAAGTAGAGGAATAACTAGATTCAGAAGGAATTAAATGCATAAATGGAAGCTCCTGAACTTCTGGACAAAGGACAAAGGAGATGTAACTGGGGCGGGATCATCCTCTGTTTGCCTGTTTCTTGTATTTGTCCACATCAGAGACAGAGCACTTGTCTCAATGAACCACTGGTCAGGCCCACGGTTACCACCCAACACAGCCAAACTGCTGAAGCCTTACCTTGGCTGACTGCATCGTCTCTTTCCTGGCAGAACAATCAAGTCTCCTGTTAATCCCCAGCTGATGATGATGCTATCAATACAAGAGGAAGAGAAATCCCATTACTGGCCATCATGAGATGTCAGTGTGTGCAAGAACTCTTGCTTCTGTCCTGCTTGTCCCATGCCTTCTCCCTGGCCACTGCTCTCAGTGAGCCCTCTAATAAAACTACTGTGTATTGAATCTCTTTGCATTTCACCTGCATGTATTCACACAGCCAAGGGAACAACTGAGCACTGGTACAGTTGGTAAAGTTGTAGGAACCAGCTCCATTCCTGATATCCCATAGGAATGTGCCCAGATTTTGCACTCAGAGAGCATATATATAAATATGTTCAAACTGGTTTGTTTTTATCAGAATTTTGTTAAGCAAACTAGCCCTGTGAATATCATCTCATAATCTGAGAGCTGTCAGAAAGCAATAAGGAAGGCAGGACAGTGCCTGCTCTCACAATAGCATGGTGTGACAGTGAGAGGCCCACGGAGGTTTCACGTGGGGAGCCTCAAGCACAAAGTCTGTCCTTTTCCCCAGCAGGAAAGAGCCTTCCAGGGAGCACGAGGGCACACATGGAGAACAGCCCAGTACACGTCAGCAGCCCCTGGCTGTCAGTGGGGAAACACCCGAGAAGGCTCATATAGTAGGAGTCTTAGTAAAATATCTGTATTGTATATTGAATATCTGTATATGGGCCTTGCCCTGATAAGCCCCGGTTGTTTTTGATGGGCTGCAGCTGCAATGTCCTTAATTGGGCTGCAGTTTTAGCTAGTGAAGATAACTGGGATAAAAGGGGCTGGGCTTGGCCAGTCAAGCTGAGCTGATAAGGAGCCCTGACGAAGAAGGAGCAACAAGCAGGAGAAGAAGTCAGAGCTGTGAAGAACTGCCCCCAAGAAGTATCACCGAGAAGCTACAAGACTTTAGAAATATGGTTGCGACAGTACGGGACTTTAGAAATACAACAACAAGACAACAACAGGCTCACTCAGTAAGGGCACACCTCAATGTCAAGGACCTTGTGATATATGGCATCAGCCAAGCAGCCCTGGACGTGTCTCTGGTGGTCCCTCCTTATGGCATTGAGGCGGTATTCCTTCTCCGGTATGATTCTGCCGCTCCTGGAGATCTGCCGTGCACAAACAGAATGCTACTGAAAAGGAGGAGATGAAATAAAGTGCGTTTTGAAACAATGCAGTTTCCCAGCAGACCGCTCCCTCGCTCTGGTTTGGTGCAGGTTCCCAGCACACCACTCCGTCGCTCTGGTTTGTTTCCCTCTGCCCTGCCGTGGTGAGGAGCTCCCCTTCCAGCACTGCGCTATCTCTGACCCCGTGAGCTCCCCCAGCCCCAGGGAAGGAGCAGCAGCCGCGTTTCTGACAGCCCAGGGCTCAGCCTCACCCTCCACAGGCCACGGGGTGGGAAGGATCAAACACCCGCTGCCCTGCTGCACCTCTCTGTGCAAACGAGTCACGCCCAGGAGGGCACCAGGTGTTTAACAAAATGTCCAGCTTATTCACCTTTACCAAATCCTTCAGTTTTCCATTAAATACTTCCGAAAAATAACACTGAAGCTATTTAAACTAGCCAAAGATGCTTACATTTCACAGTGTAAAAACCATGAGTGAACCAATGTGATTCTGTATATCTGCAAACTGAAACACTTTGCAGAGGGAAACTCGAATGAGTAAAAGGAAATATTTGGGGGGAAAAAAGCATAAAAACATTTTGAATTGAATGTAGAATTGAGGAAAAGTTTTCAGTCTCACCAGTCCTGATTTCTGAAGATGTCGTCTTATCCTGGCATTGCTGAAATATCCCACTAGGTGTTTGTCTGTAAGACTGTTATAGGTTTCAAGAATACTGCAATAAAAAATGGAGATGTCTATAATCTCCTTGACTGACAAATTATTACAGACTACATTGAACAGAGCTACCCACAGTTTACTACACAAAATGCACAACATATCTTACTTCCCCGTCTGGAAAACAGGACAAATAGAGAAGTCAGTGACACTAGGATGCAGTTGGTAATACTCAAAATCCTTTCACATTTGTACAGTCTGCACAGTCAGGTACATGTCACATAATATGTTCAGACTGATCTCTAGGCTCTCTGGGCTCAAGTTACACAAGAGACTGAACTGTTTTGTTTTCTTTGCTGTAGATTTAAATGCACTGTGCCTCTATTACATCCCTTTCAGCTGGATAACTCAGTTATATGTTTATTGCCAGGCTGATCTGCCACACACAAAAGCATATTCAAGGAAAGAAAGGAGAAATGCTTTGAAGTAAAGAGATCATGGATTTACAGGAATTTTACATAGGATTTCACTCAAAGGTAGCTGCCCACAATAAATTAAACTTTAAATAAACAATGTAGGTTACCCTTTTATGCCTGTTGGTTAAATACTGGTATTTATAGCAACTGCTCTATGTTACCTTTTTAATCCAGAGTTTGCATTTGAAACCACCAGATTCTACCAATTCTGCTAAGTATTAATTTATGGTATCACCTGGCAGCTGCATGTTGAGGCAGAGGAGAAACTCAATCCAACTCCTTTTAATTTACCCCTCCACCTAAGACATCCTGGACCACATAGCTAGTTAAAATGCAGCTCCCATCTGAACACAGTGATGTGGCAATTTCTGTTTCACCAAAGTCTCAGAACATGTATTTTCTCATTTAAATTATGAACAGGCTGGCCTTCAAATATATTGAATTAAATTCAGAGTTCAAAAGGGTATGAGAGGAAATAAGGAATTGTGTTGGGCCTGAGCCAACATCCATGAAATCATTGTAAGGAATGCAAGCAGGCCCGCCAGGGTCTGGCTGTGCCACAATTCCAGCCCTGGAACCTCCTGCAGCCATAAATGCTGGCATGGACCAGTGCCTGGGGGTAATTTTATATTTCAGGAACACTCCAGCAAAGCAACCACTGCTCCCGTTTAGCCTGCTCCAGTATCTACACAAGGACAAGAGAAGCTCTTGTCTGAGCTGTCTTGTTCAAGGTTCCGGTATTAAAGAACCACACACAAAAGTCACCTTTAAAACCTCTGCAAGAGGCAGAAGTGCAGAACTGACAAAATCCATGTTAGGAAAAAACACAGCAAAGGGAAAGCACCAGCCTCAGACAGCTCTATACAGCCTGTGTGTCACAGTAATCACATCCCTTTTCTGGGTATTCCTGGGACTCCTTTATCTCTGCCCATTTATCCTGTTCATTCTTCTCTCTAAAAATGCTGGGGTTTTATTAGAACAGCAGACAATTTTCCTGGCACAGAACCTAAACTGACTGATCTGTAGATTCCTGGAGTATGTCTAACGCTCTTCCCAAGATGAGTGTCATGTTTGTTTCTCTGGCATCGCAGCCAGTGACAACATGTCACTCTTAGGTCAGTAATTTTATATTTGAGGTTATTTAGAGTTCTATGATGCTATGATCATCGACACTATTATTTATTGACAGTATATTTGTTCTCAGCTGGCAGCTGACCCAAAGCCCTACACTCAGAGCCAGAGCTGTGTACCATGGTAAATTTTAAGACCGCTCTCACTCATTTGGAAGGATATCAAAACAAAGCCACAGCAGGCATCCTATGTGTTTTGTAAAGCAAACATTCACAGTTAATATTTCACAGTGCAATTAAATTGGAGATCACCAAATAAATGATGGAAGAGAGCACCAAAGCTTCAGTTATTAATTGGCAGTCACAGGGCACCATGGTGCCTGTGCTCCACCTGGCACCCGTGTGCCATCCACCCCCCCAGAGGAAGTTTTAAGCCTCACAACCGCACACGGAATTGGGAGCCAAAGGAGCGTTCTGCTACTGATCTCTTGTGCGGCCCAGGAGCAAGTTCTACGCTGCTTGCTTACTCAGATCATCGCCCACTATGCCAGGATGTGCCAAATTCTGTCACAGAGCCCTGCAGAGATTCTCTGTTCCTCGCTGTTTGTCTGTGACATCAGCTGGGGGGAGTCCGGATGCTCTGAACTCAACACCTGCAGGTCGGAAGGCAGGTAACCAGGGACTCACCTGCAGGCGGCAGCCCCTTCCCCACGGCTCCATGCCCCTGCGCAGAGGAGGCCTTACCGAGCGGAGCCCCGGCTCTGCAGGCAGGCAGCGCCCCCCCAGCCCCGCTCTCTGCCCCAGCCCCGCTCTCTGCCCCAGCGGGCCGCAGGGACGCGGCCCCGAGCCCGGCACGGCTCCCGCAGCGCCCAAAGGCGGCACGGACCGGCCCCGGCCCCACTCACCGCGGCTGCGGCGCGCTCATGGCAGCGGCAGCGGGGACAGCGGGGACAGCGGGGACAGCGGGGACAGCCGGGACAGCGCGGCTCCGGCACCGGCGCGTCCCGGGCGTCGCCAGGAGACGGAGGGAGGGACGAGGGAGGGACGAGGGAGGCAGGGACGGGAGGAAGGAAGGCAGAGACGCGCAAAGGGGAGGGAGAAACGGGAGACGGCCGGTGCTCCGCCCGCAGCCCCAGAATCACAGAACCCCAGAACTGCTGGGGTTGGAAGGGACCTCTGGAGAGGCCAAGCCCAATCCCCTGCCAAGGCAGGGTCACCTGGGACAGGTTGCACTGGAACGCACACAAGTGGGTGTGGAATGGCCCCACACCCTCCCCAGGCAGCTCTTCCAGAGCTCTGTCACCCTCCGTGGAGAGTTCTCTCTCACACTGAGGTAGAACTTGTTGTGCTTTAGGTCACGGCCACTGCTCCTCATCGTGTCGCTGGGCACCACTGAGCAGAGCCCGGCACCATTCTGTGACAGCCCCTGGATATATCTGTACGGATTGGTGAGATCCTCTCTCGGCTGTCTCTTTTCCACACCAAGCACGCCCGCCTCGGGCAGTCTCTCAGCGTCAGAGATGCTTCAGACGCAATGTGCCTCATCATCTCTGCGACCCTCTGCTGGACCCTCCCCAGCAGCTTCTTTAGTTGGGGCACGATGAGATTAACCAAGAGCAGCTGCTTTTCAGAACAATTCCACTCTTTTGTGTTTTAGAAACACATAGAACAGCAGCTTCCAGAGCTTGCATTGCACACAACTCCTCACTTTGAACCCCAAACCTCTCCTGCAGGTGCCAAAATCGGCACAAATACAAGAGCCTGTTCAGCCCTTCCAATCACCCACGGCAGCACCAAGCAGGCTGCAATGGGGAATCACTGCCTCCAAAATCCCGTCCAGTCAAATCAGGAGAAGATTCTCAACAAACTGAGATAATTATTCCGCCAAATTCAATGGTCTGTGGCCCCCACTCTCTTCCTCACCCTTTTCTGCACTGCCAAGGAGCAGCATGTCCCAAAAGGAGAGCGAAACCAAGGACTCTCCAGGATGGCATTTCCTAGGTTGGTGGCTTGCACAAATCAGACATACCTCATTAGTTCTATCCACAGTACTTCTTCCAAAGTTAAAAAAAAACCCTTCAACTTATACAATACATTGGAAATTGACAGAAGAATAAACGTTATACGACACTGCCAGCAAGTCAGCCCAGTCCTGCTGTGCCGTTCTGCCAGGTCACCTGGCACCCTGTGATGATGTGCTAACACAGAGCTGCTCTGACACCTTCTGGTGACAAACCCCACTGCAACCTCGGCCCTTGGGACAACAACGAGGAGGGCACACCAGAGACTTGCTCTGAATTTCTCCTCTAAACATCTTCCACGATGCAGTGGCAGCACTAAGCAAGAAAGGAGCCACTGCAAACCATCAGACTCTCATTCATGTCATGTACCCCTACTAAATTGAGACTGAATTAAAAATATTATTTGAATACAGAATATAGGAGAAAGGTATATACTTTTTATGCACATCATCTCCACAATCATATGTCATTAACCATTACTTTTAACCTCTGTTTAGTACTTTGATATTAAGAGATGTTTTACTTTCTCTAACAGTTGTCAAGAGCAATAGCAGGTTCCCAACTGACACCACTGCTCAGGCCACATTCTGCTTGAGACAGCAGGAGCAGTCAGCACCTTTCACCTGGATAATCAGCAGAGACACTAGCTACACACCCCTTACACCAGGTGAATCACTTAAATCTTCACTTAAAAACACAGCTCCCTACTGCTGTGGGAAGTGCTAGGAACAAAACCAGCTTCAGTGCCCTGGGGCAGCCCGGAGGGAGGAAGGAGCCCACTGCACCTTGGCAGACAGGCCCACAGCTGAGCTGGCCTCGTCCTTCTCTCCCCAGGCAGCTTTCTGAAACCACTCACTGAAACACTAAATGGAAATTATTAACTCTACAAACATTCCCCCATCTTTCCTGGCAACACCACCTGTTGTGCAATGGACTGAAGGTTCATGAGAACAAGACCCAATGAAATGACCCCGGTGTCATGGCCAAGTGCCCCCACATAGACACCTGCACACAGCCCTGGTGCTGAGGCTGTGCCCTGCCCACTTCAGCAGCTGGAATTTCAGCAATTTCACAGGAACTCTCCTGCCACAAAGCCATGCAGCCTCCACTCTCCCCTCCGCTCTCAGGGCAGCCAGGGATCCAGGAGACTTTTATTAAAGCTCATAGGAAGAACTGAAATCTTCCCACTCAGCCATTCACCATCCAGAAATGAGCTGCTTCGGTCATGATTGTCATTTCCAAAGAGGCAAATCCCAGCACGCAGCTCCAGAGTGACAGTCCCTCTGGAGGGGCCGGGATGCTGTCACCTCAGCCTCAGAGGCACAGACAAGCACAACTGCCTCGGCTCCAAACAGTTCACGTTTGAGAGATTCTGCCCATCTTTTGAGCTGGAAAGTAAACTATTTTGTCAGTAAAAGCTTTAATTTCAAGTAAATTACGTGACAAAATTTGAGTACAAAATTTGAGTACACATTTTGTGGCTAAAAGAATTTACAGTTCTAACTAACACACATAGTGAGTTGTTTACTTTTGTGTATCTGTCAAAAGCATCTTCATTCTGTTACCTACAGTGGCCTCGCTCTGCCTTCACATGTTCCATGATACCAAACCCCACCATTCCCTGCAGCACAAAGTACGCCAGCAGAGAAAATTTATTATTGCCACATCAATCAAAAAAGCTACCAAAATTACATTACAGTAAATGCAACTCTGCTTATTACAAAAAGAAAATGTTAACTAATTCATCTAAGTGAGCATTTTCTGCTACTGTCAAACATGATCAAAGGTTTGTAACATACATTCAGTGAACCATGTAAGCAAAGGTGCAGGTAGAACAGCTACAAAATAAATGGAAAAGGGTGCTCCTTTATAGAAGGAGCACCATCTTCCCTCGGGCACCACTGCTACACATAATGTCTTCATGAGCCTTGGCTACTTTCTCCAGGGGATATTCCAAGCCCACAACTGGTTTCAGCCAGCCAGCTTCTATGCCATCAAGGACTGCTGTGGCACATTCACGCCTTTCCTCCTGCATGCAACAAACACAGTGTTTATGACAAGGTCTTTGCATTTCAGAATACTATTGGCAATTTATGCAATAATTTAAGCAAATTCCACAACCTGAAAATGTTTTATGATGTTCTGAGATTGAATCAAAACATAAAGGAATGAACTAACAAGTTTGTTACAGTGAAATTATTCTTTCATTCCTCCAAATAATTTTAACTGTAAATAGAAGGGTGCTGGAACAAGTCAATAAAGCATACTTAGAAACAGAAGCGCTTCTCACCTCAGTTGCAAGAAACAGACTGACTCCAATTATGCTGGACTCCTTGCTCATTGTGTCTCTTGGGTTTATCTCGATGCGTCCCCTGCAGCCCACAACCTGCCCAGAGGAGTCAGAGCTGTTCAGGTGATGCTGAATGCACAAAGTCAGTGACACAAGCACCCATCAGCACCTCCCTGCTCAGGGACACACACACTCACCATCACCCTCCCTGCACAGGGACACACACACTGACCATCACCCTCCCTGCTCAGGGACACACACACTCACCATCACCCTCCCTGCACAGGGACACAAACACTCACCATCACCCTCCCTGCTCAGGGACACACACACTGACCATCACCCTCCCTGCTCAGGGACACACACACTCACCATCACCCTCCCTGCTCAGGGACACAAACACTGACCATCACCCTCCCTGCTCAGGGACACACACACTCACCATCACCCTCCCTGCACAGGGACACACACACTCACCATCACCCTCCCTGCACAGGGACACACACACTCACCATCACCCTCCCTGCTCAGGGACACACACACTGACCATCACCCTCCCCGCTCAGGGACACACACACTGACCATCACCCTCCCTGCTCAGGGACACACACACTGACCATCACCCTCCCTGCACAGGGACACACACACTGACCATCACCCTCCCTGCACAGGGACACACACACTGACCATCACCCTCCCTGCTCAGGGACACACACACTGACCATCACCCGCCCTGCTCAGGGACACACACACTGACCATCACCCGCCCTGCTCAGGGACACACACACTGACCATCACCCTCCCTGCACAGGGACACACACACTGACCATCACCCTCCCCGCTCAGGGACACACACACTAACCATCACCCTCCCCGCTCAGGGACACAAACACTGACCATCACCCTCCCTGCACAGGGACACAAACACTGACCATCACCCTCCCCGCTCAGGGACACACACACTGACCATCACCCTCCCCGCTCAGGGACACAAACACTGACCATCACCCTCCCCGCTCAGGGACACAAACACTGACCATCACCCTCCCTGCACAGGGACACAAACACTGACCATCACCCTCCCCGCTCAGGGACACACACACTGACCATCACCCTCCCCGCTCAGGGACACACACACTCACCATCACCCGCCCTGCTCAGGGACACACACACTGACCATCACCCTCCCTGCACAGGGACACACACACTCACCATCACCCTCCCTGCTCAGGGACACACACACTCACCATCACCCGCCCTGCTCAGGGACACACACACTGACCATCACCCTCCCCGCTCAGGGACACAAACACTCACCATCACCCTCCCTGCTCAGGGACACACACACTCACCATCACCCTCCCTGCTCAGGGACACACACACTCACCATCACCCTCCCTGCTCAGGGACACACACACTGACCATCACCCTCCCTGCTCAGGGACACAAACACTGACCATCACCCTCCCTGCTCAGGGACACAAACACTGACCATCACCCTCCCCGCTCAGGGACACACACACTCACCATCACCCTCCCTGCTCAGGGACACAAACACTGACCATCACCCTCCCTGCACAGGGACACAAACACTGACCATCACCCTCCCTGCTCAGGGACACACACACTGACCATCACCCTCCCCGCTCAGGGACACAAACACTAACCATCACCCGCCCTGCTCAGGGACACACACACTGACCATCACCCTCCCCGCTCAGGGACACACACACTGACCATCACCCTCCCTGCACAGGGACACACACACTGACCATCACCCGCCCTGCTCAGGGACACACACACTGACCATCACCCTCCCTGCTCAGGGACACACACACTGACCATCACCCGCCCTGCTCAGGGACACACACACTGACCATCACCCTCCCTGCTCAGGGACACAAACACTGACCATCACCCTCCCCGCTCAGGGACACAAACACTAACCATCACCCGCCCTGCTCAGGGACACACACACTCGCTGCCCAGGACACAAACACTCACCATCACCCTCCCTGCCCGGGACAGCAGCTGCAAGTCCGCATCCAGGTTGACATTGGAGAGCATCTCTATGATGATGTCCACTCCTCCCGGCCCTGTGCATGCCTGTGCAGGACACAGGATGTTATTTTACTGCTTGGGTACCATCTTTCATTTTAAACACTACAGAAAGTTTCCACTTTACAGCTCATTGTTTAAATTTTCAGTGCAGCCTTTGTGCTGCAGCTGACAGCAAATGAGCTGATTTGTAGCACATTTTGCTGTGCTAACTTGTGATGTGATCCCACACTAGAATTTGCTGAATGTAGGAAGTTCTAAATGCCACAGCCTGTGAGGAAAGCTCAGCTCTTCCAGCCCGAGAAAGTTTTTCCTTGTGTAGAAATGAAAAAGGCAGTACACTATTGATCTACATAAATCTATTTTAAAGTCTTCTGCAAACAGCTGTTCACAAGTTGTTAAGAACAACACTACCTGCATTCCTGAGTCCAGACACAGGCCTACCTTAATTTTCTCTGTGTAATTCGGGTCTCTGTGATTAAAGGCTTGGTGAGCGCCGTTTCTCAGGATCACACTCATGCCCTCCTCAGTCCCTGCTGTGCCCAAAACCTTCAAACCACAAGCTCTGGCAATCTGACATGCTGCTAGTCCCACCTGAAGGGAGGCAAAAAAAAAAAAAAAAAAAAAAAAGAGAGAAAGAGAGAAAATTATTTCACCTCTTTCTTAGCATTTTAAATAGTCTACCATCAACTTGGAACTTCCCCATTTAAAAAGCTAGTCTGGTAAAGTGTTTTCTAGCCAATAATTTAGATCTCAAAGACAGCCAAATACTCTTTAAAAAAGAAAAGATATTTACCAAGGCATGGTACATTTTTGAGGTTTTTTAATAGCTATCAACATTTGACACACATAGATGTAGAATGCTGAGTATCTGTCAAACCTGAGCCCAATATTTTTTATACAAATCCAAGGAAATTCTTCTCTTCACAGAATCACCTGCTATTAATACCAGCATTATACATTGCAAAGAAAATCTGCAGGCACAAATTTTATTAACACTACTTTAGAAAGTGAATTCTCAGTGTCTCCTACCAGCTTTGCACTCCAGTAAAAACAGAAGCACTACATTTAGTTTATGAAAATTTAAAAAAGGATTTACGATGCTAAATGCCATTCTAGTATCTCAGAATAAGATATGAATTCATCTTTTTGTTGTCTAACAAATAATTAAGGAAACTTGGCCTGTTCACAGAAGCTGTTTGGTGCATCACCAGAAATGAGCAACTGCAGAGTGTGGGAGATAAACTAAAATGTTGAGTCATAAAGATCTAAAGTAAATTTGTCATGAAAACCCAAAGGAAACTAGAAGTGCAATTTCATGTGGTATTCAGTCGCAGGTTTATATATTCCAGCACCTTTCCTTGTGCAGCCAGCTGTTGGCTCATGAGTAAAAACATGAGAATGCAAACAGAAATGCACAGTTGCCCTGCACCAGTGACTTATTCTCAGAGGACTGAGAACAATTTGTACATATTGGAAAATTAGAGCTTTCTGCTGTCAGCAATAAAGCTTCCAGACCAACCACCCCCTGCAGCAAGCACCTGCTCAGGATGTGACCCCCTGACTGGGAACTCACACCAGCACTCGTGCAGTCTCAGTTATTGGGAATAACGGGGTTTTTGAGAAAGTGTACCCTAGAGTATCTGAAATAAAAACCTAATCTGCTAATCTATTGACACAAATATGACCACAACTCCTACCCCAGGAAGAAGCAGACGCAAGGACAGAGAGCAGTGCTCTCTACCCCTTGCCTCCTTGGAATACTTACCCCTCCACTGGCACCATGAACCAGCACGCTCTCCCCTGCTTTGGCACAGCCTCTAGGAGAAGAACACGAGAAATGCTGGCACTGTGACTGCAGCACACAGACTGAGCATGGGGCTGCAGATACTGACACCAAATCTCACTGTTCACACACGGGGCTGCAGATACTGACACCAAATCTCACTGTTCACACGTGGGGCTGCAGATACTGACACCAAATCTCACTGTTCACACGTGGGGCTGCAGATACTGACACCAAATCTCACTGTTCACATGTGGGGCTGCAGATACTGACACCAAATCTCACTGTTCACATGTGGGGCTGCAGATACTGACACCAAATCTCACTGTTCACACGTGGGGCTGCAGATACTGACACCAAATCTCACTGTTCACATGTGGGGCTGCAGATACTGACACCAAATCTCACTGTTCACACGTGGGGCTGCAGATACTGACACCAAATCTCACTGTTCACACGTGGGGCTGCAGATACTGACACCAAATCTCACTGTTCACACGTGGGGCTGCAGATACTGACACCAAATCTCACTGTTCACACACGGGGCTGCAGATACTGACACCAAATCTCACTGTTCACATGTGGGGCTGCAGATACTGACACCAAATCTCATTGTTCACACACGGGGCTGCAGATACTGACACCAAATCTCATTGTTCACACAGCATTGCTTCCAGTCTATGTTCCAATTATATTCCAATTTATGGCTAAACAGATACCATAAGCCTTTTTGGGAAAACAAGGAGGCAAAATAAATCCTGTGACTGATGACTTGAAGCAACGTGCAGCCAGCAGTCAGTGAGAGCCTGGTACTGAGCTTCAGTTCAGGACTTTGGCCTGCCACAGGAAAGCAGTGGTTCTGCTCCACAGCACCTGTCTGCTTACTGAGGAAATTACAACTATTGCTCTTTTTCTTCCCCAGCCAAATACCAATGAGTTCTGAAAGGGAGTCACATATTTTATTCCATGAAGCCTTTCCTGGTAGGTTCTCTCAAGAAAAAAGACTCAGCAGGAAAACACAGTCACAAGCTGCTAGATCACAATTATCTGACAATTCCATCAGCGTAATGTTTTTAAACATGTCCCACTCACCAACCTCCCCCTTTTATAGGACAGCGAAAACACGAACTTTGGCACTGTAAATAGCAAAGATTAAAGTGCACAAGCATGGTTTGGTGCCTTACTTCTGGAACAGGGCCCGGTAGGCAGTGAAGTAGGGCACCCCGAGCGCTGCTCCCTGCCTGAAGTCCAGCTTGTCTGGCAAAGGAAAGACTCTGCTGGCTGCAGCCACTGCATACTCTGCATATCCCCCAGACAGCGTCTCAAGGGTGAAAACTCTGTCACCTTTCTGGAATGGAGGGAGAGAATGCAGAGAAATCAATCATTTCCCTTACTTTTTCCTTCATAAACGTTAAGATGAAATTAACAGAGGTTTGGGCTATTTCTAACAATTCTCCTATCAAAAATAACCAGTTATATTTGTCAAAGAAATTTTTATAAAATCTGATACATACCAGCAATGCAAAACAAACTGTATAATTTCTTATACTTAAATCTAAGTATCATAATTATAACCCCACCCTGCAGTGTAACACACAAACCTACTGCCTCATTAATATGACCTTAATGAACTTTGAAGTCAGGAATTCCATGCACAGATTCCAAATGAAAAACCTCAAAAGCTTTTACAAACACAAAAGAAACATTTCTAAATTATTTAAATGTGGATATATTTATCCCCTCAATATACCCTAAGACATCTCTCTCTCATTCAAGCCAAGAGCATCACAATTGTCAGAGGAAGCAAAAAGTCACACAGAGCAGATAAAGCAAGCTGTTAGTAAGAAAATATGAAAAAAGATTATTCTTCTCTCTTGGTAACCCTGTCTCTCAGATCTCCCAAAATTGTTACACAAATTCCAGATCAGGAAATTCCAGCCCAGTTTTACCTACAGTTTTTAATGTTGGTTTGGGACCAAATGTGTAATGACTTAAATGGGACAACCAATTTAAAAACTAAATTGATGTCATAGATATCTTTCTTAGCAAACTGATATTTGCCTTCTCCTGTCCTGAGACTTTCTCACTGAGAAATCCAAATAAAATTACTAGACAGGAGTAATACGGTATTTGAACAATTTTAGTAACAAATTACATAATTTATGGAGCTTTATAAATAAGCAATTTCCACTTCTCAAATACTTTACAGAAAAATTTTTAGTTCTGCCTGAAATTACTACCCCCAGCAAGAAGCTTCCAATCTCAACTTTTTCTGCAACACCAGAAAAATAGCTCCAAACCCACAATAGCTCCAACTTTTGTACAGCAGACATCAGCGCTTTGAGCAGACAGAGTGCAGTGCCTCCTGTGAGAGCTCTGAGCTTCAGGAGGGCACAGCATTCCTCACAGCAGACTGTGGGATCCCACTGTGTGCTTGGACAGTCCGTGCAGGGGTTTCCCCCCTTGAAGAGATTCTGTGATATAAAACCAGGTACAGTGTCACAGCACTCAGCCACAGAGGACCATGAAGCAATGGTGATTCTACCCCAGTGTGTAAATACCTTGAATGCAGTCACGTGCTCCCCAACACCTTCAATTACCCCAGCCACATCCGAGCCAGGAGTGTAGGGCAAAGCTGGCTTCCTGGCATAGGTCCCAGAGCGAATGTATGTCTCAACAGGATTGACCCCACAGGCATGGACTTTAATTAATACCTAAAAGAAAAGACACTTCTTAAGCAATAACTAAAATGATTTAGCTCTTGAATTCACAGCATGGTGTGGTAGCATTTTTTCTGAATTCTCAAACAGCCTCTGTAACAACCCAGGGTCAAAGTGAAGCTAATTTCAGGGAAATCTTGACGTGGAATATATAGCCCACAGCAGAGTAAAGAGCCCACATTTGTTAAGCATGGTATCTCAAGTAGTACAAACACACTGACCAAAACTCACATACTCTAGGTGCAGGGTTTTGGCCATATCTCTCATTCTGTCCTGCAGGCACTTGCTAACATTCATTATCGCTATTTTCCTTCACAGAGCTCACGTATACCTGGTTTTCTTTTGGAGCAGGAACTAACACATCTGACTGGAGTTTAAGCACTTCAGGGCCGCCAAATTCAAACACTCGGACCGCTCTCATCACACTCCTGGTGGCTGCCATGGCGACCAGCGGACCTGCTAAAAGACACAACGAGACCCCTGGTACCTGTTCAGGTCACGGGCAGCCTGAGCCACCGGCCCTGCGGACACCGCCGGGAACACGGCACACACCGTGGGGCCGAAGGGCGATCGATTCTGTGAGAACGAACCGAACCGGAGGGGAGGCAGCGGGGCAAGGGAAGGCAACGGGGCAAGGGAAGGCCCCGGGCTGCTCTGGGGCCTACCACAAACACACCTGTAGCGTCAGGCCCCGCCTACAAACACACCTGTAGCGTCAGGCCCCGCCTACAAACACACCTGTAGCGTCAGGCCCCACCTACAAACACGCCTCCGCCGCCAGGTTCCGCCCACAAACACGCCTCCGCCGCCAGGTTCCGCCCACAAACACGCCTCCGCCCTCAGGCCCCGCCCACAAAGACGCCTCCGCCGCCAGGCCTCGCCCACAAAGACGCCTCGCCGCCAGGCCCCGCCTCTTGATCCGCCTCGCGGTCAGGCCGTGCCCCGGAAGCGCTCCTTGCGATCAGGCCCCGCCCCTTCGGGCCGCCTCGTACAGCCGTCGCCTCCGTGTAGCCCGACCCTGTCCCCGTGGCTGTGGAGCTTGCCACGGGTAGAGCAGAGCCGCTGCCTTCTCGTCCCGTCTTCCCGGACGAGCGCCCGGGAGACCCCGCGCCCACCGCCTACCTGCGGAGCGCCGCTGCCGCGCGGCGGAACGCGGAGGAGGGCGGGGCCGTACCACTACGGGCCCCGCCCCGCCGCGCCGCCCGGCCGCGCGCCGAGGTTTGTCCGCCGTGGGACGCCGTCCCCCCGCGATGGCGGCGTTCGCGCGGCGCAAGGCGCAGCGGCTCGCGCGGCCGGACCCCAGCCGGAAGCGCGCGCTGGACGCGCGAGCCGCGGAGCTCGCGCGGCTGCTGAACGCGCGCGAGAGCTTCTGCACCACGAGCTCGTGCGACGGGAGGGTGATCGTGACGGTGCGTGAGGGACGGGAACGGCACGGGGATGGTGACGGTGCGTGAGGGACGGGAACGGCACGGGGATCGTGGTGATGGGTGAGGGACGGGAACGGCACGGGGATCGTGGTGATGGGTGAGGGACGGGAACGGCACGGGGATGGTGACGGTGCGTGAGGGACGGGGCCGGCAGGGGGATCGTGGTGATGGGTGAGGGACGGGGATGGTGACGGTGCGTGAGGGGCCGGCAGGGTGATGGTGACGGTGCCTGAGGGACCGGCCGGGGGATCGTGGCAGTGGGTCTGGTCGCGGTGTGATTTGGCTCTTGCTTCAAGGGGCTGCTTCTTTATTTCCAAGGAGCGTTTTTGTAGCAGCACGAGATTAAACCTCACCGAGCTGCCGAGCCACTTTAATGGTTTCTGTCCATCACCAGGACACAGACGGCATGGGCATCCAGAAGAAGAACTGCGCGTGGCTCCTGGTAACGCATGACCCGTGTGTCAAAGGCGATGTGGTAAGGGCACAGTGAGATACAGCCTTTATTTTTATTCACGGAAATGCTCCAGTTGTCATAGAAAACACATGGTGTCAAAGGGTTTTTATTCCTGCTACTAACATGAATTGATACTCGACTCTCAAAATTAACTTTTCCTTAGATGCGTTGCTTAATAAATTCTTCATGCCTATTTTAAGAGAATGCTTTTAAACTCAGTATCAAATTCTCTGCTCAGTTATAAAGGCAACTGATATTCCAGAAACTTAGATAATTTCGTGCTGTCTGGAGTTATATTTAAAACTCTTGAATTAAAAAATATCTCTTGAGCCCAGCTTGCTGTGCTCGCAGACAGATACCTGAAGGTGGTGTAACAGGGAATCTCTTATATAGCATTGTTAATTTAGTATCATTAAATACCCTGAAATTAAAAACATCTATAGTGCAGGATTTTTCATTTTTAATATGCTTTCATAATAATCTACTCTCTGCATATATTGCTTTGTCCCACAAAAGAGGCAGTTGCAAGATCAGCATGTTCTCACTCAATTTGTAGTTCACTTTACCATACATATACGTTCTCACACATGCACAGGAGTGTCCTCCAGAATATTTGTTTTCATTAGTATTTGTTCCAGCAAAGCAAAGTTTGCTGAAATTTCAGGCCAAGGAGAACACAGCAGGGTGTTGTTAACTCTTACAAGAGGAAGTACTATGACTTTTATGTAAATGTTTTGGTATATTTTCCAGATGACAGCACTGAAGAAAGCCACTGGTGATGCTGTGTTCAAGTTTGAACCATTTGTTCTTCACGTGCTGTGTCGAGAGCTGCAGGATGCGCAGCTGCTGGTAAAGCCACGTGGAGTGCAATGTGGCATTGTTCTGTTACATTCTTGCCTGCAAAAATAAAAGTATTGGCTCCTGGGTAAGCAGTTGCACTTAGAAACAGTCCCAGGTGTGCTGTGTGTTTAATAATTAGAGTAGTAAAGTAAGTTGGTGAAAAAACACAGCTTTAAACTTGGTGAGTGTTTTACTGTACTTAGAAAGAAAAAAGACTCACCTGCAATTCAGTCTTCAAGCTGAAGCAGACTGCTGCAGGAAATGCTGCCTGAGGGGCCTGGGCTGCTCTCACTGGCTGAAGGGGCTGGATTTTAGATGGTACGTTGCCACCAGCCAGGCCATTGGGTCCATTTTCAGTGCACTGAATGATGCCTTTGCCTTCTGCTTTTGCAGTGTGACTGCAGGGAGCGATGTGTGCTGGGCTTGTTTTGGCATTAGTGCAGGAGAGCTGAGGGACTCGGGTAGAGTGCAGCTGCGCTCATCGTCTGTCTGTGAGGTTCCAGCTCCTTGGGATAAAGCAGTTCAGTGCCCAGAGAGACATTGCACCCTTCTGCACTGATGGATTCAATTAGGATCCACCGTGGACCTCTGAAAACCACCCACCATTTGTGGGTTTGATCTTAAAAAGTATTTTAATGTAACTGTTTTTTAATAAGTCTGGGTAGATGATTTGAATATGTTTTTTGCAAAATTGAGATTGTACGTTGCATTGCAAGGCGTCCATAAATATTTTTTGCTGTGAAAGTGTACAAGACCTGTTTAAGTATTTATTTTTTCTGCAGCATTCAGTGGCTATTGACTCTGGGTTCAGGAACTCTGGTATTACAGTTGGCAGAGGAGGAAAAATTACAATGGTAAGTACTCTACTACTGTAAGGGATGTAATGAAGTTGTGTTGTTACGTTAACCTTGATTTTTGTACCAGCCAAGACCTGACTGGTGCTTAGGAGCTGTCACAGGGCATGCTATAGCAAAGAAGTAGCTTGCTGCTTTAGGTGACAGCAACTTAAATAATTGTATGGATAAGCAGGTTTTTTACTATAATGAACTCCCTACATTATTTAAATAACCTTCATAAACGAAAAAACTTTATTCCAGGTAAATCATGTGTGTGTTTTCAGGCTGTGCGGAGCACTCACTGCTTAGAAGTTCCATTGAGCCACAAAGGGAGATTGATGGTCTCTGAAGAATATATTGAATTTCTGGTACATGTAGCCAATCAGAAAATGGAAGAAAACATAAGGAGGATTGACAGGTTTGTAAGAAAACACCAGTTCTGTTCATGACATCTAATTTTTCTTCAATATTAAGTGAAATGTTAGCAACCACTTTTCTCCCCTTGCATGTTTTGATTACATTCTAAAAGCATTCGTTTCTCAGAGTAATTTTCAGATCCTGAGCAAATGTATAAAGACAGTAACTAGAGAATTGTTTCTGTCTAGATTCCGCAAGGGCTTGGAGCTGGCTCTGGGAGCTGCTGTCCCCACAGACACCTTGTTTCCCGAGGGGCCAGAGAAGAGCCAATCTGTGTACGTGCATAGAAGAAAGAGACGGACTGCTCAGGAACAGGCTGATCCCAGCAGAGAGCTGGAACCCCAGGATGATGCTGAAAGCAGTCTTGGTCTGTTTGCTGAAATCATGATATAGACTAAGACATTTGAAAGCAAATGGCGAACTGAAAAAGTTATTAATGCTCTTTTTAAGAGATTTATGTACTCCTGTGCTCCAAGTAGTTATATTCTCATGGACATTGACCAGAAAAAAAGGTAACTAACAGAATAGTGAGCAGGTGTAGCTACAGGACACAGAGAACAAAGCCATAGAATGTTTTAGGAGTTTTTAAAGTGTACTGTTAAATTAACAAAGTGGCACTCCATCAGTTATCTTAGAAATAACTGGTTTGCTGCAGCTTTTCACTGTGTTCTGTGTGGCAGCATTTCACTTCCAGCTTCTGGGTTTTGCAGAGCCAGCTGGCTCTGCAGGTTTCTCCTTCAGGGAGGGGAAGACAGGCATTGAAGACTGAAGACCATCCAATACCTGCGGTGGAAATTGCACAGACACCTTCCAAAGTAGCGCTGTGTGCACCGGTCTCAGGCCTCGTGTGTTTGGGCAGACTGGCTGAAGTATGACTCAGTCCAGGGGCGTGATTTCTGACAGTGCAGAGCTGCTGGCCAGGAGCTGTGTGAACGAAACTGGAGTCCCACAGCCCCTGGGGCAGCAGGCAGCTGGTGGGAGCAGCCCACAGCAGGACAAAGCACAGCAGCTCCTCAGGTGTGGGGACGTGGCTTCTGCCGCAGGTGTTACTGCAGCATTGTTGGCATGTGGGCTTGTGCCAGACCTTTGCAGCACCATTTTCCACAGACCTTCCTCTCCACTCCAAGGGTCAACTGCCTGTCGGGACTGAACTGAAACTCCAGGGCTTCCATCAACAAAAAGCAGCATCTGCCTCCGTGCAGAGGGTCCTCCCAAGCTGCTGCCTTAGCAAAGCCCTGGGGAGCCCCTGTTGCCATCCCCGCTGCTGGGAGTCCCACTATTCCTGCAGATCCCTCTTCACCACCTGGGGGGCACGTCTCGCACACAGAGGAGGTAGTTGTTGCTTGTGGATTTCAGGGAGTGCGTTCAGAATGGTCTGAACCCTCCTCTGCACGTGACATTTCTTAAAATGTCTAGCGCTGGTCTGTTGGACGTGGCTCAAGGGACTGATGGCACCAGCACCAACCACAAGCAGTGCCCGCAGACCCTGTAACAGCCCAAACCCTCACCCTGTGTAACAGCACTACAGTATTTACATTCTGAGAAACAGTTTGTCAGAAACTGATCCCACATTCCTCTGAAAAATGATTAAAAAATCAGGAAGACTTTTTGGTATCTTAACACAAAAGTGTTATCCTAACCCCATCCAAGGTTGCAGAGGGTGATGCTGAGGAGGTTTCTGGGACTGGCAACACCTTCCTCCATGCACCGCCGCTCTTACACCTTGCCCCATGCTCACCCAAGTTGCACCAGCTCATTTTGAGGTTCATTTTATCAAGCTGTGTTTTATTTGCAGCTGCTGTATGGGATTCTGTTGGGCTGTCAATGTGCAGGGCACAGGCAGCAATTGGGAAGAGCATCCAGAGGCAGCTGGAGGCAGCACCCTTGAAAAGGGGATTCTGGGGCTTATGGCTGCAGGGAAATTCACCAATAAGCAACAAGACTCCTAAAACTGTCAAATGTTTATCATTTCTAAGTGTGCTTGGCCACTTAATTAATCTAAAAGGTATTTTTATACTTGCTCTCACTGCATTAAATTTTTTTAAAATTAAAGTTTCACTACCTGTGCACTCAGTTTTCCAGGGGACACAGATGGGTTCATTCACTCCAGGAACTGATTGTCATTTCTCTCACCGTAGCATTTCACATCCCCACCAGGAAACTCCTCAAATCAGCGCCGCAGCATTCCCTGTGGCTGTGCCACAGGTTCCCAGCCCGTTGTGCTCCCCAGCGCATCCGTGCACTTGGGCAGAGAGTCACTTGGCCCATTCGCTGGGATAATTCTGTATATGCAAATCACAAGTGTTCGCTTGAAACAGCTTCCTCTGAAATTCAGATACTTAAAATGGTTTACAAGAGCATGGCAGTAACAGCTGCAGAGTGCAGTGAAATCAGTGCTCTCACATGGAGTTAAACATCTCCAGACCAGGGTGGCTTTGCACCTCTCAGCTTCCACTCCTGCCAGGGCTTCACTTGAATTTAACCAGGTCTCAATTTAATTTCATCAGTCTCAAGTTTTTGAATTTATCATATTATATGTATAATGCACTGGAGGCTTAGCAGGTCTTCAGTACTTTTGGTTACTGAAAATACACAATTACTTTGTAATATCTTGTGAATTTGATTTTACATACTGGGATTGTTATGGGAGATATTTCAGTTCTTATCTACCCATAGTTGAAAGTACCCCAGGGGAACATGCTGGGTGCTTTTTTTTGAAAAGGTGTGTCTTTAAAAAAATTGTGTCTTTAAAAATTATATACATACCTAAATTTCCTGAGCTGCTCACTTCATTTCTTCACACCAGGAGAAAATAAAGCTGGCAAGAATTGCTGTCAAACATGCTGTGTTGGCAGTGGTGTGACAGCAGGCAGCTACCTGAGATCAAGGTCAGAGAATTCTCAGCTTTTTTTTTTTTTCTTAAATCAGAGAATGACACCCAAATTCCACGTAGAGATTACATGAAAGATCTTGTTCTGCTTTCTGGATGCAGTTTATTTATGGCACCTGAGCAGGTATGCTATTTTGGTCAATTTTATACTGGAGGGGAAAAGCTTGTTTTTATTTTCTGCAGGATCCCGAGAAAAGAGAAATATTTTTCTCAAAATCAGCTTTTATAGTTGTAATTGTGATTTTTGCGGAGCAGTTCTGACAGCTCAGAGCCTGATTGCTGGGTGCTCGGCCCAGCTGGCCGAGGACACTCACTCTGCCCCGTCCCGCACCGCCCGGTTCCGCTGCATTCCGAACCGCCCGGCTCTGCCCCAGCCCGAACCGCTCGGCTCCGTTCCGAGCAGCCCGGTTCCGCTGCATTCCGAACCGCCCGGCTCTGCCCCAGCCCGCGCGGCTCGGCCGTGCCCCAGCCCGAACAGCCCGACTCTACTCCGTTCCGAACCGCCCCGCTCCGTTCCGAAGCGCCCGGCTGTGCCCCGGCCCGAAGCGCCCGGCTGTGCCCCGGCCCGCCCCGGGCGGGGAGCGCCGTGCCGCGGGGGCAGAGCCCGATGCTGACGCGTCCCCTCGGTGCTCTGCTGACACCCTCCCTCTGTCTCGGGGGTTCGGGCAGAGCTGGAAGGTGCCGGCGCGACCAGCACTAACGGCGGGTGAGAGTTCATTCGTACGGGCACTGGGGCTCCTCCGTGTGAACGGAACAGGATTTTTCGTTTCTCTAAATAAGGACCTAGTAAGTTCTTTTTTATGGTATGTTAGCACTGCGCAGGGAGAGGGGCTCTCGGCGCCTGCTCTGGTCCGCCAGTCCCTGCTTGTCTTCACGTCCCGGCGGGTGCCTGGCGGGCGGCACCGAGGGGCACCGGGACCCCAGCGTGGGCACCGGGACCCCAGCGTGGGCACGGACGAGCGCGGAGCCCCCGCAGCCCCGGTCCCGCTCCCCGCCGGCTCGCCAGGCGCCCGGGAAAAACCAGCCCTTGCGCCTCCCCCGCTCACGCTCCGGCTGAGGGCAGAAGCCATTCAAACTCCCGGAACACCGAACAGCTGGCAAGGGAAAACTGCTTTCCTTGGGATGATCAGCAGCTGTCCACTAATGGGGATACAGACGGCCCCATCAGTTCCCGACCGCTTGTTCCCGATAGATTCAGCATCCATGTTACACAGGCAGCACTGCTCTTTTAAAATCTGCTCATTTAAATATTTTTGCATAATATTGCTAGCAAAAATCAAGAAATATTTACAAGGGAAATGCATCCAGAGTTCATATAAATAATCCACTTTTTTTCTGTTACTTTGCATCCCTTGATGTCTTATTTCAGAGTTTTCTTCAATCGCACTTAGTCTGAGACTTGTTTTGTTTTCTCTCACTTGAAACACCTTGAAAATACCGCAGAGAGAATGAAAGGAAAGCTAAATCTGCCAAGATTTCACTTAGAGCTCTGTGCAGGGTCTGCTTGTTTTCCCTGTAACATATTCACCTCGTAGTGACATACAGGATCCAGGGACACACCAGTTTTGGAAAATACTCAGGAATGCTGTGGGTAGTTCTATATGAGACCAGAATTTGTCCCAAAATGTACAATATTAAAAATGACAATTTTCCCTTCATTCCTATTACCTAGAAATGAAAGTTCCAATTCAAGAATGTGTTTTCACATCCACAGCACTCTGGGGTAGTATTAAATGAACTCTGTTTAATAAAACACATTCCAAGTTGCTATTTTGATTGAAGCATTATACTTCTTGTCTTGCTATAAGTAGTTCAGATTTCACTGGGTCATTGAAAATTTTTGAATCAGTCTCTTTTCAAATCATATTTAAAATACAGACATAAATAACTGAGACACAGATCCCTTCACAGCACAAACCAGGAGTAAGGGACTCTACTGCACAGCCGGTACTGCAGTTACCTCCCCAGACAGGGAGGAAATTTTGTCATTCTCCAAACACACTGATCAGATCATACCTTTCATAAAACATCTCACATTCATCCAGGGAGACAATAGCATCCCATTTTGTCCTTGAATCATTGAAATAAGAGGTATTTTGATCACAAATGTCTGCTATTATCAAAACATCATCATGATTTCTGCAGGATTAGAATAGGTAACCCAGGTGAAGCTGTGCACAGGTCTCCCCCAGCACAGGTCCCCCCGATTCTGTTTTTCTGCATCAAGTTTTATCTGTTTTTAAACACTCTGTCTGTGAGAACAGCAGCACCAGGTAAAGTCCTTAGTTCTGCCCAGGGCAGCTGTGGCCCTCTCAGATGATGGCCAGAAGAAACATTGTCCAAGTCCTCTGTTTTGATATTTTCTCCCTTGAAAACCCTAGAATCACAGAATTGCTTTGGTTGGAATAACCTCCACGATCAGCTCTGATGTGCATGTGAAAATCACAATAGACTTGCAGAAGATGGAAAAAACATTCACATAAATACTGAAATATTTACAGATGCAGTTCTCCCTGCTTGAACCAGAAAATAAATGCAATAAACGGAGCTCAGGGTTCCAGACTTGGTACTTCCCATCAGGATAACCTATGGGTCAAATGGTTAATGTCCCTTTGCCTGCTCCGGACAGTCCAGGCAGGGTCGGGACAGCAAAGCAGCAGCTCCATCCAGCTGGGTGGCCCTGACCAAGGCCAGGGGGGCTCCAGCGAGGGCTCGGGTGGGCAGCAGGCTCTGGCATCACCCACCCACCTGCCCCTCATCCTTTCCCTTGGGAAGGTCCCAATGCAGAAGGTTTCCCACTCTAGGCAGCTCACGCAGGAGCCCTGGGCCGGGAACAATGCTCAGTGCCCACTGATCCCTGCATGAATCTCTGGGCACCCTACAAAGGGAAGAGCCATTGCACCTTTCCGTGCTTCATGCCAGCTTCTACATGGCACAGTCCCACGGTCTGAGGATCCCTCCAGACTTTTCTTTCTTATGTATTTCCACTGTACATGACTTCCCTTCCAGTATGAGATTAAGGAGAAAAGGAGTGGTGGAAGCAGGAGAGCTGTAGCAGGAAAAAAATATCTGACAAACAGCAACAGCTCCCCAACACCCCTTAAAAGTAATGACGATTTACCAAATGGTTGGGAAGTTGTTATAATTCCTTTTCCAAATTATTACTCACCCTTTAGATTAGAAATGAGGCCAGGGTTAGCAATCAGCCATAAATGGTAGGATTTCTGAAGTAGAAGCACTTGTCTGATTGTGAAGTGGAGGCCATTATTGCCTTGATTGAGTCTTTTTTTTCCGGGTTGTTTTTTTTTTTTTTAAGCTTGCTTGATTTGTGGCTGAGAGCACACATTCACCACAGTACTGGGAGCAATCAGAGTCTTCCCTGCTCTTTTTTGCTCAGCGATTTAGGGTCCACTACTTTGGCACAGCTGCCACCTTTTAGCCTCCATCAAGCAGAGATATTTTTAAGTGAACTGCATTTTGTGCTTGTCTTTTATCCTCCCATTGCCTTCCTCATGCTTTTTCTTTCTTTTTCTTTTTTTTTTTTTTTTTGAGGGGGGATGGGGGGGATGGATGTCTCTGAAAATATTGGGTGAACTTTAGTTACAAGTAAGAAGTTGAAGGAAGGCAGATGAAGCTGGCTGGTTGTCATCTGGCTCTATGTACATATCAGATCTGCCGTTACATGAAAAATATAAAAATAGTTGAAGTAATTTGGCAAGTACTGAAGTAAGCCAGAAGCACTGATGGGTGTTTGGGTGCTGGAGTTGAGTTTAGTTTGCCTGAAACTCAGAGTTTAGCCAAGAATTTGTATTTATGGGATTTATTTCCAGAAGTTATGTGTTTTGCTAGCATGCTGTTTTTTAGAGCTCCTCCCCAGCTGTCTCTGGAGGCTGAAGCACAGCTGAGGGGCTGGGGCCTGGCAGAGCCCAGGGCTGACCCTGACCCCAGCCTGGTGCAGCTGTGATATGAGCTGGTGCAGCCTGAGCACAAAGCAGCAGAGCAGCACCAGGGCCACCCTGCTCCATCAGCCACAGAGCCTGCCAGCGCTTGGGACTCAGGATCACACAGATCCATCCAGCCACAGAGCCTGCCAGCGCTTGGGACTCAGGATCACATCAGCACATCTGCAGGATGCCACAGGCACAGACCTCCTTCCTTTAATTGCTGCTGCTCTGAAATAGCTGTTCTGCCCCATAGTCCATTTGCAGGCAGAAACCATGTCAGCTAACCCAGTAAAACACACTTCCATGGGCCACTGGCACATCCCTACAACCATGGTGAGTGGAAATGCACCAAATGCCCAACTAGAGTGGTGTGATAGGCCCTGGGAACACAGGGGCCAGGCTGTGCCATGTAAAGCCATGTAAATTGGTGTAACATTTACTGTGCCATGCGATGTGATGTGATGTAGTATGGTGTGATGTTGCATTAGAAGGCTAGCCCTGTTGACTGTGTGCAACAACAGGCAGTGGAAAAACAACAGAACTAATATTTCCTGGTGCTGGAAACTGCAAATGCAGCAGAACAGGTATTTAGTGCAGGTCTGTAATTCACCTATTCCTCAGACGTTTTTCAGAATGTCAGCTTGCAGGATCCAGTGCATCGCTGACATCAGCCACCTGCTCACCTGGGTGGGACACAGAAGAAATCGCTCCAATAGGTTGTGTCTCCTTCTAAGGATGGCCCATTTGGAGCCAGAGAGGGGATGGGTGCCAAAACCATCCCGGAGGGGAAACGGGAGGCAGAGAGCAGCCGTGGTCACAGGGCCAGCTTGCCTCTGTCCCTGCAACATGCCCCAGGGTGTATCTGCTCATCTGACAAAAACCTTCCATCAACTGAAAAAATGTTATATTTTGAACAAGCCTTAGTTAAAGTTTCAGCTCAGTTGAAATCTTGGGGCAGATGCTGTGGTTATTTGTGTGGAACAGCTATCTAGTATTTTTCCAGGGATAGATTTTTTTTCCTAAATTTATATTTCAGGAGAGGTTCTGTTAAAAACAAGCATTGCAGGAGGTTGGCCAGTTGCTGTTGCCCATCAGCCCACTCAGAGATCTCTGCAGTTGTATTTTGTCAGCTCTGAGGAGCTTGCCACTGGGGTGACTTTTCAGATATCCACACCCTGCATGTTGGCCAGTTTTATGAATTGAAGGGTGCTGCTCTGCAAGGACTATGAGAGCAAAAGAAAATGGTCCATTTTTCACACGTGCCCCTTTCCCAAGATCATACCCCTCCTTTTCCTTACATCAGGCTGCGCTGCTGCAGTCCCCACAGAGGGACAGGCAGGATTCTCCTGGTCAGCACGGGGTCCAGCCCCAGCAAGGAATGTGTGTCTCACTCCCTCCCCGCAGCCCGAAGCCGAGTGCAGCATTCGGAGCTGTCACTAATCATTATCAGCTACATCTCCTGCCCTCCTGGCAGCCCCAAGCAGGGGCTGCGCTGCAGGGTGGTAGCTGTCACCGGGGCTCCGAGGAGAGGGATAACCATCTTGGTACAGACTTGACATCTATAAATTGATTACATAAGTGGGCAGTGGTGGTCCTTTCAAGTATGTTCCTTTTGTTTCAGCTTTACAGTAAAATTACCAGCAGCAGTTTACAATTAAGGGAAATAATAATAACTGCATATGCTTTCATCTGCACATACAATTACAATAAACTGCTTGCTTTAATAGGATTGTGAAAAATCTATGTTTGACCCCTACAAAAAAGTAAACATTCTTGTTCTGGATACTATATCATTATCACAACAAAGGGAAACTCCTGAAATCCGATGATTTAAACATCTGGAGAATGTTAATCACTTCAAAATGACGGATGTTTTTTATTTCAGCTTTTGACAGACACACTCCTTTCATAGATAGATGATTATTTACATAAATTACATCACCAATGTGAAAAAAAAGTCCAAAATAACTTCAAAGGATAAAGAGCTTAATTAAAAGGAGGCCTTTGCATTTCTTTTGTTGTAGAACACAGAAGGAATAGAAGAATTTGCAAAGGGAAAGTGTAACGCCACCATTTTAAATGTTTTGCAATTTGGCTGTTGGCTTTTCCCCTCTGCGCTCGGGCTATGGGAGCGCACTTTGGAGGCAGCCGAGGTGCAGTGACAGTGCTGGCAAATGTGGCTCACGCTGCCCCTGCCCCAGGGAATGCTGCCAGGGCAGGCTGTGAGATGGGCAGGGCCCGAGGGGCATTTTCTGCAAAGGCTCTGCAAAGCCAATACTCCACTCTGGCCAATACCTGCAGCTTCCACTGCTCTCTTACAACCAATTCCATACAATATAAAGCCACTGTCTTCAGCAGAACTGTTCCTCACAGCTCAGATTTGTTTGGCTTTACATGTATAAGTAAAATAAATAATGTTAAATATATAACAAATACATAATATGTTCTGTATAACATAACATGTTCTATTTAACATAATGTGGTCTATTATAACACCCAGATCTACAAAGAGCAGCAGCAAGGCACTCATCAAGAGTGGGATTACGGGATCTGCATCCAATCCTTCAGTCCTGTGCCTCAGTGCTACTCATCAGGAAGCAAATTCAGCATCCTCCCCCCTGCCGCTGTGGATGATGAGAGCAGGCTCAGCTGCAAGCTGCCAGCTCCCCAATACTTGTGAGACAACAATTTCAAAGAAGGTTGCAGGAATGAGAGAGAGGAGCGTGCAGGACAATGCCAGGGTGTGCCATCTGCAGAGACCCACGAGCCCTTTGGGCATCCCGCGTTTGACCAAGGGTGTGAGAGGCAGCTGCACGCCCAGAGCAGGCCCAGAGGGTCCCTGTGCCGATCCAGCTCACGGCCCCTGCCCCAGCTGAGCTCTGCCTGCTCCGAAGGGCTGGAATCGGCCTCGCTGCAGCACATTGGCCCTGCCGCAGAGCCCTGGGCTGCCGCAGCCAGAGCCGCCGCAATCTGGCTGATCCGCCGCAATTTCCTCCTACACGCTGAGCTGATCCGCGCGCTGACCTCGGCCAATTTGTCTTCTTTCTGGCAGAAATGTCATCCGAAAGGAAGTTATTAAGTCAAGGAGGTAATTCTGCAAGAGCAGTCCACTGTATAAACAGAACTTGACCCAGGGTAATTTATTTCCAGTCCTGCACAAAGGTATGACCAATACATTTTAGGATCTAAATATGCAGTGAAGGCCAAAACATAAGTATTTTAAAAATATTCATGAGGAGTTTTCTCTAGAAAATGAGAAAGAAGTGTAAAACAGCGTTTAGGATCAGAAGAGATTTGGTATCTGTATTTAGGAGAATAAACATCTGCAGACAGTAGAGCTTGGCCTAGAGTTTTGCTAACCAATAGCAAATTTTATTGAATTCCCTCCCTAATGTGTTAAACTACATCGATGTCCCCCCACTTAACAACATCGCAGAGGGATCATTTACTGTCTTTTTTCTTGACCAACTTGATAGACTGCTTAAAAATCATTTTAAAAAGGAGGCAAAGAGTGAAAAAAATACTAATTCCTCCTCTCCAATGTAGAAAAAAAAAATTTAGAATGCAGTTGGAGGCTGTCTTCCTTACTAATATTAAATTAATGTTTTGCTTAGCCTAAAGCAATTTTCTTACCCAAGTCCAGTTCTCAGCACATCCATGAACACAAACCATGAGGGTTTTCTTGCGCTGGGTGCACACACGGACACCAACAGCTGCAGGGATCTGCTGCCCCAGCCCCTGCAGCGGCCGGTCCTGCCCAGGCACAGCCCCGGGTCCCGGCCAGGGCCCTCCATCCTGGGCAGGTGACAGCCACAGGTCCCCTCTGGCGTGCCCTGCTCTGGACACCCTTTGGGCTGGCTCCAGGAAACGCCCAGCAGTGAGGAGACAGGAAAATCCCCAAGTTGGGTCTGCAGAGAGCGCTGGAGCAGCCCCCATCTGGGCAGGAGGCGCCAGGGCTGCTCTGCAGGCAGAGCCTCACATCCAGCTTTTGGCAAAACTGCCGGCAATGCTGTCACAGTTTCAAGAATCAAAAGAGTACAGAGGGCTAATGTCACAGTTCCTACGTCATCAAACCTTTTCTTGGTGTGCCAAGGTATGAAATGGTTAACTGTATTTATATTGAGCATGCACGTGACTTCCCAAGATACGAAAAGCGGCTCCCTTTCTTGCATGGTATTTACACTTACATTAAATAACTCACTTTCTAGAAATACCAGCATTTGAAGCTTCGGGAACTTCATGGTGTCAAATGTTCCCTTGATGGCTGCACCTGGACCCGGATGAGCTCATTGTATACAACTACAAATGCATTGCCTGCTCTGTTTGCTTTCACCAGTGAAACATGATGTATGTCTCCAACAAACACAGAATCTGCTTTTTGTTCTTGCTCTTGTCACCCAAAAGGAATTTCACAACATATTTTATTTGGTTATCACATAAAGTCGTGTTATTTTCAGTGAGTTTCATATCAGACATGCCTCAGATTCTTCCTACAGCTCATAGTACCCATCAGTCCTTCATACTATTATCATAATAATTGTTTGGAATTATCATTACTGTTATGTATGCAGAGAATAGAAAATTAAAGTAGCACACAAATCAAATGGAAAAATGCATTTTAAAAGACCAGAATTCAAATCTAAAATGACAGGCACAACAACACTACCTCTCTCTGGAAAAGATGTGGATCTTCACAGCTATGGATGAGGCACTCCAGAAGATTGTTCATCAGTATACATTTTAATACAACCTTAAAATATTAAAATTAGAACTGGGTGAGAAGTGCTCAGCCAAATAATTTCAGTTCTATCTGTTTCAGAACACAAGCCCCTCTGTTCCCTTCCCGCCCCCTCACTGTCAGCCACAGACAAGGTGGCAGTGGTGTCACCCAGCCAGGTGTCCCAGGCAGTTTTGCATCCTCCTCCAGGTGCAGCAGAGCCAGAGAACCCCCCAGTGCAGCACAGCTTGTGGGGAGCCCTGAGGGCCCAGGATCCCCTGGCACAGCTGGTACCAGCCCCAGACCCAGGTCAGAAAAGTGATTAAGGGCAAAACCAAAGGAGGAAATTTCACAAACAAATATTTCTTTCTGTTCCAAACCTTAGTGATCTTTTGTCTGACAGCAACAAGGATGGTTCTGAATTCTTCTGCTGCATTAGCAGCCTAAATATCTGTGCCACAATCAACCAACACACAAATATGACACACGTGTCCAAGTTACCAAGTTACACTCTTAAATCTGGAGCAAGATATGCTTTCAACGAGTCAGAGTCAGGAATTGATGCCAAAACACTCCTGCTTAGGTCAGTCTTTGAGCAAATTGTGGATAGAAGGTGGTTTCCAGTGGGATATCAAGGTTTAGCAATTTGATCGAGAATGTACGATTGGACCAAGCAAAAGTAAACTGCAAGAAGAGTTTCCAGGTTATATATATAAATATACATACTAGCACGAGCAGTTTTACCATGGCAAGTGCAGCAGGCAATGAACCATTGCGCTGCCTCATTCCTGCCATAGGGAGCACTGACACTTCTAGGAATTTAACCAAACAAGCTCCTGATAAAAGTGCAAATAAAATAGAGTAAAAGAGATTTGTAATTGTAGTTGAGACCCCCAGCTTGAGAGAATTGATCTCTGTCTTTTGCTTTCCAGTAGCTTCTCTGTGTGACTCAAATATATGCCCCACTTTACCGGTCTTTCCATAAGCAAAGAACAGTTTCCCTTTTATGAGAGAGATTTAGCCTCTGACTGTGGCTGCAGCATGCCCACAGCAGCAGGAAAAGCACCTGCTGATACCTCACAGTCCCCAACGCTTTTGCCTTGCTCATTTCTCTGCCCTGCCCAACGCTCTGTGGAGGCACAGCCAGAGCAGAGCCTCGGGCAGCTCTCTCCAACCATCAGCACTGAAATCTGTCAAGGGGGTCTTGGAGGGTGAGCTGTTACAGAGCTTGCCCAAACAACAGCCTGGTTGGTCTGGGGGTGCCTCTGCCTGTGCTGCAGGTCCCTGGTGCCAGCGGAGCCCTGTGGGTGCCACTGTGCCCTGGAACCAGACCTGAGCGCCTGCGAGCAGAACCAGGCCCAGAGAAACCCCAGACAGGCACACAGCGGCTGGGTCTGAGCTGCAAACGCAGCTGATGCTCAAACCAAGCACTGCAGTCCATAACTGCTCACTGCAATCCCTTACTACTCACTGCAGATGGAAACTGTGTAAGCCTACACTTTTCACACCACATTTTGATTCAATACCAGCCAAAGATCAGAGCCAAAATTCTGTCAAGACTCTGTTCTTTTCAGTTTTCATTCCTTGAGAAAGAATCTGAGGGAACAACATGGCTAGGACACCTTTAACCTAATTAGAAACTTATGCCCTCTTGCAAATGAATAGAAGAGATACAGACAGTGAAAGGAAATGTCACCAAAATCCCAGGATTCCAACAGTCACAGGGATGTGAGCAATCCTCTGGTAACCCTATAGCTGCATCAAAAGCAGCCAGCGAGCCCCGGGCAGTATTGCCAAGATGATTACTCAGTTCCTCTTGGAAGTTTGCATCCAGTTTCATATCTTACGTGCCCCACACTCTGCCTTCTGCAACAGGTAAAAGGAAACTAAGCCATGTGTTCCTGTTTTAATTACAAATCCAACCCTTTCAACTCATTCCTGGATGACTTAATTATGCTGGGAGACTGAGCAAAGCTGACAGGTGAATGTGAGCATAAGGAGTACAGCATTGTTAATCTAAACCTTTCCTCTGCACTGGGGGACTCCCACCACGACTGGCAGCAGTGAAGCACCCAAGGGCCCCAGGGAGGACTGATGTGGTTGCAAGGCTCGGGTAGAACCTGCACAGCTCCCCATCTCTGGCACATTTTCCTTTGTAAAACCCCCGGTAAATGCAGTTGTGAGCCATTTTGCAGTGGAGGCATACCAAGGAACTGAATGATTTACCCATGGGCATACAGATGTCATGCCACTGACATGACAGGGGACTGACATTCAATGTCCAGAGTCCTTGGCTCCTTTGCCAAACACAAGTGCACTCTCCACACCCAAGCCGTGCCCAAGGGCATGTGCCAACCAGCCAGAACCAAGGGAATGGCAGGGCCTGGGGTGTTAAAGTCACCTTCCAGCTGTAACCACGCATGGCTCAGCAGGCACTGCCCTCATGCCCATGGTGTTATGGCTGGGGAACAGAACTCCCTCTGAAGCAGGACTATGGCAAGAAAAGCAGAGGGAGGTTTGACCTGATTCAGGATTTTCCTTCCAACACCCACTACCACATACAGCACAACACTCAGTATCCAATTGAGATCTCCTAGCAGACTGATGATGGAACGTTCCAGGCCCTTCTCAGCCCTCAGGATGATAGCAGATGGCTCTGTACTTCACCACTCAGATGAAAACCCATGGGTTCAGAGGTATTTCATCTCTCTGCAGCATGTCTCAGCTTTTTCTTTACCAATGACGATTATTCAATAAAAGTTTGTAACTTCAACTTCATATCCACAATATAAATCAGGTTTAACTGCGCAGTCTAAATATGTGAGTGTTCTGGCAACCAATTGAAAACAGATAGGTTCCTGCTCACAGCTCCATGGCAGTGAAAACCATGACAAGCTGAGGAAGGTATGCTCAGAAAGGAAAATCTCACACCAGTGCTCATATGGAAATGATTTTTTCAAAACACTGTGGTATTACAAACCCAGCCCAATAAATAGCAAGGTCACAGTAGCATTGTTCATCATGGCATCTCCTGTAAAATTCAACTTATTCAGCATTTTTGGCAGTCAAGACCCTATTTGCTCCTCAGTGTTAAAAGTTAACATCTGAACAAAAGAGTCCTCTTCACCATTACCAGTTATTTCTAAAGGTTCTCAAACTCAGGAATTAGGGTATAAGCTCCCGAGTGCTGGAACCTTACCTGTAATATAGTTGCCTACATACCAACATGAAACATTGCATACTTGCTACTTATAGTAACAAAAATTAACAACTTTATTAGTGACCCCAAGCCTGCCAGTGCTCAAAGATCTCTTTGGAGAAAGCTCTCTGATACACGGTTTAACTTTCGGTGGCTCTGTGTGGAGTCGGGAGCTGCACTCAAGGGCTCCCATGGGTCCGTTTCAGCTCAGGATATTCCATAATTCTATGCATGTTGTTGGGCCAAGACCAAAGCACCCGTGATAACATGTTCAAAAGTCGTGTACATGTGTCAGTTTACAGAGGTCTTCTTGAGAGCCTGTGTGGGCTGCACTGGATATGTCTGTGCCTGGAGAAAAGCCATGATCAAACACACAGATTTAATTTAAGAGGCAGGAACAATCACTCAAAAAAATTGCTGAGTGAAGGCTAAATTTGGTCCACTTGGAGATTTCATAAATACAATGTAGTGGTGAGCAAAGTTACCGAAAAGCAGCATGTTTCTACCCAGTCACGCAGCCCTGAGCAGGGGCTGGCCGCCTTTGGGTGGCTGGGAGGATCCAGGTGCTGGCTGTTCCTCCTGGCAGCCCTCAGATGGACAGACAGGGGGAAACAAGCATTCCCCTGCTCGGGGTGCTCCAGCTTCCTGCACCGGGGAAACCCTTCAGCTGCTGCTGTGCCAACCGTTCTTGTGGCCTGCACACCCTTACACAAGACACTTTATCTGTTTTCAATGGTTCCTAATCCAGGACAGGAATCAAACACGTGCTTAAACACATACTGAAGCCCCATGGAAGCAAAGAGAGCAGCTCAGGAATCCGTGCCAAAGCAAGGAGAGTTATTTCAGTGGCTTGGGAAACAAAGCTGTGGTTTTGCTCTCCCCTCCCGTGCTCTGAGCTGTTCTCATCCCATCCCCTGGGCCAGCGAGGCCGTGTGCCCCTGCCGGAGGAACGTGGCACCAAAACCCACCTGACAGTCCCTCCCCACAGGTGTCCCTTCAGGGCCTCACCTGGCTCTGCTCACAAACTGCATCTGCCCAGGAGCCTGTGAGTGATGCTCAGGATGCTCAGGCGCAAGGACCGCATGCTGCTTGAAGATTGGGGCCACATTATTCCCAGGGAATCTAACCTGCAAGAACCATCAGCAGGATGAGAGGAGATGACCCCAAGCTGCACCACAGGAGCTTTGGATTAGATATTAGGAAAAAAGTCTTCATGGAAAGGGTTGTAAAGCCCTGGCACAGCTGCCCAGGGCAATGGTGGACTCACCATTCTTGTAAATGTTCAAAGAAGTATGTGGCTGTATTACTTAAGGACATGGTTTGATGATGAACATGAGGTTGATGGCTGGACTTGATGATCTTAGAGGGTTTTTTTTAACAATTCTATAATTCTGTGGTTGGAGTTTCTTCTCTGTTGTTTGGAAAAGCCATGTTTTTACTATATTTTTCCCTCGGGCAGCTCCTTGCAGGCTGCCATGACGGTGCCACACAGGGAGGGGCAAAAGGCAGCTCCAGGAGCAGGAGGGCTGGCTGTGTCTGCTGGGAAGGAGACAATCAGCTTTGTCTGTAGGGGAAAGAGGTAAAGTATTGCTGCTACCCAAAATATCGCAGTGTGACTGAGCAGCAGGGTCTCGGCGAGGTCTGAGCAGCCACAGGACTGGCTGCAGTGACGGTCAGCCTTCCACAGAGGCGCTTGCACATCACAGACACAACCAGCCACATTCAGCTCGTTACAGCCCTGCTGGTTCTGGATATGCGTTTTTTCCTGAAATGCACCTCTCCCATCTGATTGCTTATCAAATAATTAGCCCAAATTTGGTCTTTGAGTGGTTGCAGCTTTTTGGGGTGAATGAGAGTTTCGAGCAGCTCGTTCCTGTCCTCTCACTGACATGCACAATGGAACATGGGCGAAGAAAGGGAATAAGGCAGGGGCCTCCAGCACTGGGTGGGCCAGGGCTGAGCACCCTCCGGAGACAAACCCCCACACTGCTCTGGAGGCTCGGGGATCAATCAGCCCTTCCCCACATGTTGTGGCAAACACTTACATATCCCACGGAGGGGCTGTGTTCACTGATAAATACCAGATTGCCTCAACATGGCTGTTCTGGGACTTAAGTTTCTTGAAAAATGCAGCTTTTATTAAAGACAATTAAGCATTGTTTTCTTTGGTGTGAGTCACTGAACTGCATCATGTTCTGCCTTTACATTTTGGATGATCAGTATGATGATACTGGGAAAATGTAATAATTTTGATTACCACAGCAAGAGCAAGGGCAACAAGTTCTGATCTTAAATTTCACAATGCGCATCTATTACTACTCCCATATTAACAGAGCAGAGCCCTGAACATGTTCATTTTTTACCCATGCTCCTTGGGAATATTGGAATAGTTATTGTTCCATCCCAGTTCTTAGATACTACAGCTCTGCAGTTTACCAGCTCAAGCCAAATTCATACTGACTTCAGGAAACTATTAGAATATTTCAGCCAATTTTCCTCTAGCAAGAAGCAATCACTTGGGAACAGAAAGGATTAGACTCCATCTTCAATGAGGTCTAAGCGGTTTTTTAGGCACTTTCTCAGGAACACCACTTTGGAGAAGCCAGCTTTCATAGTCATTCTGGTAAAGGATTTTCCATCAGCAGTAAAAGCCTTCGGAAGGGAGCCAAGACTTTGCTGTCCTTTAGTCAATGGAGCCAAATCCTCATCACCTGTGCAGCAGTGGGGGCAGGATTTGCCTCTGGCCGCTCAGGGGGATCAGACTGTGATTTCAGGGCACATCCACCTCACACACACAGGCAGTGCTCCAGGGCTCCCGTTCCCATCAGGAGTTATTCTCCCACAGTGATGTAAAGGTGTTATGCCAAAGATGTTGCATGAATTACTTGGCTTTCTTTTCTGTTATGACTGCTGGCTAATTCCCAGGCAAAAATGGGCACGTGAGTGTGGACACACCAGGGTTTACCTCCCTCCCCTCAAGAGCTGCCCAAAAGTCAGTTCTGACTTGGTGGAATTTCTATTAATTACAAGATCCTGCACCTATTGCAAAGGCAAAAATCTGCCTATTAAGAACAAAAAAGTGTTAGGCATCAGAAATTACCAAGCAGACTTTCAGAGCCTCAGAGGTTGTGCTGAAGCATTTTCTCGTGATCTGTTAACAAACGTCGCGTTCCCTGAGATGAAAGACTCTCCCTTTGGTTGCTAAATATAACTCAGACCTATAAGACCTGTACAAAATACACTAAACCCAAAATAATAAAGCAGTAGTTTGGATTCCACTTCCATCCAGAGTTTTGGAAATTTCTGTGGTCTGATCTCCAGCTGATAAAAGAGGAGCATGACCATCTCTGCGAGAAGAATCCACTCCACGATGAAAAACCAGCTGTGGCTTGGACAAAAATGGCCCTCAGGACCATTATTCTGTTGTGCAGCACAGGTAATAACACCTTGCAGCTTACAGCAGCACAAGTCTTGTGATTGCTGTGGGAAGCTTCAGCCTTGGTTCCTTTGTCTTGCAGGTTTGGATTTCAGGAGGTTTCAGGGCTTAACAAGTTCTTGAAACACTTGGCCAATTGTTGGTTTTTTTCTTTCATGTAGTGAGAAAATGGAGACTGAAATGGGGAAGAATCTTTCAGAAAAAAACCCAAAACAACTATAGTTGTTCTTAATTATTATAAAAATATGAAGATATATAGAAGAGTTAGATTTCATATGGAAAATTCTAATCTCTAATTAGAATTCTCTTTAAAGCTTGATTCCCTACAAAATACATCTCTGTGACAAAGCTTTCCAAAGGAGTCCAATTAATTTCTACAAGATAAAATCACAAGAATTTCTCAAGGAGTTGGTTTCTAAACCATTTTTATTCTAAATTAATTTTTATTCCTAATACCAGTAATAAATTATTTTTACCACATTCTTTTACCACATTCTGAGTTACAGGCTGCCACAAAGTTACCAAGCCACTGGAATAAAACACTTTAAAGCTTACAATTCTTATGAAATATTTTGATTACATTATTCCATTGATCTTAAAGATAAAAAATAAATCACAAGGGAAATTCTTGTGTGGTTCAAAGCCCTATTCACCTGATTTGAGCTTTTGTTTTTGCCTTGAGTTAAAGATATACTCATTAACTTGAAATAATACACGCAAACTTTTAACCCTTGTGAGCTGAGTTTGACTCAATGTCCTGCAGCATTCCTGGGGAGGTGTTGCACAGTACCTTATTTTGCTTTCACAGATGTACAACAACTTAGAGTTCCACAGATGATGCTGGTGCCTCTGAAATAGTCCAGATATATTTAAATTTACATTAAAACACAAACACTAGGCTGCCACAGCCTTACAAAGGGTGTCCATAGCGCCAGCATTTACACTGAAAGCTCAGAGTAAATATTGGGATGTTCTTCTGTGATGAAGAAAGGTGCAAAAAGAAAGGACAAATGGGTCATGAATTACTAAATAAGATGTTGGATTCTCTTGAAGGTGCGTGACTGTGCAAAGGCCATTTGTCAGCAGGAGGGACTTTGCAAAAGCACCTTTCTTACCTCCATGTAGTTTGATTGTGAACTTTGAAGGTCTCTGGGGTACGGTGCACAGCCTCCGCCAGGGGAGAAAATCAATCCTCACAGTGTAACCTGATGTTCAGGACACCCCTCTGCCCCTCCAGCCCCCAAACCACAACCAGGGTTACCTTGGTCACACACAGGTCACTGTCACAGGAGCGCTCACTAACAGCAGTGCCCCAAACAGCCCCACAGTCCCCAGAATTTAAAGCAGATGATGATTTTTGAAGTGTTGTGACATCTCACATAAGCAATTAATTGTTGTCCTGTGCCAGTGCTGAGCAGGGGCACAGCCCCAGCCGTTGACCCTGCACATGCACAAAATGCTCGTTTTGTCTCACTCCGAAATGCTCGTTTTGTCCCACTCCAAAATGCTCATTTTTTCTCACTCCAAAATGCTCATTTCAGGCTTTGTTGGCATGGCAAATAAATGCAATACAACGCAGCACACTAAGGAAGCCAAAGGATGCATCTACAGAAAAGATTCACAAGGTAATTTTCAGTCATGGCAAAACTGAAGAAAATCCCAACTCCCACAACACACATACCAGGTCCAGACATAAATTTCCATCTCTGCGCACATGCTGTCTGTACTTACATTGCCTGCCAAGTGGTTTTAGAGAAACGTTTATGTAAAAAAATGTGCTGATTCATCAACAGTAATTTTGTATGTAGGGAAAAAGGTCAGTTATGAGAAACCAACAGTTTCAATATCCAATCAGAAATCCAATTTCAGGAGTCCAAATTAACAGTTTCAAGTTTTTATTCAAAGTCACTCTTTTACTATGAAAAACTAATAATTTTTTCACAAATTTAAAAAATATAATATGAAACAAAAAACAAAGAAATGGAGAACATAATATTTTTAAATATTCTAACAAACAGTTACAACTGACTCCCTCAGAGCCGGTCACACAAAGTCATTCACAGCTCTGCAGAATTACACCCAGTTATCAAACACTGTGTGCTGCACGCTGTCCCGAGCCACCACCAGCAGCAGCAACCCAAGGACAGAAGCTTAGACTAGACTACAGTTTGCTTCTACATTTTAATCAAAAATTAACTCCTAATCAGCCTTTCCTGTAAGTCCCAATTAAAACAACATCATGGAGGGTCTAACAGAATTCTCCAAAGTTTCTTTCTACAATTTTATTTTAAACAAAAGAAAACAAAAAATGAAAGTTGCGTGGGATATGTGTTGCAGGTCTTGGCTTTCAAGGCAATTAAATCCTTCTGCTTTTAAATCCCCAGGTTTTTTACTCAGCAGAGCAGAGAAAATCTCTCTGTTCATGGGGAAAATGACAACTGGGATTTGCTTATTTGTTCTCGTTGCGAGGCACCCCACTGCCAAAGCACTCCTCCCACCCTGGCCACGCACCGGGAAAGGGCTCTCCACGCTCCACGTGGGAAACGTGCCCTTGGCTTCCCACAACCACCAGCACCAAATGTCAGAGAAAAACACACAAAGGAATTAAATTAAACAAAGGCGGTGCTATAGAAAGGGTCCCTAATACACAAGATAAGCTCTCACACTTTAGCAAACATTTTACTTCCAAAGGACAGCAATCTGGGTAGCCCAGGACGTTATGTAAGGGACAGCGACAACAGAAGAATCATAAAGTTTAAAAGTCTCTCTTAATCAATGACAAATTTAGTACTTGTTGCTACAATTACAAAGATAATAGTTCCTTTATGTCAGTGCCTTTGGTTTTGCAGCTGTAAAATAGCTTTGAATTCAGCATTTCAAGTAACAGAAATTAATAGGAGGTCATTCCTACCAGAGAAATTTTAGGGGCCCATCCTCTCTAATCATCATTAAAAACTAAATCCACAGGAGAAGAGGCACTTTACTGATTGTCAAGTGGAAGCTATTATTCATTTGATGAAGCTCTTGGCACTGTGCCATTTATTCTGCTGTAGAGCCTGCTGGTTGCTCTACTTCATCTCATGCAATCAAGGTTGTTTCTGCCTGCCAAGAGTTATTTATAGAGTAGGGGAAAAAATAGCAATATGTTCTCTTGCTTCAAAAACAAGTTTCAAACTTTCTGAGTGAACAACTGCCTCCCTTCTCCCTGGTGACATTCTTCTTTTTGACCTGCACTAGCACAAAAACAAAAGCACTTTCCTAGATTTCATCTTTCTTGAAACATGAAAACAATTCTCGTGCTGTAGACGTTTTCATTGAGAAATCATCTGATTTTCTGCAGTTGGGATTCGGCACAGCCCCACAGCTACAGCAGCAGGCAGCTGCTCCCCTCGTGTCACCCCTCTCAGCCCAGCGTGCCAAAGGGGACGGGCAGAAAGGACCTTTGAGGGTCCCTGCTCAGCTCACCTGTACCTGCAGAGCAGGGAAATTGTGTTGGGGATGGGGACACTGCTCCTGCCTTCACTAAGCTGCCAGTTTGAGGAGCCAGCCAAGGCATTTCAGATGAGGGACGATGAATTTCCATCCCAAAGTTTGATTCTCCAGGTCCAGACCCTGTATAATCCTTAGACCCAGGTGGAGTGGGCTGCAGTGCTCTGGGAGGCCTTTATACCCTGTTTGATGTGCAAATGACTGTAAATTCCTAAACAAAAGCTTAAAGTCTGTTTTTTACCTCAAGGCCAGTTTAAATTAGGAATCCTAACGTTCTTGAACTGAAATACATAAAATCAGAAACAGTCTTTAAAGTGAATGTAGTAAAACATCACTACTGTTGAGTTTGAGCATAAAACTAGCACCAACCCTTTATGGTTTATGTAGTTTTTAAGAGCAGCCCAAAATAAAGCTCAGACTAAACATCTGAAAAGGGGAGAAAATTGATTTCCTGCATGGTAAGACTAGAAGTCTCACAAATGTTTGGGGAGAAAAACTATCAAAGTGCAATTGAGTAATATTCAATTCTGATTTATTCATCTCAAAGCAAACTATTGTCGTCTCCACTCCAGGAAATATTGTTAACCTTCAATTTCCAGAGCCATTAACCAGTTAATTTAAACAGACATGGTTATTTCAAGTTTACTCATTGCAGTCCTGGCGCCTTTGCTCACACAAGTAGCACCCTATTCCATGGGTGTTTTCCCTGATATCACACAATTCTTTCCTGAACTATCTACCACTGGTATTCTATTCCACATTAGAACTTCAAACATAATAAACAAAGCACAATCTCTGCACCAGTCTCCTTCGCCCCTAGACCAAACCATCTATTCCCTGATGAAGTCCACAATAAATTCTCTCTGGTGTCTGATGGAGGGGTGTCTGGTGACAGCACAGGCAGGGGCAGGCACGTGCGAACAGCAAGGGATGCATGCAGCAGCTCTGCAGTAATCACAGAATCATTTGGGCTGGAAAAGCTCTCCCAGACCACTGAGTCCAAGCGTTCCCAAGCACTGCCAAGGCCACCAACCCATGTCCCCGAATGCCACATCCACAAGGCTTTTAAATTACTCTGAGAATGGGGACTCCAAAACTGCCCATGGCTGACAAATTACTTGTTTGGTTTGCTAACTTTGTCTGGAGACTAACAAAGATGATTAAACTAGCCCTGTTTCTAAGCTTTTATTATTTTTATCATCTTTCTATTAATCTCATAGACAAAAAAGCAGAAATTTTATTTCAGATTATAATTTCCTAAATAAAGTACCAACCAAATGCAGAAATGCTATTTTCTAATGGGTTCTATTCCCTTCCTTCTGACCAAAATAAATTTTGCTATAGCTTCGTGGATTATTAGTCAAACAGAATTCATAAGACATACAAAGAGCTACTTAAATACAACTGCTATGGAGAGACTACCACGAACTCCCTTCAACAAGAAAATGTTGAGTATTTGTTGGCCAATTTCCTAGGGATTTCATACATAATAAACAAAGTACATTACAAGCTCTTGATTTAACAAAAACCCCTGAATTATGCATTTGTGTAAGAACAAGTATTGTAGGCAAGATTTCACAGGTATGCAAATTTTATGTAAAATATTGTTTGCATATGTGTAATACCCATCCCCCAAATAAAACATGGTATAATTTCAAGGAAGAATTTTCAGCACAGTAACCTTGATCAAGAAAACACAGTTTTCTGAAACAACCAGCAAACCCATTGTTAAAACTGGGATGTGAAAAAAAAGATGCATAAATCACTGGAAAATCATGTGTTCTTTGAGGATTATGTCTTGGAGCTGGTTTTCCCATTGGATGACATGCCAAACCCCAGACACCAAAATGGGTTATGCTGAAAAGCAAATACCAGTCATTAACTTTCCTGTGGTTTAATAATTACACCTCTTCCTGGGGATGTGATTAAACCACACACAGCATTAGAAAACAGAGGGAATTAAGTCAATATGCCTCAGAGCTGATGAGTAAGTGAATGTGTGGATTCAAGGAAAAGCTGAATCAGATGGCTGAATGAATGTTTCCAAGGTCCGTCCAGCAGTGCAACACACGAATGCAATAAGAATAACATCACTACCAGATGTAGCTGTATTCCCCCTCCGCAAGGAAAATGCAGCATTGCATTACAGAGCAGCACGAGGAGCACCATGGCCAGCAGAGACCTGGCCCCCACCACGAGCCCTGGCTCTCCCAATGGAGGGATGACTCCTTGGCAAAACATTTTGGCCCACCATTTATTCCATCACCAGTGCTGTGGGCTTGTATCCCTAGCTGGAATACAGAGAAGAGCACCTGAAATGCCTGGCAGGGAACTGAAGCCCCTTAAATCGTAAATACAACCAAACTGAAGCCTGTAGAAAGGAGCATTCAGCTCAAAGACAAACACTCCCATTCCATACGTGCCTGGCCAAAGACAAGCTAAGAGTCCAGACATTTGTGTTCTCTCTCCCTTCACCATTGACCAGCACTGCAGTGCTGGAAACACTCCCAACACAGTGCTACAGCATTGTGCCACGATCCACGTGGCACTGTGAGACAACATAAGCCACAGGAAACATAATTTCTGAAGAACTGTGTTAAGCAAACACTCCCCCATTTCTCCATTTTTTAACTGGAGTAACTCCAGGAAATTCTCTCTAGTTACATCTGGGTGGGAAGCAAGAAAGGGGGAAAAAACAGTTTCTGTGTTCCTGCCTTTGCCTGTAAGACAACACTGCACGTCACACTGACTGTGGGAAACGGGCACGTACCAAAGCATCTGCAAGGAGACAGTGTACTCCGACTGTGACACTGCGAGGGACAGTGTCCAGCCCTACCCTGACGTGTCTTGCCCTCCCCACATTTTTCTCAGTCCACTTGCTTTCCAAGCCGCCTCCTCGCCTTTGTGGCTGCAGACCAGGGCAGCACCGGGGGAGGCTGAAGGAGGAAGGGCTGCTCGTTCTCAGGGGCCCTTGGCATCCCTGGGCAGCTCCATCACAGCCCCCGAGGAGGTTTCCAACCTGCTCTGGATCTGAACCAGTGGCCAGGACAGAAGGGACCTTGTCAAGGTTTGGTCTGTTGATCCAACCCAGTGCTTCTTAAGCTGAGCAGCAGCCCAGCTGCCAAGAGTTTGTGGACTCCAATGAGTGAGATTATTAGTTTTTACCTTGTGTTATTTTACATTCTCTGGAGAAGAGATCATTTTGGCAGAATTTGATGCAAGCAATAAATAGCAAATTCTAAAAACCTTCCAGCTTTATTAGACGCACTAATAAATCCGTTAATACATCATGCATGGTCTATTCAGGTCAAGTGCCAGTCCGTAGGCAGGGACAGCTCTTTTCCTTTGCCCACTGACCATGCTCTCTGACTGTGGCATGGGAGGAGGACTCATTCTAAAACCATTTGCAAGCAACAGGAACAAGCCAAAAAGGCTTGGCAAAGTTCATAAGGATGCTGGCTGAGGAGGCCAAAGTAATTGGCTTTGATGGAGCAACATCAGGGAGGAATTTAGGACTAAAGCATTTCAGTTGTGAGCAATTTCGGCTCCAATGTCACCATCTGGTTTTGGACAATTCTGTAACTGTGCTGCTCAAGGCTATGCTCCTGGGAAGACCTGGTAGTTTTGTACCAGAGCAGGGACACACAGCTACCCAGATGCTGCTTGCAATCCCAGGTAGGGGGAAATAACAAAAGTGACAATGTTTTTATTGTTTTTGAGCATTTTTCTTCAATAGTTTTGTGGTTCTCTGTGAGATATGCAAAGAGAAGGCATTGCATCTTTCAGTCATTTGAGAAATCATTTTACATCAGTGGTAACCAGATTTTGGACCAGATGTACCCAATGTAAAGTTTATTTAAATTGCAGGGATTGCAGGACTAAAATGTGTCACATCCTCAGAGTCAGTAATGTGATATTACATACTCCAAGAAGATCCAAAAGCACACTAGTTTATTTGATAGACTGGTCTATTATTTAAAAAGTTATAAAGATAATAAAAAGAAATACAAATTATAAATATAAATTGTAAATAAACATATCTCTTTGCGAGAAAGGTGATAAATACATAATTTTTAATGAAGATGCATGCCTCTGAAATTCCTCTGACCACTGAAGCAGAAATGTAATTTATCCCATTTTGATAGTCTAATCAGGAACTTTAAAAAAACAACTATTTCACTGAATACCAGAGCCATTTCATAGCTCTTTTTATCAAAATCATATGGATTTACAGCATAAGCAAGGGACCCAGGAAGGGTATGGAGCTCAAACACTTTGACCATAATGAGTGAGCTGATTTCTGTATTTTCTAATGTAAAAGAAACTGAAGAATGAAATTAAAGGTACATTTCATGTTCTGACCTTCTTGCAAGAATCAGACTCTGCTGAAATTCAGTAGCTCTTTCCCTTCAGTATCTCCTCTACCTGGACTGCCTCACTATTTGCTGTAATGTATTAAATCTACTCTGTAATCACAGGAAAGGAGACCACTCAGGTAACTGCAGTTTATCGGAGGATGTCACTTTAGCCGGCTGTCAGGCCACACTTCCACAGCCACACTTAACCACATGTATTGCACATACTCATTTTCTCCCAAGCTGTAAGGAAGTTCACAGCATGTGTGTGTGGATGCTCTCACTTTGAGCGAAACCACGTTACTCATACAGACTCAAAAACGCTAAGCTTAAATGTTGACATTCACAAAGTTCTACTGCGAACCATATTCAAACAAAACAGATTTACAATGTATGCTCTACAAGAAGGGATTTTTCTAGCAAATTCTGGGATTAGCCTAAAGGAAGTGTGAGACAATAAATTTTAGCACTTTAATAAACATGTGATTCCCTGGAGAGATAAAAAATTTTTAAAAGAGAGGTGTCACTGTGGTCTGCATGCCAGATTGTTTCTGTGTTTCTGCCCTGTTACTCGCTGTTCCCACTGTGTTTACTGGAATAAATGGGCAGGTCTTCTTGGAGCCAGGTAGAAGCTCAAGGATTCTTTTTTACCCTCTGTAATTTCACCCACAGCTACCCAGGGAATCAGGCTGTATAAATATTGACAAAGAAATACACATAACAAAAATATTTATCATTTCTGTTTAACTCAGCACTGAAATTTTGCTTCAGGATATGAGGTGTCTGTTTCAGTGAATCTGCTCATTAGTAGACAAAACAAACAGGATTAGAAGGTTTGTTTTTCAAACGGGATCCGTGACGCACGCCCTGGTTTAGAAGCTGTCCCGCTGGAGGAGCCTTTAGCAGCGCACAGTCCCTGCCCTGGCAGCGCTGCACAGAGAGCTGACAGCTCTGCCCATTGAACGGAGCTCGTGGGAGCTCGCTGCGGCAGGTGCAGGGCAATAAATGCATTCATAAGTGTCTTATTCTGACTATATTGAAGCAAAAAGCCATTTTTCCTGGACTGTCCTTCCTGGGAGATCCCACACAGGCTGGAGTATGAATAAATATTGAAATGCACACTGGGATTCTCAGCGTAGCAGCAGAGCAGCACCATTCCCAGTCCAGCCAGAGGGATTCACTGCTAACAGCACAGCACATGGAAGAAGCACTGCGCCCAGGTCAGGGTAACTGGAGCCCTGAGCATGATGTCAGTGCCAGCCCATACCTGGCTGCAGCCCAAAGGAGAGCGGGCACAGCAGAACCTGGTGATGCCCAGCGCCCGCCGCTCCTTCCTGCCAGTGCCACCCCACCTTCACCAGGAACCCGGTGAGCACACTGAGGGTCCTGCTCTTCACAACCTCACACTGCAGCTTGGCTTACTGAGCCAGCTTTCTGCCATCTGCCATAAAGAAAATAAGGGGAGCCATGCTGTATTTGTATGAGCTGCTCAATTCCTATGCCATCCAGGCAAAACAGGAGCCCATGTTATTTCTGTCATTAGTTATAATTAGAGAACTCTAATCAACCCCCTGCCTGCCTCAGTACTCAAGTGTTTGAACTGCAATTTTACTTGTGTTCTTCATTAAGCAGAGGGAAAAAGGAAAAGAAATTCATTCATGAAATTTCCATCCATATCAAAGTCTTTTATTTTAGGATTTACTTCCAACTTACGTATCTTTAGACCTCTTAAACAGAAATACAGTCTCCTCCTCTACCATTCTCTTTCATGCAACATCTTTGTAATGTCTCTTAAAGAGCAGAGAATTCTCATTCTTCTGTTTAAGTAACCACTGGAATTTGATGCAGAGATGAAGAAGAAATATTAAGAGAACACAAAGATCTTTAAGACAACAGAGGTATTTATTGCACATACTTTCTGGTACAGAAGGTCAAAATTACTTAAAAATCTTCAGCATCTTAAGTCTCAGCTATTTCCAATAGATGGAGCTGATGACATAATTACTAGTGATTAAATTTTAAATTTATTAGTGAAGGATCTTAAAAGGCACAGGTTAGCAGCATCAAGCCCAGAGTGAAATCTTCACCAGGACTGCCCAGATGCCATGACACCAAATTTCACTTCCACCCACTGCACTGTATTGACACTGGGTGTCACAGATTCCACAGGTTGCTGGATTTCAGAGGTTCCTAGAGACCAGAGAGAGGGATAAATAATCATCCTTTTACTCCATCGTATGCTTGCCGGAAAATGTGCCATCTACACGAGCTACATCAATCAAGGCTTCTTTTAAGCCAGGTGTTTCTCTCTTTTTTCACAAACAGAACCACATGCTACTAAGAGAGCCTCAAGGAGACCAAGCCACCTAAGCCCGACATCGTGACATTTGCTGGACATTGATACAAGAGACTGATGCAGCAGATTTCAGTCACCAAGCTGATCAAGGCATGTAAAAGTTGATGAAAAACTACACAAAAGGTTCTGTTTTAGAAGAGATCACTCAACTGCTGACTGTGATATTAGCAAGACCTGCTAGGCAAATATCAGACAGGAATACCTTTTTTTTCCCCAGAAACCCAGGACAGTTTATGCATATTGGTCTACAAATTTAAAGTGAATGGGTGCATACTGATGTTTATGAGGATGCAATAAAGGAATGGTAGATTAGAAAAAGGGTTAATAAGGAGTTATCTGATTACAAATGTAACTAATGTAAAGAGTACATCAAAAGAAAATAGGAAACAATTCCAGTCTGTGAAAGATTTTGATTCAAAAACAGCTGATTTCAGCAAGCAAACTCAACCTAATTCAGTTACTTATGAAAGGGGGGAAAAAAGTTGTCTTTTCAGGAAATCTTCAGCATTACTGATTTACTGAAATTTGACAAAGGACTGATAATGAAACATTTGAAGAAGATGTTGTGGTGGGAGATTCAGCAGAGTTCAAGCCTCAATAGTCTGTAGTTAAGATCAAAAGCCTCCAATTACTGTTACTATCCTCAGTTTCCTAAAACTTGTGGAATTTATCATGTCCTTAGATGTAGCAATGGAAAGAATATTTTCCTATGTAAACATATTTGGACAGAGTTCAGAAAACTGGCAAACACAGGTTTTTCTGGGACTGGGCTTAAAGTTAAAGCCAAAGTCAAAAAATGCATGAAAAACCTTCCTTGTTTAATTCAAAACATCCATGACACATGAGAGCAGAAAGCAGTAGTCCAAACAACAACATTATTAATGAAACAGAGCTGCATATTTGAAGACAATGAAAATATACACTAGGGAGAAAAATACATGTCACAACAGGGAGCTGCTGCTTCCCTAAGACACTCCTTCAGAGAATTTCCCCTTGCTTTTCAGGCAGTCTGTTTCTGTCATGCAGGAAAGAGCCAAGCTCATGAGTGTCGGAGCAAGCAGCGCTGCTCTGGATGCGCAGCATGGCCAGGGTAATGCATGGCAGGAAGGGAGTGTGGCAGTGCAGGGACCTTCGGGCTGGAAATGCTGCAGGGCACAGGTGGGGGCTGCTGGCACCTGCTCTCAAACTCCTCCTGGCCTTCTACTTCCACAACTTCCCCGAGAAGCCACTTTCCGTAGCAAGGAAACACTGCTGACCAAGCAGAAACACCACTTGTCCATTCAGGGCAAAATAATCTGCCTTTTTGTTGGGAGCCATAAAAATAAGTGCAATGAGAAAAATAAGGCAGTCACACATCATGTCTGACACAAAGCCCTAATCCATCACCACCACTTGGGGTTTGGCTGTCTCCAGCCTGCAGCCACTCCTCACTGCAGCACCTCAGGCAGCACGGGGAGCTGGTGCCCTTCCGCGGGTGTGCGGGTGCCAGGAGGAGCCCTGAGGGTGCCACCCATGGCAGGGGGGCTCTGAGCTGAAGCTGGCACCTGCAGCCTGTTGGTGCCCTGCCACTGCAGGGGCAGCTCCCCCCAGAACACACGGGACAGGGGCAGCAGCACCAGCCCATGCTCTGGGGACAGCAGGAGCGGGAACCCAGCCTTGCTCCAGCTGCTGTCGCGACAGGGGCAGCTTTCCCAGCCCAGCAGGACTGGGAACCAGCCTTGCTCCAGCTGCTGTCGCAACAGGGGCAGCTGCACCAGCCCAGCAGGAGCGGGAACCCAGCCTTGCTCCAGCTGCTATCGCGACAGGGGCAGCTTTCCCAGCCCAGCAGGACTGGGAACCAGCCTTGCTCCAGCTGCTATCGCGACAGGGGCAGCTGCACCAGCCCAGCAGGAGCGGGAACCCAGCCTTGCTCCAGCTGCTATCGCGACAGGGGCAGCTGCACCAGCCCATGTTCTGGGGACAGCAGGAGCGGGAACCCAGCCTTGCTCCAGCTGCTATCGCGACAGGGACAGCTGCACCAGCCCAGCAGGACCGGGAACCCAGCCTTGCTCCAGCTGCCATCGCACCGTGCCCGCTGCAGAGAGGTGGGACGCGGCTGCCCGACAGGGAAGGGATGCAGTTTTAGCTCTGGGTCAGAGGAGCTCTTTGCCACCTCGTTAGCCCCGTGCTCCCAATCGCGACCGCGTTCCTCAGCACTCGGCTGCCCGGACGGCTGTGTCATGCGAGCAGCAGGCTGCACAGATGTCAGATGTCACGCTCTATCTGATGAAGAGGTCTCTGCCTCGGGCTGTTTATATATAACCTACCAGAATTTCCTGCTGCATGATGAAATAATTAGGGGGCCCTCATGCAGGGAACAATGTTGTGAGTAGGTTGCAAAGGCATTACACATACAAAAAAAGAAAATTCTAGGCATTTTCCTTATCTGTGATACAATCTTCTAAGACTCCTTATATACCAACTTGTCTAATTCAACTTGTTTGTATTATTTCTTTTAATGTTCTTCATACAGATGCTAAATGAAGGCTTCAAAAAGTTCAGCAGCGGTCTTTCCTTTATGCTCAGATTACACAGTAGGAATAACAGCATGGGAAAACCAGAAAAAAAATGGAGATTTATTTGTTTGTTTTAAATCAAGATTGCTTTTTGCATCTAAAGTTGGTGAACTCTAAACTGTGGATAGCTTAATAGAAGCTGATCCTGTCATCAGACTCATTTTGTGGCACTCTATTTTTTCTAATCTCTATTTTTTCTAATCAGTTTTGATTTACAGCTGGTTTTATCCATAAAGAGACCACCTATATGCCCACAGACCCTCCATGTGCTGCTTCATCTCCCAGCTCACTACAAAATCCAGCTGGATCATATCCCCAGCTGCAGCCTGGATCAGCTTCCCTCTGATCGTCCAGCCCAGGAGGGAGGCTGGCACGGGGGTCTGTCCAGAAACACCCCCAGGGTGGAGACCCCTGCAGCCCCTCAACCCTGCCAGGGCTGTGCCAGCGCCCTCACCCTCTGCTCTGAGGTGCAGAGATCAGGGCACCGGGAGCTGCTGGCAGTGAACACGGGCAATGATCAGGGCACCGGGAGCTCAGTGCAGTGAACACGGGCAGAGATCAGGGCACCGGGAGCTGCTGGCAGTGAACACGGGCAGGGCTCAGGGCACTGGGAGCTGCTGGCAGTGAACACGGGCAGGGCTCAGGGCACTGGGAGCTGCTGGCAGTGAACACAGCTCAGGGCACTGGGAGCTGCTGGCAGTGAACATGGGCAGGGCTCAGGGCACTGGGAGCTGCTGGCAGTGAACACAGCTCAGGGCACCGGGAGCTCAGGGCAGTGAACATGGGCAGGGCTCAGGGCACTGGGAGCTGCTGGCAGTGAACACAGCTCAGGGCACCGGGAGCTGCTGGCAGTGAACATGGGCAGGGCTCAGGGCACCGGGAGCTCAGGGCAGTGAACACGGGCAGAGATCAGGGCACCGGGAGCTGCTGGCAGTGAACACGGGCAGAGCTCAGGGCACCGGGAGCTGCTGGCGGTGAACACGGGCAGAGCTCAGGGCACCGGGAGCTGCTGGCACTGAACTCGGCCAGCTGCACACACTGGGCCCTCCAAAACCTCCTGGGGCTCCGCAAAGCCAGTTTTAATGAGGTCAGCACATCTGAGGCGGAGTTGGAAGTCATCTTAGGAGAGAAAGTTTGTTGAATATTTGGCATTGGGGTAGGCTGCCCAGAGAGACTGTGAAAATACTCCTTGTCATTTGTTTTGAGAGTGCAAAAGTATTAGATAGATCTCATGGTTCGAATTAAGAAAATGAATGAATAAATATCAATTTTCAGATTGGATGTGTAACTCATAGCCAGCCACCTAGCCTGGATTTAGACTTTCTCTGGGGAAAGCATGAATAAGTAATAAACATGTAATTAAATGATCAAAAACATGTCCATAGAGTTAATCAATGGGGTATTCTCAGAGAAGTGCAGTAGGAAACAAGGATATGCTGAAGAAACACTAGACACGATAAACGAGTAAGTCAGATTTTTTTGTAAATTCCTCATATCACAAAGTCATTTGATAATTTTGATTGGAAGGAACCCTAGAAGATGATCTCAGGACCTGTACTCAATGCAGGGACACCTCAGCCTCTCAGCAAGTGGCCGTGGGGGCTTGGCTGCCACCAAGATCAAACCACAGCAATCATGCTGGACCTCAGTGTAGAGCAAACCAGGATGAGCCATGTCACCTTTTTGCTTCTTACACAGCCTCAAACAATGTGTCAAGACATACAAAATCTTTTCAGAATTCAGAATCAACCTATCTTCCAAACAGCTCAAACAGTTGCCGTAAGTCTATCACATTTACTTCCCTTAATTCAAATGACCCCAAATAATTGGAAATAGGATAACAGCATAAGACAAGTTTTCTGAGTGGTCACCATCTATATGTTCGTGGTTAGGAAAACTAGATCCGTGCTTTTATTAGAACACAGCCTGGAAAAGAAATTGACATTTCCCAAGTATCAAAATGTACATATGTCACTGTTCTACAGATACGTAATATAAAACAATTTCTAAATTATCATTGCCTTCCCATGTCTATTAAGCATCTCAGCGGTCTTCCTTTATCCATCTTCTTGTCTAAATGGATTCTGTCTTTCACTGAGCAATGGTTCAGGCACAATAAACAGACACTTGCTTGAGTGTGTTGTCTCTAGAGGTATCAGTTCACATTAACACTTCTGAAGTTAGGTCTGCATATAGCACAGCTTACAGCACCACCAAGGTAATCAATCTTAAAGGTTGAAATAAAACAGCATTTCTTTGATCTTAGTTTTCCATTCAGCTCACTATTTAATAGCTTCCTTAAATATATCCAGGAGAGAGACACTCACTTTTTCACCACCATTAAAACCATACAAGTCCTGAACATCAGCAAGGCTCTGGGTGGGGCACACGGGAGGTGGGAGCGCACCTCATACCACGAGCAGCAGCATTCTGCCTCCTCTGAACCAGACAGCAATGTATTCCCCTGTGCTGCTATTCAGCCTCTGCCTGCTCATTTTGAGTTCCTTATTCTCGGTGCACATTCAAGAAAGAATAAAAAGGCCATAAGAGAAGGAAATTTTTGCTGCTCATGTATTTGAAGACTACAACCATAACAGACATCAAGTCACCTATCATCAAGGCCAGGACACCCTCGATAGCAGTCATTCCTCTCTGTAAGGGAAAATCAGCAATGATATGTGATGATGGAAGGCTTTGCCTTCCTCAAGGGCCAATTTAGCACAGCAGGAGAAAAGTAGCTCAGGCAATATGCATCTCAAAGCAGAAGAAAAATTTAAGGCAGGAAGAGGAAGACTGGCTTTGGAAAGGAGAGTAAGGGATGAAGGCAGTAGCACTAATTGTGGGAAGGATAACCATGACAAGGGCAGTGGATAAAGTGGAGAAAATTTAGTCCTTGCAGCTTTTTAGTGTATAGGATACCTGGACTGAGAAAACTGGGAGAAAACTAGGGTTGGAGCCTAGACAAGTGTAAGTTACAAGAACGGCTGTTTCTTTGTTCAGCTGCTTTCTACCAAAAGGTAAAAAACCTTTAAGAAGCCAATACCTGCGTGTCAGGCGTCTTGCAGCAGGCTTGCAGAGCTATGGCTCTCGCTGAGTTCTGACTTCATCACTCAGCTGTGAATGCCTTGCTAGGCCAAATAAACAGGAGCAGCTTCTGGCCCAGCATGTTTGTCCCCAAACCCAGCCCAGATGAGGCTGTCTCCTGGTTGTCCATCCTCCCTTCTGGCCCTTGTTTGGCACCACCTCCTCCACACAGGGCCATCTCTGTCTTGCCTAGGCAGAATTCTGCATGGCGGTGCCCAGCTAGCGGGAGCCTGCTCACACCACACCACTCGTGTGCCCCACGTGCACTGGGGTGGCACCGTGCCAGACCCCCATCCTCTAGGGCCCCAGGCAAGTCATTCATTTCCCTGCACCTCTGTTCCTGCCTCCAATAAATTTTACTGACTTACCTTACACAGCTGAGAAGAAAGATTATTAAATTAGCAATTAAAAGTTGTGGAGAATTCCCTTCACCGCTGTCTGCTGCCAGAGCCCTGGAACTGTATCTTAAACAATTTACAAGTCCTATTAGTGCCTGTTTTTTGCATAAATTATTTGTTGAATAAGCATTATCTTTTGACCTCTAATTTGTAACATCAAGTTACAACTTCTGCCTAAATGTGCATTTCAAACAAAAACCCAGTAGTAGTAGGATAAAGGAACAACAAAGCCTTATACAAATTAAATACGATCATTTGAAGTTGATGTATGTTACACAAAACTTTTCACCTATTGTTCTCTGTCCTTCAACCCAAAAATTTCATAAACTGAAATTTTTTCCAAGTTTCTATGGATTTAGGCAGTCCATTTGAAAATGGAATTCCACCTGTCCTGTAGGCAAAGGACACAAAACAGAGACAAGTCCATTTTTCCAGGCTCTCAGGAAATTTTGTCTTGGTGGTCCACTAAATCCTATATATTGAGGGACAATACTGAAATGTTTTCAGCGTGAAAAGGACTCTAGTCTAGGGGAAACCTGAACTCCTTTGCCCTGATTTTTGTGATTATATATATTCTTATCTTAGTTTTAACCTATTCTTAGTTTTCCTTTGCAACATTTCTAAGCCCTTTTCTGATAATCATTTTATTCCCTTGTTTTCATTTTGTTTGGCAACAGCTGAGCTGGCAGCAAGCCCAAAGCCCGGTAAATGACAAATCACTACCAGATGAAGCTGTGAGTTTTACACAGAGCATGTCTTCTAGCAATGGAATACTTTTGAGGCCCAATAAAAATTACCAAACTGACTGAGAAGACAAGTTCAAGCCTTTTACATGAAGGCCTGCCATTAACAAAAAACCAGATTAATTCTCCAATCAGTGAAACCAGTGATTGGGCTAATGAAGCCTCTGAAAAGCTGAAGAATCAGAAGCAGAGATAGAAATGCAAATCCTTGGCAGGGCCCCCAGGCTGGTTTTAACACTTGCCGCCTCACAGGAGCAGGAAAGACCCTCTGTTCCTCCAACAAGAAGGAGTCCCAAACCAAAATGATCTCAAGAAGCACTAATGCCCCTCCCATCCTCTGTGTCCGAGTTGCAGCTCTGTGCCAGGTTATCTCCCTGCAGAGCACTGAGCTGACATGGGCACAGGGAGCTGCCCAGCATCCCAGCACTGGGGCCAGAGAGGAACGTGACCCCGACAGAATTCCTGCTGCCAACAGCCATCACAAATCCTTTCCTGCAGACCCTGCATCCCCTGAAGCACAGCTTACAGCCCTACCAAATCCTTCCCTGCAGGCCGTATCCCCTCAGAGGGTCAGCCCCCAAGTGGGCTGAAGTTAGGACTGGGAAAAAGGACATTTCCCCTGGGTGCCCTCCAAGCAGGCCAGCACTGCCTTTTTCCCAGGAGTCCTCCCTGGGAACCCAGCATTGAAGCCACAAGGCACAGAATGTGAGCGCTTTCCTGAACCTTGTTTCATCCTTTCCAGGCTGACACCTCAGGACGTCACTTTTTGTTATCCAAAATTATCAGACAAGAACTGAGGAAAGCCACCTTGCAAAAACGTTTCCCTGTCTTTTGCTAGGTAGGTGTTTTAATCAAGGATTTGGCACTCACAGTACCCCTGCAGGTCGTGTAGAGAGGATCATTGCCTACTCTAGTAATATAGACAGAGAGGCCTGAATTTCTGTGAGTAGTGATTTTGTAGTAGATATAGAATGATACAGGGGATGTAAACCAACAGTGTTCTGAGTCACATAACAGAGGCTGGGCAGCATCTGGCTGTGGGCATAGCCAAAAGATGTAAAGTGAAGCCGTCAGAGTCCCGAACATTCCTGAGGTGCACCCTTCCCAGACTGTCATAATGGATGATATATCCATGCAATGAATGTTGCAAAGTAGCATCAGAGGGGAAGGAAAAATCTCAATAAAAAAGGAGTGTTTGGCTATAACCCTGTGTCCCTGGATGTCACACGACAACAAAAATTCCCTGCAGCCTCTGCCCTGGGCTCCCATGGAGAGGGCCCCCATAGGCACCCACTGCACCCCAGTGTAAAAGCAATGGCAGCACCCGTGGGCCCCAGGAACACGGGCCAGGGAACCCCAGCACTGCCACTGCAGAAAGCTGCAAGGTAGAGGTGAGAGCAGCCTCAAAGGGTTCAGTCCAGACAATACTTCCCTGTCCCGGGGGCATCAGACACCGTCTGGAAGAGGCCTGTCAGCCTTCATTGGCTACAGGTAATGGTATAGGGTAATTTCTCCTGATAATGTCACTGCAAGAGGAAATCCTGCAGACTAAACTCATTAAAGTCTGAGGGGAGCACTGTGAGGGGCTCCTACTGCAGGGAGAAGGACTGTAGGCTGGGTTTGTCTGAGTGGGAGAGCATCTCTTTTGGCACATGGTTGGAAAGCTCTCAGGGATTTCAAACACCCTTCTTTGGCATGTGTCAGCCACTTTAGGGCATGTGTCAGCCCTAAAGTCCAAGTTTTCACTTCAAAGTCATCCTTCCTTCCAAAATGCAGCCCCCCAAGGGAAAACAAAAATACCAAGGGGAGATGGCAGATCGGTGCTCAAGAGCCAGTAATTTAGAGGCAATTGAGCAAACTGTCATTCATTTGCACTCTCATATCAAGCAAGCAAATAAATAAGACACTATATTGCTGTAAGTGCTTGTTCCAGAGGCTGTTGGGGCTTTGAATCAAGACTGATAATGCCTTGATTTGCTGGAGGGCAATGTCATGTGCCCCAAACAAGCACTGCTATCTCTGCAAGGCACCTGAGGTGCACACAGGATTTAGCACCTGGCTCTCCCCTCTCTGTGCTTCCTCAGGGCTGGAGGGAGGCCCTTGTGGCACAGGAGGAGGGGGCACCACGACAGGGCTGTCCCTGGGGTGAGCAGCCAGTGCCCACCAGGCTCCCATGGTGTGGGCAGCGCTGCCAGCCCTCAGCCACAGCTCCTCTGGCCCCAGCAGAGTGCACACGCTGGGTGTTCTGCACTTTGGCCCACACCTGGTCTCTGGCTCTGAAATGCTGACCTGCGCATTGGCCACAGATTTGAGAAAATGTGAATTTCCTCCTCTTCTGAGAAGCACAGTGGGACAACTTATCTACTCAGCTCAACAGAAAAATGCCCTTGATTTCAAAAGCAAGGCAGCCTGATCCCTGATCTTTTGTAGGAAAATATTTTGACAGTGTAACAGATGAAATTAGCTAAAGCTAGGATGACTGGCACTTAATCTGATAATCCCTCCAGAAGCAATTACCTTGAAAATATCTGATAAAATTTGTTCCGTGTGTGTCTGTACCGTGGCAGTGCACCACAGCCCAGCTGGCACACAGCTCTGACCTGGCCACCGCTGAGGCAGCGGGGCCTGGGGACAGTGTCCTGCTCACCATCCTCTCCTGCAGCCATCCCACTCCTTCCTCCACAGCACAGCTGGTTCCCACACCATGGGACTTGACACAGGCAAAATTCAGTTATCTGGTTAGAGAACTTCAGCTTCATCACAACAAAACAATTGTGCCTTTCATCAGCACCAGTCAGAAAGTTTCTGATGGACAAGTACTTTAAGAATCAGCTTGCCACAAGTGAAACAATTTAGGGAAACAGCATGTCACTTTGCAGAATATTAAGCTTCCTCCAGTATCCCATTTGCAGAGGAAGATATTAGACCCCTAACTGCATCCATGATTCTTCCAGTGCTTTCCTAAAATAATTGTTTTTATTTGGGAACTTAAATGGAAAGAGGCATACACATGTAGTGTAGAATATATTTGAGTCATCACTTCTGTACACTAAGCTGGTCTAATTCTGTTTCCTTCTTAATTCCTGACAATGGACTTTAAAGCCATTTGCATCAGATCCATGAGTTTGTGCTTTTGCCCAGATATTACCTCACACTTAAAATGAGAGAAAGAGGGTTGTAAACAGACAAATCCTGCACCAATGCGACCCATGGGCACTCAGCATGGAAGGACAGTCCTTCAGGTGACCCTGAAGAAGGTGAGGGCTGTTCTCTCTGCTGGGCCAAGCTGGAAGGAGCCTCCTGGCGCACCATGAGATGCACCTGGCTAAAGACTCACACAAACCCTGAAGAATGCATTTTGTGGGAGTAGATGACCTCAACTGAGCTTCAAAATTATGAACTTTTGTTGGAGAAGGTGTTTAACTGTTCTCTGAAAGTAAGGCAGGAGGAATATTTTGCCTCATCCCATGAGAAAATGAGAGATGCTGTGGCCATTGAAATCACAAAGACACACTTGGAGAGCAGGCTGTCCTACCTTAACTACTCTTGGTATCAAAATGCGACTGGTGCTTACACAGAGTGAGTAAAAGCTCATTTGCCAAATGAAACTGGTGAAAACATACTTCATTCTTAATTTTCTCTTGCAGTAAAACCAGAGTTTCTACAAACTCTGAAATACAGCAGAGCTAGAACGAAGGAATGCTTCAACTACACCAAGCAGAATTCTTTAGTGATATGGACTTCAGAGAAAGGAGGACCCAGGAATATACTTAATATGATTTATTAAAATTGACCCTGAAAATAAATTCTATTTCTCTTACATACCTATTTTAAAACATGGAGGCCTTTTCTACTTAAATAAAACTGTTTCTGTATTTGAGGTCTTAATTATATAATTAGTAACAACAGCAAATTAAAATGAATTAATCCCATTCTGATTTATTTTGCTTGCAGTGTTAAATAAGAGGTACACAAAACACAATTAAGTAATTTTAAGTCTTCTCTTTAAATCCTAATCAGAAATTGCCACATCTAGATAAAGCCAAACCAAAACAAAGCTTTTCATTTGTTATGAACTGAGAAGTGTGTCAAGTGCACAGTGCCCACTGACTCCAAGATAAATACTTCCGCTGCTTCTTAGTATTTCTGGCTAAAAAGTTGCTCAACAATTTCAGGACTGTGCACAGATGATTACACAGAATCTACTAGTTGGAATAATTAGTACAAGAAAGCTTTAATTACAGTGTACAATATACAGACAGACATTAGCCTGAGGATAGGGAAGGTCTGACACTTGCTAAAATGAAGAGAGGAATGGTTTGTAGACTTGCACTGGTATCAGTACACCACCCTCATGTTGTGTGCTGACATTTCTGCATGCACCTCACCCCCAGGCAGCCCGCTTTGTTCATTTTTAAGCACGCAGACAGAACCCAGATTTATGTCTCCAGCTAAGGCATTGCACACACCCAGGTGAAGCTCAGACACGTGGCCCACAGACCCCGTTTGAGGGTCCAAGCCCTCCCTCAGCTGACACAGGCACAGACAGAGGTGGGCACTGAACAAGCAGGGGCAGGGGCAGTGCAGCGGGGCTGGGGCACGGTGCCAGCCCTGCCAGAGCAAGGGCTGCTGCTGCGCTGGCACAGGCCATGCCCAGGGACACAGGAAAGCTGTGCCCGTGCCCAGGGCAGGGGGACACCTCAGCTGCTGGCAGTGTGACTGCCCCGGAGAACAGAGCCTCACATTCCTTCCCATCCCATGTACCATATCATGTGCATGTGACTAGCAGAGGTCCAAGAGTTATTGGGCTGTTTTGGGTGTTCTAAATTAGCCCACCTGTGCACACACAGAGACACTATCTGCCCACAGATGTACATGTGTCCCACCAGTGCCCATTGACACTCATGGGGTAAGTCTTGGAACGGAAGGTGGTAACCCCAGCACAAATCAGAAAAAAAATATAACATGAAGCAGATTATTTGTTGGATGGTCCAGCTGTTCTCCCACCACCTCAAAGCAGTTTGTGGGTCCCCCGTCTCATCTCATTTTTTCTCCAAGTGCTGCCCAGACTTCTCCCCTGCATGGGTGGACCAACCTCTCCCCTGAAGATGGCAAATGTGACCGTGCACTGTTGGGCTGCTCCTAAAGCCTGTCGAGAGCCAAAGCTTGCAACTGTGTGCAGCACAAATGAGAAGGTCAAGAAAGGGAATCAACATAGCTGTTGATTTTTCAGGCAGCCTGAACACCAGAGAAAGCATTGTTCCCTTGGAGTGCACCAAAGATACAACCAATGCTAACCACAAATTCTCCACATGGCAAAAAACACATAAAATAAACATTGCAGAGAGACCTCTTAACTATTCCCAGGGCATCAGGCAATGGGGAAGGTACCTCACCTGCCAGTTTGGCACGCACATCAGTGAACTGTGTCCCCTCAAGGAGTGTCGTCATAGACCACGCCAATTCCTTCTTACTGCAGGGATGAGTCCTAACCAGTGCCTCTGACTGCTCCAGTAGATGTATTTGTGGTTAGATGGGCACTGCACATTGGACATTTTCATTTCTCTGCTGTACAAATCAACAATCTTAACCTACATTTACTATTCATTCCATATGGGAAGGAGTCCTTCACTATACCAACAACTTCTTTGGTCTTTAGATGTAATTGCTGTCTGGTCGGACTCCATTCTTCTTGTATATATCATCTAGTCACACGTATCATAGCTGAATAGCACATTCATAGCCTCTAGCACTGAATAGAATCCATATGTTCTCCTCTTGTACCCCTGCAGAGATTTAGCAGTCTGAAATACTTCCTATGGGATCATTCATATCCCATTTTAGACCAACATTCAGACATAAAGCAGCATCACGAGAATGTGGGGAACAATCAAACATCAGTATGAAAATCCCCCAAAACACTGGTATGAACTGCAGTGAAGAGAGGATAAATGTAATTTCCATTTCTGAACTGTCTATGATTTTGTCTCCCCAGAAAGTGCAGATTTCCACAGTAAAAGTAGAAATATAGCAAAAAACATTACAGAATATAGCCAGTAAACAAGGCAGAGAGGGGCCATGTCTCCCCCTCTGCTTGCAGCCACCTAGGAGGCCAAACCAGGCAGCCCTGGTGCCCTCACAGTGCTGCTGTGATGAAGCTGGCAGGCATTCACAGAGCTGTGTGCGTGTTCCACCTGCCAAAACCCCGGGCTCCAGCCTCACTGGGCTCCACACACCAGGACACTTTCAGTGGGCAGGAGCATGGCAATGCAAGGGCTTCGCTTTGGTGGAAGTGACACAAAATGCTGAGCATGGACCCACTGCATACTTAGTTTTGTAAATCTGCCTCTCTGTGTCACCAGGAGCTGACTGAAGGGGATGTAAGTGTTTGGATATTTATAATAGAGCGGTAGACTCTATATTATAGTCTGTATAGCTGTGATGGCAAGTCAATGTTTCACTGAATTCTAAGTTTTCTTTCATCCCTCAAACTTTCTTTCCCTGAGAGCTGATGAAATAATTTTTCTCCTGCTCAAGCACGAGCATTCAGATTGGTACCAAGGAACAGCAAAACATTAACCAATTAAGTGCTGTTGTATGTAAACCCTTTTTGAGGTTATCAGCCAGAGGTGACTCATCTCAACAAGTGTTCCTTGTATATATTAAAACAAACAGTTGCTTTTAAAATTACTGTTCTTTCTGTCGCTCGCTTGTCCTTCTGCAATATCACATTAAGCAACAAACAGAAGCTTATCTTAGATGACCAGCAAAAAAAGCTCATTTTCTGTTGAATTTTGTTGTGGAGTACAAAGAGTACCTAGAGTGCATAATGAGAGCACAGCATCTCCTGGGCCCCAAAAATGTGATGAGTGGTTTTGTGTAGAGCAGTGGGGTGAATAAGACTGTGTTGTTAACATGCCACTTAAGTAATCAACCTCTTCAGTTACACTTTTTTCTTTTTTACATATGCTCACTGAAACTTATCCTTAATGTCCTTCAAAAGCAAAGACATGATAGTTGGGGTGCTGCTGACTGCAGCAGGAATGGGGCTGGATCCAGATTTCCATAATTATAACCAAGGTACCACAAAACAATGATTTTTCCTGCAACCACCATGTGCTCATAGATGAAAGATGTATTTTAAACACTGACCAGTGTCCTTTCTCGTGTGAACAGGTTAGTTAAACTCAGAAAACAGCTCAAACCAAGCAGGTTGACATATGTAGTTGTGTTAAACTTAACATGATATTTTCCCCATTTTGTCACCTGCCCAAAAGCATTGGAATGTTTTCAGGCACTAAACTCAATAAAAGATGTCTGACCAAAAACATACACTCTTCAGGCTCTTCGTTCTCCTCCAGATCAACATCCCTCTGGCACCAGCTAAAATTTCCCCTCTCAGTTCTGTGTCAGTCAAGAGCTAATATTGTCATATCAGTTTTAAAATTATAAGCACCAAGAATAATAAGATTTCTCATTTCTACTTAGAACACTGCTCTTCTTACTATTTAAAATCTGCAGCCTCTGCACTTTCCAAATAAATGTATTTTATTTCAGAGTATTACAGTAGCACTTTGTAAACACCAGTTTACATAACTGTAAATGTGGATTTACTTGCAGACGTAAGCAAACATTTCGTCAATTGTAACCTGTGGCCAGCAAACCAGAATCTCGTTTCTGGAGGCTCGCTGTGTTTTTCAGACCGGGTATGAACGAATCACCTTTCTTTCATTAGCTCCCTTCCCGATTTGCCCACTTACTAAACAAAACAGCTTAGCTCGCTAGTCCCAAATGTGCTCGATTTTTAACAGATATTTTCGCTTTAATACAGACACTTAACGCTGTATAAACACACAGTCACAAATTGGCTGCGGAAGAATTTGAAAGAAGAATCTGCCCTGGAACTCTGTTCTTTCTCTGGAAAGCATTGGCTGTTCTGTGGGAAGAGAGCTGTCGTTCCTCACGGCGGTGGCTGTCTGTGCCCCTCGGCGGGGGCTGGCACCCACCGGGTGCCCCGGAGCCCGAGGAGCCCACGGAGCCCAGGGCAGCCGCTCCGAGGGCATTGCAGCGGGCGGCGCTGCCCGGCTGCCGCTCGTCTGTGCCGGATCCCGGCGGGCTCGAGTGCCGCTCTCGGGGACAATGGCCAGCGGGGCTAGGAGCGGGCTGCGGCCCGGCCGCCCTCCCGCCCTGCCCGGCACGGCCCGGCACAGCGTCCATCGAGCGCTCCCGCAGCCGCGGCGGTCCCGGCGCCGCTCCCCGGCCGCTCTCCCTTGCCGGCCGCTGACCCTCGCCTCGGCCGCCCGCTCTTCACACGTCCTTCCCCGCCATCTCTGTCCCTCCACCACCGCAGCCCGACAGCGATCGCGGCCCGCGGGCCGAGAGGGTTTGTGCGAGCCCCGGGTGTGGGCGGTGCGGGCCGGGGCCCGGCGGGTCCGCACGGAGCGGGCTGCTCACGGTGCGGGCAGAGCCCACGCGCGGAGATCGCGCTCGGCTGGAGCGACCCCGGCCCCTCCGGGAAAGCGTTCCGGGGGCAGCTGGGAGAGTGCAGGATTTCGCGATACCCGCCGGGTCCCGGGCAGCCTCGCCTTTCCCGGGCCCCGCGGTGTCCGGCAGAGCCAGCCGCAGGACGGGCAGACGGATGGGTGCCACGGCCGTGGGTGGCACGGACCCCAGCCGGGGCGGCTCCGGACAGAGCGGCCGAACAGCCTGCGGGGGCAGACGGGACTCCTAGGGAAGCGCTCCTACTGCCGCACCCCTCGGGCGTTTCCCAAAGGCCGTCCAGGGAGGGGCTTCCCGCTGTGCCCTGTCCGTAGGGACGACGGCCGAAGCAGCCGAAAACCTTCCGAGCCTGCTGTGGCCCCGGGCCCCGGCCTCCCCCGCACAGGCTGGCCCGGGTCTCTTCCAGAGAGTGATTATTCATCGCATGAACAGAAGCGAAAAGTGCAAGGCCGGCAGACCCGGTATCTTTCAGGCCCTCCAGCGTGGAGTTACCATGCTCACCGAAACCAGGACATCCTTACAATGTTGTGTCTGTGTATGTATAAACAACCCACCATGGTTTCCAGTTTGTCTTTGCCTTCCATTACTTTAGGGGCAAAATGTACTTTTACATTATCTGATCGCTGCTCTGATTTCCTCCGTCCCCAGCGCTTTCCGTAACGGAGTGACATGACACAATTAGCATAGATACTTAAAAAGTCAACTTCTACATCAAGTGTTCACCGCGATTTCAGGAACGCAGAGATGCAACACTTGATTTGAACAGGCACGGCTTGCATCCAGATAATACGTTCAGAGTGCAGAGACCAAGAGTTGAAATTAATGAAGATGTTCCACACTGGTATGTCGAAATTATTCCCTACACGTCTGGTCGCAGTGCAAGGGCCAGCAGTCTAAAAACATGCAGGGCTGCATCTCGCTGATTCCTTTCTTGCCATCTGCCTCCCCGCCCCAGCTCCCTGTTGAAGGGAAGGGGGGAAAATGCTAAAAAAAATAATTGGAAATTGCATAAAAGTCTTGGTCTTGGTAGGGGAACCACAGACTCAGGAATCCATTTAGGGAATAGGAATTTTTCCCTTTGACTGGTCTTGCCACTCACAACTAAACAGCACAGAGCTCTACACTAGAAGAGCCGTGGACAAAAGCTACATGCCTGCAGCCCTGAAAGATCATAGACCCGCAAACCAGAGCCAGCCCGACCCAAATGCATTGCACTGATTTGGAAAACGAGTCACTGGTAAGCGACTGGGGTCGTTTGCTTCCCGTTAAACAGCCCAGAGTCAATTATTCAGGGCTAGTCCAAACCCTGCATCTTCTACCACTGGCTGGGATCAGTGGGGGGGCAAACTCACAGAGAGCAAGTCTGAGGGCGCTGGCTTGGCTACTTCTTCCGCAGCTCACAGAGGCTCCACAGCCCGAGACACGGCGATCTACAGATGAAAAACCTCTGGACTCTCGCAGGTGTATAAACACCCAAGTAGTGCAAAGAGATGGTTGAGACGAGAGGGGACCTTCCGGGGAAGTGAACCTTGTCCCGAGGGTGTCGGGCTTCCCTGCCTGAGCCGTCCCGCCTCTCCGAGCTCTCCTGCCAGCAGCTGCTGGGGGACATGGGGTGGCGCTCCGCTGAGGGGACGGTGCGACCCCGCGGTGACCCCAGCCCTGCGGCGCGGAGGGACCCACGGGCGGGCGCCGGGATGCGCGGCTCGGGCACAGACAGCGCCGCGCCCAGCGGCACCGGCCGGCCCTGGGCGCCCGGTTTACCCTGGCCCTGGTGTCGGTGCCCGTTTTTTATAAGCTGACCACAGTGGCAGTATTAATTTCTCACAGAACCTGTTTTAACAGGAGGATCGGTGTCGCTGAAGAAGACTCCAGAGAGAGGCACCCAGCCGCATGCACTTGCAGCACGGTGCAGTCTCTGATGAAGGAGTCCGTGTGCCAACACCCTTGCATTAAAACAGCCCTAATTCTCCGCGGTCAGTATGTTCTTCATGCTGTACCGTATCGTCAAATATTTAAGAGATCTTTCCTATGTGTAACTGGTCAGCGCTCCCACCTACAAACATCCTCGTGTAACTCTTGAGAGAGGGGAAGCAGAACCAGATACAGACCCCCGTCGGAGGGTCCCCCTGGACTCACCCGCTCTTCTCCACTCTCAGCCTCAGCAGGATCAGGCCAGGGCCACCCTGCCCGCCGCCGACAGGTTCCCCTTCCCTCCCGTCTCTGCCGAGACCGCGACGCTCCGCCGAGGGGTCCTACCCGGCGGCCCAAAAGGGGACACATCCTTCCGATGTGCTCAGAGACCGCAGTGGGAGAGCAGGGTGCACATGAGCCGGGAATTCTCTAGACCCTGCGTGTCTGCCCGTTTTCATCTCTTCAGAAAACGATGCAGGAAACATTCACTAAAATATCGAGGGCGTGTAATTTAAGCGATGAAGTTTAGACTGAGCTTCGGAGAGACGGGTGATAAAGGTGGACGGCCCAAAGTGTATCCCGGATAACCAAGCCCATACGCTTCCCACGTCCGCCCAGTACACGTTATCGCGTTTCTGACCGCTTCTCAGAAATAACGCCTCTCTCCAATTAGCTCGGCAAAACTGCTCACCTCTTGCGAAGCCCCTGCGGCCACAACAATAACCCGGATCTGCTGGCGGACCGTTCTCTAGGCGCGTTTTCCTCCTGATTCCCCGAACCTCCCGCGCCCCGGGGAGGCCGACCCAGCCTGCGAGTCCGCGCAGCCATCGGAGAGGCCCTGGGCGAGCCCGCCGAGCCCCGCACCCCGCAGCGTCCCTGCCCCGCCTCCGCTGAGACCCCCGCACTGCGCGGGGCTGCTCCGGAGCCTCAGGGAGGGCGGAGAGGCCGGGCGGCCGCGGCAGCCGCGCCCGCTCGTCACCGGCGGAGCCGGCTCCGGACGCCGTGCGAAACAGGGACATCTCCCGCACGCTGGTTTTCCTCCAGCCCCGCACTATGAATTACCGCTGCTCGTAACCTCACGGTCGCCGCGGGAAATAACGCGCAGATAGACTTTGTTGATTCCTACCGCTGTATTTTCAGAGCGAAAAGGCGCATAGGAAGGGGTTTGTTTCATAGAAATCTAACCCGCAGCCCTCCTCGGAGCGCGCACCAACCTCATTAATTATCTCGTTGAAGGCGCAGGAAATACAAAGACGATCGACAGCCTTGACACTGCTCCCGGCCGTGCCCGATCCGCCGCGACCGGGCTCACCACGGGCTCTCATCACGGTGGCCCGGCCCCGCAGCAACGCATCCCTCGGAGCCCCTCGCCAGGTGCTCATTTTCTGTCGTGCTACCTGCGACAGACGACAGCAGCGCTGTCCTGCCTCTGTCGGTCAGGGATGGGGAGATCCGCGTGGGGGGCAGGATGGGGGCTCGGCAGGATCCGCGCGGGTCCAGCTCCGAGCCCAGCGCTCCGCTCCGCCCCGCCGCGACCCGCGGGGCCGCCCGAGGGCCCGGCCGCCGGCGCCCCGACCTGCGCTGCTGCGGCCAGGGAGCAGAGCCCCAGGGGGAGCCCTGCTGCGGGGGGCCTTGGAGCGCGGCGGGTGCGGTTACCGGGCGCCCTACGGGGCCGCAGCCTGCGGGGCGGCTGCTCGGGCCGGATCGGGGACCGCGTTTGAGTCGGAGTTTGAGCGAGCACAGCCGGGCCCTTGCGGGACACGCCAGAAGGGCAGCTCCGGGTCAGCGCAGGTGTTGGTCAGGGCTGGGCCGCTGCACCCCGGGGCCAGCCTTGTCCGTGTTCCCTGCCGGCGCTCAGTGCTCCGGACGCCGAGCCGCGTTACGGCCATCCGAAACCCCAAAGCCCTGCTTGCCTCGCTGAGGCAGCGGTGTCAGGGACACCGCGACTGGATGTCAGCGGGATTCTGCCCACGGTTAGATCGCTTAAAACCGCTAGCCAAACGAGTAATTGACGGGACGTCCCGGCTTTACCGAAATTCGGCACAGCCGAGTTACGGTTTCACAAGATCGGGTCTCGGGATTTGAAACAACGATTATCTTTTTTAGCGGGAGAGCAGTACGGGGCTTCTCCTTCCACACAGCTCCTCAAACGCAGAATTCCCTGCATCATGTTTTAAAACGTAGGGGCAATTCTCTCAGGTCACTTTACAGAGGATCAACAGCACGTCCTGCATCCGTGGTGAGGCGAGGCTGAACCACAGAGGTGAGGGGAAAGATGGAAACTAAACGACAAGTTTAATTAAAAGCGGCTGGCTGGTTAAACACCTGCCTAGAAGTAGATACCCGGTTATTTATCTCACCTGCGAGGGACGAGCTACTGCTTTATTGTGCTCCAATGTTCCGAGAGCGCACCAATGGTGCTTGATGCGAGGGAACTCTGCAGACAGGATTTGTAATCGTGGAGAAAGGACGCCCGTAACCCACAGCCTCTCCACGGAGAGACGCCAGCTGGTTCTGCAGGCAGTGAGGGACAGTCGGCCTCCGCACCCTCTGTTCCTGGTGCCACCGGGACACCGGTGCTAATCAGCAGCACTTGTGGGAGCTTAGAGCCGGAGGAGCGCTTCCATAGCTCAGGTCCTTCTATTTTAGCTAAATGAGAGAGGTTTTATAATGGGAGGTGCAAGCAGGAGGTGAGTAGTGAGACAGATGAAGGAGCTGTGAGTTTGAGCTGCAGGATTCGCTCGGGCTTTGGGATTTAGGAGTGCGGGAAAATCGCTCGTACTGGCTCTCCATCGCGTCTGTTTTCTTCGCTAATAGGGAGATGCGACTGGAACGTGTGCCTAGACTGGGGTGATCGGGGGAAGTTGTGGCAAAAGATTAGGACAAGTGAGGGGGTTCTCAGGGGAGTTGTTTGTTGTTGTTGTTTTGTTGGGGGGGTTCCGTGCCTCCTCCCCTCGCTAAATCCGCACGAGCTCGCTAGTGGAGATAACGGCCCCGCCGCGCTGGAAGGCGGGTTCTGTGCAGGAGGTGAGGCCAGCGGGGCAGGTCCACCCACTTGAAAACAAAACTTTTTTTCCTGCAGGCTCTGAGAGCAGAGACCGGCGCGGGGTCCCCGGAGCCGGCTCGCCGCCCGCCGGGGGCTGGAATGCGGTAGGGTAGGGCCATGTATTGGAAGAGCGACCCGATGTTCGTCTGCAGGCTGGAGGACAAGGACCTGCCCGCGCTCGGGGGCCCGGCGGAGAAGGTGCGCGGGCGCGGGGGGGCGGCGCGGCTCGGGCCGTGGCCTCGGCCGTGGCGCTCCCGCCGGGTCCCGCGGACACCGCGGCCTCCGCCGGGGTCCTGGCGGGACCCGCAGGCATCGGCGGGCCGGGCCGGGCCGGCGCGGGGCTCCTGGGCGCGGCGGGGCGCTGACCGTTGTCTCCCCGCGCTCCCGCAGGCCAGCCCCGCAGCAGCTGACGAGGACTCCTGCTCTTCCTCCGCTGCCCTGTCGCCCTCCTCATCGCCGCGGTCCATGGCCTCAGGCTCAGGCTGCGCCCCCGGCAAGTGCGTGTGCAGCAGCTGCGGCCTGGAGATTGTGGACAAGTACCTGCTCAAGGTAAGGGCGCCCGACCCGGAGCCCCCTTCGCCCGGCGACTTCCCTCACCGCTGAAGCCGGAGGGCGGCCTGCTTAGGCAGAGCCTGCCGGGTGGCGGGCAGCGCCCGGAGAGCCTCGGGGAGCCGGACCCGGTGGGATCCGGGGCCACAGCCCCCCGGGCGGCCCTATCGCTCCGCTCAGCCCTCCCCGCCCCGGGCGGCGCGGACACGGGAGCGCGGGGCCCCAGCGCGGTTGTTGGCGGTGCTCGGGCCCGAGAAGGGACCCTAGCTGCTTGTCGGTGTTTCGGGTGGCGCTGCTTGCTCTGGGCTGCGCGCTCCTGACGAACCGGGAGAAGCGCGGAAGCGAGTGGAACGGGGCGTCCCCACCGCGGCCATTCCCGCGCTCTCTCGGTCAGATGGCGGCGGCGCGACCTGCGTTTTACTGACATAGGTCTGGGGTGAACGGCGTGAGCCTCAAAGCCAAAAAAGCCTCTTGAGAAATGGAATAAGTTATTCCTGCAAAAGGTGGTTAACTAATATATTTGAAGAAAACGAGCTGCGTGCTTGCAGAGCTGTTCTGTTGTCTTAGCAATCAGAATCGAGTAAGATAATTTAAAAACAAATAAACAAAACCAAATGGCTTTGAATATGAAGCGTTACTGCGGGGGGAGGTGTGGGAGAGAAGTTTATTTGCTTTTCGTATTATAGCCGTTAAAATTATTCTGGGTCAGAGTTTTGCTGTCTTTCCTCTCAAAATTGAGAGTTACGATCATGGCAGAAGTCGGTTGATTCCATCAATCTTAGACGAAGTTGTTGTATAGTCGCAAATTGATAGTGGGTAATACCCCTGGAAAGACATCTGTGGTGTTGTTAAATCATCCGGTTAGGTCTTAGTTGAGGTGGGGAGGTCTAAGTGAAATGCCTGCGGAGCTAGTGTCCATTTCAAATGGGGCTGGTGCAGGAGCTGCCGCGCATCCCTGGTTCGGGTGACCCCGTCTCCCTTTCAGCAGCTTGGGCAGGCACAGAACAGGCGGGTGGACAAGGACCAAAACTGACTTGAACTCAATTTCAGTTCTGTTAACTCCCGTGACGTTTTGGCAGCTAATCGATAGTTTACTGATCACTGCTGTCTCCTATCTGAACAACCAGGATAACGGGACTTGGAGCAAAAGACCTCTAAATTATTTAGCCTTGAGTTTAAATTAGCTGTTACTGCTTCTTGTGTAGGCAGAGAGGAACCGATGCCGGTATGCCGGTGTCCAGCAGCAGCACACTTGACAAACAGGAGCACAGACAAACGGCATTGAATGGGACAGCCAGGGAGCTGCCGGTGTCCCGCTCTTTGGAAGCTGTGTAAACTTGTCAGCATGTGGGAAGGTGGCTGCCGACACGGATGATGGTTAGGAAAGTGTTGGGCAAACGGCAATATTCCAGCCTGAAGGATGGCTGAAATGGGTGATCCCAGCAGGGGTGTTGGAGTCCAAGCGTTGCCTTCTCTGAGGTTTGTCTGGCCGTGCTCTGATGAAAGGCACATTCCGGATTACCTCAAATCTGCTTTACAATAGGGAATATATGGGCTGTTTGGTATGAGATGAGAAATTGGCTCAGTGGGGAGAAACAAATTAAAACATAATCATTCTTTGGTTTTCAGAATTCCTCCTCTAGAGTATGGGATTATCCAGAGGGTTATTACTTAATTTTTGTGGTCACTGGGAGCCTTGGGTTGTCAAATGATTTATTTAGGTGATGTGCAATGTCTGTGCAATTAAGAGCTCCTTTTATAGGAAAGTAGAAATTAAAATAATTGCTCTCATTTTATTTAGTTTATATGCCCTAAAATGATATGTAAGTTTCCAAATGCTGATTTCTACTGCATTCCATGACTACGTTTAGTTTTGCTATGGACATACTAAAGAAATATTGAACTTGCTATTAAAACACCTGCTGCTGTTTTGAAACTCAGATGCCATTCACCAAATTTGCTTTAACAGAAACATGGCAAATGGAGAAGTGGTTCATGGTGTATTTCTATTTGACAGACCTTTTTCCCCTTCAATACTCGTGTTCTAAAATTTTAAATAACTTTGGAATGTTTGTTTTTTGTTAGGCAGGAATCTGTGCAGATTAGGAAATAGAAGTGTGTTAGTTAGTTGCCTTTCTAAGGTCACACAAGGCCAAAATTTTCTCTCTTACTCTAGTGCTATGAGAACAGAACTGGCCACAAAACACCTGCACGGAACTTGTATCTCTTGCTTCCTCTTCTACCGCTTTTAATTATAAACCCATGAAAGCTTATTCTGACGACTTGAATCAAATTAGTTTACCTTCAATATGAGTGCAGTTCTATAGAGAAAACATTTTGCATTCAAGATAACTTTTCTGTGAATGATGGTGCATATAGCGTTTGATCATTTCTGGAACAAAACCCAGGGTTTGTAAGTATAAAATGCAATATTGGTGGTACGGGTACTGAGGGGTGGTTCTTTGTTGGGTTTTTGCAGGTGAATGACCTCTGCTGGCACGTGCGCTGCCTCTCATGCAGCGTTTGCAGAACGTCCTTGGGAAGGCACACCAGCTGCTACATCAAAGATAAAGACATCTTCTGCAAACTGGATTATTTCAGGTATATCATACCGGAATATAATTTATCAGATAACTTGTTATACTTGCTTGTTTCTTTTCACTTCAGCCACAACTGAAATTCGCTTGAGACTTTTTCATTTGCTGGGTTTATTTTCAGCAGTTTAAACTATGGCTTTGCTTGAGGAAGGACTTGGGGAACCCTAAGTCTGTGTAACGTGACCTCCTGCTAAGTCTCCAATCTGCCCTTCCCCTGTTGCATACAGCTGCTGTGTTTATCCCATCACTTACTCGTGTGTGCATGGAGGAGCCCCTGCTGCAGTTTGGTTGTAAAGCCATCCTGAGTGCAAAGAGTCATCCTTGGATAATGCTGGCTGAGAATGCAATGTAAAATTGAGATGACCTGTTTGGAGCAGTGCTTCACTGGTGTAGGGCTTAAGGCATCACAAGGAGCTGTAAAATCAACCCAGAATAAATCCCATTACATTTAAAAGAAACTTGCAGCAGTTATACTTTTCTGTGATCAGTTTGATTTAGAATGTGATTCCTTCAAAATTACTGGCTAATCTTGCAAGGAAGAATATTACTTGTGTTGGCAATGGAATATTCAGGATGCAGAGTCTTTGATCCAGAAAGCAGCAAAAATTGCTGCAGTTAATTTTGATGTGATTGCTAGTACTTCTCTAGTTTGATTGCTAGACCAAACTATCTCTGGCGTTCTCAGGTGTGCAGTGAATAGATTGCATCCAGCTAGTCAAGTTTGAGACACAGTGGGAGGGGACAAGCTGAGCGCTGTAAACTTCTGAAAAAACTAAATTTGTGGGACTTGAAAAAAAATTGGGTCTGCAAAGATCTTGGGGACAAATTCTTATCTAAATAACCAACATATTTTGATGGCTACTTTCCCCTTCAAAGAGAATTTTTTCTAGTGTAATAATGCAGATTTTCTAGTTTATTTAAAAATCATAATGTGATGTGAATTGAGGAAATAACTATGAAGACGCAGGTTTTCCCCTGTCTGCTGAAGATGCTAAAGATTAGTAAAGGGATAATCTAGCTAAATATATTAATTCAGACTATCACTACAATAATGTGAAATACATTTGAAAAACTGGAAGAATTTTCAAGAGTCTGCTGTTTCCATCTTTCAGCTTATAAAAGGAATGATGAGGAGCTATGAATTCATGTAGCAGTTAAAATGCTTTTATTTTGCTCTTTGCCTTCTGAAAATACTAACCTCTGTATTTCAGTAGTGTCTTGCCTTAAGCTATCATATAGAAACTTGCTGATTTTCCGGTTTTTTTGCAATGCCAGCACAGTCATGTCGTGGGCTTCAGCGGCGCTGCCACAGCCGGGTCACCCCGGTCCTGCGGGGGCCTGGCTGTGCCTGGGCCCGGTCTCAGCTGCCCCCGGTCACCCCCGGTCCTGCGGGGGCCTGGCTGTGCCTGGCTGGTCTCAGCTGCCCCCGGTGCCGTTCTCGTTGCAGGGGCCTGGCTGCGCCCGGCCGGTCTCAGCTGCCCCCGGTGCCGTTCTCGTTGCAGGGGCCTGGCTGTGCCCGGCCGGTCTCAGCTGCCCCAGCGCCGCTCCCCGGTCACCCCAATCCTGCGGGGGCCTGGCGGTGCCCGGACCCGGTCCCAGCTCCCCCGGTTCTCGTTGCTGGGGCCTGGCTGTGCCCGGCCGGTCTCAGCTGCCCTCGGTCACCCCAGTCCTGCGGGGCCCTGGCTGTGCCCGGCCGGTCCCAGCTCCCCCGGTTCCCGTTGCTGGGGCCTGGCTGTGCCCGGCCGGTCTCAGCTGCCCCGGTGCCGTTCCCCGGTCACCCCCGATGCTGTGGAGGCCTGGCTGTGCCCGGCCGGTCCCAGCTCCCCCGGTTCCCGTTGCAGGCGCTACGGCACTCGCTGCTCGCGCTGCGGGCGCCACATCCACGCCACGGACTGGGTGCGGCGGGCCAAGGGCAACGTGTACCACCTGGCGTGCTTCGCCTGCTTCTCCTGCAAGAGACAGCTCTCCACCGGGGAGGAGTTCGCGCTGGTCGAGGAGAAAGTCCTCTGCAGAGTACATTACGACTGCATGTTGGACAATTTGAAAAGAGAAGTTGAAAATGGTAACGTACTGCTTAAGAACTATGTCCGTAGTTCAGATTTAATTAAATTGTTGGGGGTTGCTCCATTTTCCACACTGGGAGATAATTGGCTGGTTTTACTAAGACTGGAAGCACAGGTACTTGAATCAAAGTAATGGTAAATTATTTCATATTCAGGGGATTTTATTTGTTTGCTTTTGCAATTTTGGTTTGGGTTGGGTTTTTGTTTGGTTGGCTTTTTGGTTGTAGTTTTTTTTTTGTTTTGGGGCATTGTTTTTTTGTTTTGTTTTAGTGCTTTGGGTTTGTTGTGGTTTTTTTTTTTTTTTTTAGTCTGCAAAACTTGTTTTGTATCCTAAGGAAAACAAAATATCAGCATATCCTGTTGATAAAATATCATGTTACATTTATTTCTTCCCTCACTTGCAAGGGACTTGTTTAGGGCATAATGTGTTATGATGCTAGATCAATTGAATTTTGAATAGATTTCTTTTTTTAAGCTGAAATTTAGCTGACCAACTACTGTTGGTTATTGTTGGAGAACAGCCTGACTTACAGCAACATTGTGAATGTTTAGAAGGCAGTGTTGTTTTCTTTTTAATGTTTCAGGTAATGGGATTAGTGTGGAAGGAGCATTACTAACAGAACAAGATGTTAATCATCCAAAACCAGCAAAAAGAGCTCGGACCAGCTTCACAGCAGATCAGCTCCAGGTAGAGACACTGCTAAAAACTTGTGTAGCTCGGGTTAAGCAGGACATGGGCGCTGAACCAATAGAAAGTTTTATGCATACAGGGGGAAAGAAAAGCTTGAATGCTTTAAACTATTTCATAAACTATCAAGACACAGCATGTTTCTGGAAGTTTATATAGTACTCTTCGAGCTCTTTATTTCCCTGGGGGAAGGTTGTAATTCTGAAGAGTGGAAGCAAAAAAGGTGGTTCTATTTGATTGCTCGATGAAATCTATTTAATCAGCCATTTACATCACTAAGCATAATAAAAACAAAATATTTTTTAGATTATGTAATGTGAAAAGTTGTACTGAAGATGGCTACTGTATGTGACTTCAAGACATTAATAAGAAGGAAGTTGGAATTGTTGTAGTGCCTGTATCTCCTCCACTTTCCAGGTTTCTTGTCTTTTTGTTGCCTTGACAAGAGTTAACTTCTATTGAGACAGTTTAGAGCTACTGCAAACTCTGGATAACCACTTGAATTAGCTTTCTAGGGAAAAACTCTAAGATAGGGCCAGCTTCCAATGAAAGAGGGGACGGTGAGACAAGATTTAGAGGTTTTAACCTGTAGTGAGAAGGAAGTTGTGACTTTCTGCCTAATCCTGGCTGTACATCCCTGCCTTCAGTTTAACAGGTCTTTGAATTTCTGGTAACAGTATGAGTGATTTTGTTGGCCTGTCCTCTAATAGTGAAAGCAGTTGAGAAACTCATCCTGAGGTGTAATAACATGGGAGGTGTTAAGGTAGTGCTATAAAAAAGGGCATGGAGTTGTTCAAAGCTTCTATTATAGTCATGACTGGAGAGAGGAGCTGGTGTTAAAACACAAAACAAGCATGTAAACAATAATCCATCTGGGTGCACAGGGCAAGGGCTCTGGACATTGAGCCTGAACTTCAGCAAAAGGCAGCTTTTTTGCCCAGCAGAAGCCGAAAGGGAGATAAGACCAGCCATTAGGATGGGAACTGTATTCAGGGGCTCTTTGCAGCTGCTGTCATTCAAACTTCCATGTTCCCTTCCTTTCCTGGTTAAAGTAGATTGTAACATACTTTAGCAGGTGTTTGAGGTCTTATGGCATCTTGTTAGTTCATGTTACTTTCTATCTGCTTGCTGTACCTCTGTACCTGTCCTCGAGGCTGCTATAAGACTTTGCTTCCAACAAGAGAAACATTGGGATAAGTGCACTGTCAGAGTTGGCAGCGTGTAATTACCTCACAAAGCACTTGTACAAAAGAATGTCTACACTTTTCTGATGGCTTTGTTCTTTAGCACCTCCCAGGACCTGAAAAGGCTCCCAGAATGCCGGAGAGGCAGTTTGGATAAGGGCTGGAGTGAGGGGACAAGGGGGGATGGCTCCCACTGCCAGAGGGCAGGGATGGATGGGAGATTGGGAATTGGGAATTGTTCCTGGCAGGGTGGGCAGGCCCTGGCACAGGGTGCCCAGAGCAGCTGTGGCTGCCCCTGGATCCCTGGCAGTGCCCAAGGCCAGGCTGGACACTGGGAGCACCTGGACAATGGGAGGTGTCCATGCCCGTGGCATAGGATTGGAACAAGGTGAGCTTTTAAGGTTCCTTCCAACCCAAACCAGTCTGTGATTCTATGAAGAATTACAAAGGTAAATAGTCCGATTCTTCAAAGATGAAGCCAGGCAAAGTTTGATGGGTCAAAAATCCAAAAAACAAAATAAGGCTTTGAAATTGCTGAAGATACCCTGCAGAAATCCATCAAGCCCTACTTTCATAAACAGGCTGAATCCTTAAAGCCTGTGAAAGTTTTCAGGATGCCGGCCAAATTAACATTTACTTCCTCAGAAAAAAGGTGTAATTTATATTCTTAAGAGAAGTGCTGACTACTTCAATTTTCTGTCAAAAGATGAGCAGCCAAGCCATCAGAAAGGCCAGGTTAGCCACAGTGGAGCCTGTTTCTTGGGTTGGTAAAAGACGAAGGAAACAGAGCATTCCTGTATCCTCCATGGAGATGAAAAGAAGATCAATTACTCCATTTAACATAGGATGCAGATAGTGATTGACAAGTTCAGAGTGGTGGACCATGGCTCATGCCTTTTTTATGCTGTCTGCTGCTATAGGTGTTTATTGAGCATATTTGAGTTGCTCTGCAGTAAATTTTCTCCTATAGTTCTTTTAATGCAGTCTTACAGAGGACTTCTTCCAGTTTTTACTACTGCCAAGCAGAATGGGTTTCTCTAATTTCTGATAAATGTCACAGTTCACTCAGGCATAGCAAGGACTTGTACTTTGGCTTTGGGAGATTTTTTTTTTTAATGTATTGAGTACTCTCCAGAGACTAGTGATCACAAAAAAAAGTTTCCTGAAGACAAGCAAGGAGTAGTACCTTAGTCTGAAAATACTGTCTAATGTGGCTTTTGACACAAATGCTCCTACAATCTCCTGCCTTGCCTTTTCAGGTTATGCAAGCACAGTTTGCTCAGGACAACAATCCAGATGCACAAACACTTCAGAAACTGGCAGAAAGAACAGGCTTGAGCAGGCGTGTTATACAGGTAACAGTGTGAAGTTCCTTGACTCACAGTCTGGTACTCATCCATTGGAAATGTTCAACCAAATTTTTTTTCTGAGGTTATTCTAACATAGAGTTTATTCTAACATGGAAAAAGATCCTAATCTCTTTTAACTTTGGACAACATCCTTAGTCAGGAATAGGTCTAGAACAAGCATCGTAATTTGGAAAACTTGCTATATTCCTCTTGTACTTTGTGTGAAGGGATTAAGTCTTCTAGGAAGAAACTTCTCAGCCTAAACAGTATAGAAATTGGTATTAATTTATTTCAAATATATATTTGACTGCAGTAGTCTGTTCTTAAAACCTGCACTCTTTTTGAAAGCGTCTGTGGTATGACATTAGGAACAAGTGAATATCTAGTCATTTGTTATAGAGAGCAGAGTTAAAATATGCACCCATGCCAACCAAAACTGAAACGCAAACTCTGAATCCTTGCTTGAAGATGTCTCCCAGCAAAAATATGGATGCATTTTTTAAAAATCACATACACAAGTGTGATTTTAAAACTATAATACAAATTATATATTCATGTGTTAATATAAATAAAAATTAATTTTGAGCTGCCTTGGCTCATTCTAGCCTGGAAGATTGACAGAGTGTTTCTATAGAAATGAGGTATCTGGCTGCTGCAATCAATCCTTAAAAAAAAAAAAAGGAAGCCTTTTCCATGTGAAAAGGCCAAGTGGGTATTGTGTGTGAAAGATGCTTTGCTGCCAAATGAACTATGCAAACTCAGCTTAAGATAAACTCCAAGGTAGTTGTTGTGCTAGTACTGAATGTGATCTATCGATGCCATGTATGTTTCCCTCTTTTTCAGGTGTGGTTTCAGAATTGCAGAGCACGCCATAAGAAACATGTTAGTCCCAATCATTCATCCACTGCTCCCGTCACAGCAGTCCAGCCCTCCAGGTTGTCTCCACCCATGTTAGAAGAAATGGCATACTCTGCATACGTACCCCAGGATGGGACTATGCTCACTGCTCTGCACAGCTACATGGATGGTAGGTATAAACAGCCTTGCTATTTTTCTCCTCATAAAAACGTTATCAGCTGTAGCAAAACCAGGTTACCTTTCTGATTAAAGAAACCTAATGGATATATCAATACTGTACTTGCTATCTACACCTCATAAAGAACACAGTAGCCTTTCACTGCAACAGCATGGCTGAAGATCTGAGTATGAAGATCACGATTTGTGCTTCTTCTAGTCTATTAAAACAAGAATAAGAAATTAAATACTTATTTAAACATCTACTTCACATATTTTAATAACATTTAATTTTAATGAAAACTGTTTGGCACCTGCTCCCTGGCTTTTGTCCCATGGACTGTGAGTATGCTCAATCCAGCAAATTCCCTGAAAGCTTCAGCTTTCCTCTCAGTAACACACAATGGGAGAGAGTGGGACAGGCTGGTGGTCAAAAGTGCTTCAATCTTCGTTTGTCTTATGACCCAGCAAGTCTACAGCTCTGGGTCCCATTTGTGATTAGCAGGGTTGTGAAGGCTTTGGGAGAACCAGGCTGAGCTGCATTTGTGGCCTGAGCTTGTTTTCCTCCAGAGCAGTGGGGTTAAGAGTGGCCAGCTGGGGAGGAGTGCAGATGCTGGGTTAGGAAAAACACAACGTGCTGCAGGGCTGGGACAGTGAACTGTCATTACCAAGTGCATTCACTGACTTTCAATCTTGTGCTATTTTCAATGAAGTTGACTGGTAAATGTTTCTGTTTTTGTAGCTCATTCTCCTACAGCTCTTGGACTTCAGCCTTTGCTACCCCATTCAATGACACAGCTGCCACTAAGTCACACCTAATTCCTTTTCATCAGGGATCTAAACTATTAAAGATGTAACCTTGAGTCACAGTGTATTGAAAATATAATTGGAAAGATATTAATGTTAACTTTTTATTTAACACCCAGAACATTTTCAAGAAAATTTTTGCCCAGGTATGTACATCTATTTAGCCTGCAAGACACTTTTATGGATTCTGCATAAGTAACTATTAATTGTTTACAAGCCTTATTACACACCTTTTTGTATTGTCTGGAAGTAGTCTGCTTTAGTTATGTGTGTGTTAATTTATTTGTCATCAAAAGAGCACTTTGCCTAAAAGAAAGGACTGACAATTGTGCAAAATGTTTACAATTCTTTGTGAAATTGTAGTTTATCATTAGGTTTGTATTTGTAAGTTATTGTTAAAAGTATTACCTGTATTTGAGTTGTGTAGAGCCTATATGTTAAAGCTTATTTCTGTGAGTTTACAAAAATAAATTTTGTTTGCGAATATTTTCAAAAGGAACTGAATAAAGTTTCTGCTGTAGCATGCCAAGCAAAAATGTTGCTGTGTCTGTGGCTGAACTGTGATCATTTGTCAAGTGCGTAAATTGAATCTTCAATTTTAAGAGAAAGTCCCTGGTATTACACTGAAGTCCTTCAGGAGGGCTCATATCTATTTCCATTGATAGTAAAAATAATTTAATGGACTTATATGGATCTTGAAACACTCCAAATATGTGCTGTACAAGTGGGTACATGCAAAGCAATGCTGCTTCTGAGGATGCACACCTGGAGGGGGAAGGGAAACTGGGTACCTGTTGGACAGATTTTAATCTGTGGCTTGGCCAGTGGAGAACCTGAAGTCACATTTGCTTTAACATTTTGAGTCTTTCTTACTTCAGCCTTTGTTTTCTTCCATGTTTTTGTCTTGTGATTTTGTTAAGCAGGGCGATAAATAAGAGGCAATACTTGAATAGTCTGCTTTTTAAAAGTAAAATCTAGTCTGGCATTTTAACTGACCAATATCAAACTGCATATGAACAATGACTGGAATTCATTCCAGTGCACTACAGTCCATGGTGTTTGGAGCTGTCAGTGTGCCAAGAGTGGTAGAGCGTGTTTTGATATACTAGTTTGATGCGTAGAAGTTACTACAAATTCAACAGGTTTTTGTCTTCAAAGACTAGTTCCCTTAAATGACTTAAGACAGTTAGGTACCCCTTGCTCACTTGAACTTTTTTTGCATCAGAAGGAAGCCATATGTTGATAGGGTGTATGTGTCCATATCCCTTTTTTTTCCTCTCCCAACTATGCATTAGTGTCTACTCTGTGAAATTCATTAATGGTGCTGGTCAAATAATTTCAATTTGGAAAAGGTAGTGCTCTCTGTTGATGACTTTTGTGAGCAGAAATTTGATGGCAAGCTCTGAATTAATAAAGTTCTGTAAGCTACATGCTGGCACTGTTTTAAGTGCTGCTCATAGGTGTCTGAGCTAATCTGAGTAGCCAAAACAATCTCCAGCGGTTTAAGGCTTTTATTACCCTGCCTTTTTTTAAACTTTTTTTCACAAAACACTCAAAATTTGGGCTGTAGCGGAACTTGACTGACCTTACATTTTATTTGAGCATTCATAACTTCTAAATTAAATGCCCTGGGTAGAATATGGAATTCCAGATGCCAATTTCAGTACCTAAGCTAGCTCCAGATATTTGCATGGTACCAAAGCACATGCGTAGCTGTAGACAAACTACTTTTTTTTTTTGTTCATTTGTCTGATGTGAAGTTTTACCAGTTAAATGCTAAATAATGTTAATTTAGATGTTAACGTAAATTGGTAATTTGAATTGCAACATGGGCATTTGCGCTAAGCCCCTTTAAGGAAAAGTAATTATTCAGTCTTATTTAAAGAACTGAGTAGCTTCAGCTTGTCTGAAACAAAAGCAAGTTTAAGTTTATTTATGAAACATCTCCTTCTGTTCAGTTCCAAAGTCAGAACAGGATTAAAGTACATGGGGGAGCAATTTTCCTATTTCCCTATGAAAATGGGAAGCAGGAGCATTGATCTTTTGCTACTGTTGAGTGCACGAGCAGGTATTTGTTTATTAAAAGCCATGTGAGATATTTGTGGATGGGGCTGGGAAAATGCAGACTGCATTGAAAATAGGAGACTGCAGCAGAGAATCTGGGCTTTGAGTCTTCCTTTGCCAGTGCCAGAGCCGTCAGCAGCTGGTGTTGGGCTGACAGAGTCTTTTCAAAACTCGGCCATACTGCAAGAGAAAACAGTCCCCTTTCTGAATGACGTAACAGTGCCATCACAAACTGCACCAATTTTATTTCCCAAGATAATCGCATGGGAGAAAGATGTCTACTGCTGCAAGTCTCCCAAAACCAAAGGTTATTGCCAAAACAGGGAAAACTTAGGACAAATAACAGTATACTAGTATGTAAAAAAATACACATTTTCTTATTTTAAAATTAGGCCACTGTATGTTTAAGATAGCTACTTCATTAAAAAAAAATCACACAGGGAAGAGTTTGAGTTTTGCTTAAAATAGGTTAGCAAGTCATTCAAGTAAATTAATCGTAAAAATATAATTTAAATACTTTGTAAGCTGCAATACGCTGAACATGGGATTCACTAGTAGCCACTTTTTTCACTATTTTCAGAAACAATCAGCAGAAATACTAGCATTCCTGTAATAGGATACAGGCATTTAGCCAAAATATGATTGTAAGATCAAAGAAGCGTATATCTATGTTATGCATAGTTAAATGCATAAAAATGTTACCTTTCAACATGCACTTTGATCTTCAGTGTCTCTGCAGGAATTTGTACAGGTGACTGGGTGGGCTGGGATGCTCAGACATGCTCCACTCATACATTCAAATATGCCAGTGCAGGTTTATCACTACATCAGTTCAGAAAGAGTTGCCACTGCAATACAAGAGCCACTAATACAAAACTCTCAAAGAGTTTAACAACAATTTTTTAAGCTCTGGTGACCCAGAACCATTACAGCTGACTGCTATACTTTGATTTGTTATCTGTTTTGGACCATTGTTAGCGTTCTCAAAAAAGCAGCCCGCTTGTGAGTTTAAACATACCAATGTCATGACTGTCCAAATTGTCAGTATTTCTGTAAGAAAGTGGAACTTTGTAAACTAAAACAAAAAGTAAAATAAAAACTACTAAACCCTTATGACATTATCATTTGGAGCAAAATAAGTACAGACCTTTCTCCTGGGAGGACTGAGTCTTTTCCAAACTTAGCGTCTTTCAGACTAAAATTAAAACAGATTGCCCAGAGAGCCCAGGCAAACCAACAGAAATGAGAACCTGGGATTAATGAAATGAAAGTTGATTCAAGACAGGAAATTGAGTTGGTCAGATGTGTTGAAAATGATGGCAACCAGAAACTACATTACGAAGCTCCGCATAAAACAAGCCTTTCCTTCTTTAAGTCATCTGCAGATGTGTGGATTTGCAAAGGAACATGCCAGGTTATTGCAGAAAATACACCAAAACCAAAATTCATCTGCAAAGTCAAACCACAAAGATGCTGGCTGAGACAAAACCAGACATGTTTTCATCCCATATTTATCGCCAGGGTCTGTTAGACTGTAACAGGTCAGTTGTGTTACCATTTCCTTCCTTAGCAGAAATTTCAATCAGCCCATACCACTGCTGCACTGTAAGTGGCTCAGAGTAACCGCAGCACAATGACAGAGCAGAGTGGTGCCAGAGCAGAGTGGGGCAGCCTCTGTTCCCCTCTCCCTGAGCACCAGTGCCTGAAGGCGCCTCCCTGAGCAAGGTGCTCAGAGCATCGGCGCTTCCCAAGAAGCCTCCTGACTGAAAATGAGCAGCCACGCCGTGTTCCACCAGCTGGTGACATTCCTGACTGAAAATGGCCGTGTTCCACCAGCTGGTGACATGGGTCGCTGGCCCAGGGCTGCCAGGGAGACTCGCCACCATATGACATTCTTCTTGCCTAACCAAAAAGAACAAACTGTGCAAAGGTAGGATCCCTAGAAAAGACTGGAGACCAGACTGCTCGTGCAAGAGAAAAAGCTCCATGTAGCCTTTGAACTGATCTGGATGTGGATTAAAGTTTCTATGGCATGCAGCCAACATTAGATTTAAATCTAAAAAAACAAAACCCATGTGAGATAAAAAAACCCATCAGTCTGAAAACAAATTTTAAAAGAGGCAAGAAAGCAATTTTTTTAGTAAACCTGACATTTGCTGAAGGAGGACAACATAACTAATAGCTGCAGTCAGTTCCAACAGGCTGCATGTGTTAACAGGAGACACTGATGTTAATTCAAAAAATAAAAATGTCAGATTTTAATCAAAATAACAACATACATATGAGACACATAGTAAAGGTCCTCTATGCTCCAGAATCCCCTTAAAATAACTTTAATATTACAATTTACCTTCCAGTGTCTGGGGACACTATGTTAGATTCTTCAAGGCTATACATGATCACTTGAACTCAATATTCTTTAACCTACAAAATGCTTTACTGCCATTGTTACTTTCTGGACTGAAAAAAAAATTGAGCTTTACAGAAATGCTTTACAGAACAAAATGTATGAAGGTTTTGTTTGCCAAATTTGCATCAGATTAAATGTTAAAATGAAAAAAAACCCAAAACAAATAAAAGGGAAACAAAAGTAACTACACTGTCATGGAGATTAACCATAGAACAGTAGGGTCTTTTATCTCTTCCAAGCAACTGTAATGTACCTCTTCCCATGTGGCATGGTCTCAGTCAGTCTAGCTGCTAACCTGGGCTCAGGGAACACCAATATTCCTCTAAAGATCACTTTTACTTGTTCACCTTTCACTGTAATTTGTACTGAACTGGCCCACATCTAAACCTCCTAGACTGTGTCATTCTCCTCTCCACAAGCATTTGCTTTCACAGAATCACAAAATGTTCTGAGTTGGAAGGGATCTTCAAAGATCAAATCCAACTCTTAGGTGAAGAGCCCACACTGGGATCAAACCCACAACTTTGTCACAAAATCCCTTTTTCAGCAGCTGCCTACCACCCCTTGTGGCACAGGCCTGGGCCGAACAAGCACTGCTACTCACGGTCAGTGACTGGAGAGCACAAATCAACCAGTCTCCCCACCAAAGCTGATAGCATTTAACCCTTGCAAAAAATAGCATCATATAGTATAAGCCTCATACACACTCATTTTCCCTTAAATGATATATGCTGCAACTATGCGTACACAGACTCTATGTCTGCATATATTCACTATCCAGCCACTGAATCCCAAACACACAGCCATACCAGCTTTCTTTGCTAACTCAAAAACTTGCTTTGCTAATTCAAGGTCTCATTGCAGGGAATGCTAAATGCCAGAAGCAACCTCAGACAAGGCTCCCCACGGGGACTGGAACGATTTACAAGGCATACCTTAACCTTGAGTACAAACTCTTCCTTTTCCCCTACTCAAAATAAGTGCTCCACTGCTATGTCTGCTGAATTCCATCCCCATCCCCGAAAAGCTTTTGCATGGGGCTTGGTGGTGGCCTTTTTCTTTTTCTGTCCTCCAGAAAAATATATGCAAACTGGCCGGATTGGGAGTCATCTGCCACAGGTCATCCGCCTGTGATGCTCAGCCAACTCATGGCGTACAGTAAAGGTTTCTTCACTTCTCACAAAGACAGGGGAAAATATGACTGTGAGCCTCCTAAATCCAAAAAAGATTTCTACTGAGTTCTATGGTATCATTTCAGCCATACACCTTGCTTCATGTAAGATCTCAACTCAGATTCAGACAAAACCCAGTATAGTTTATTATTACATTGTTTAAAAAAATAACTAAATTTAAATGAAAAAATGCAACAAGCAATCCACCGTCCTTTATAACTAAACCCCAGAATTCCCCTCCGAGCAGGAGCCGCGGCCCCTCCGGGGGCCTCGTCTGCTCGGCTCCTCCGCGGCAGCGGCTGCCCCGCACGGTCCCGCACGGCCCCGCGCCAGCGGCACCAACCGCGCCCCGCACGGCCCCGCACGGCCCCGCGCCGGCGGCACCAACCGCGCCCCGCGCGGCCCCGCGGCACCAACCGCGCCCCGCGCCCCGCACGGCCCCGCGCCGGCGGCACCAACCGCGCCCGGCGGCACCAACCGCGCCCCGCGCCGGAGGCACCAACCGCGCCCCGCGCCGGCGGCACCAACCGCGCCCGGCGGCACCAACCGCGCCCCGCGCCGGAGGCACCAACCGCGCCCCGCGCCGGAGGCACCAACCGCGCCCGGCGGCACCAACCGCGCCCCGCGCCCCGCACGGCCCCGCGCCGGCGGCACCAACCGCGCCCGGCGGCACCAACCGCGCCCCGCGCCGGCGGCACCAACCGCGCCCCGCGCCGGCGGCACCAACCGCGCCCCGCGCCGGAGGCACCAACCGCGCCCCGCGCCGGCGGCACCAACCGCGCCCGGCGGCACCAACCGCGCCCCGCGCCGGAGGCACCAACCGCGCCCCGCGCCCCGCACGGCCCAACCGCGCCCGGCGGCACCAACCGCACCCCGCACGGCCCCGCGCCCCGCGGCACCAACCGCACCAAGCGCGCCCCGCACGGCCCCGCACGGCCCAACCGCGCCCGGCGGCACCAACCGCGCCCCGCTCCGCCCCAGCGCAGCCGGAGCCGCCCCGTTCTCGGCCCCCTCCCCGTCCCCGTTCCCGGCCCCGCGGACAGCCCGGCGCGGCGCAGACGCACTCCGGTTGTATCGAAATCTTTATTAGAACAATCCCCAACAACTGTGGAACAGAATTAAACACTTCCGTTATCAAAGATATTTAAACAATTGGATTCTATTTCTGCATAGCAGAAGCAACAGGATTTAGAGCTCAAATCATCATGCTCGTGTTAATTCGGTTTTGACAAAACATCACTTAAGAATCATATTAATAAAACCTACCTTTCCTTTCTTAAACCTCAAAGAGCCATTGCTATGGCTTTAAAACTCATTATTTGGGACAAATGCATGTGGACACTTTGTAGCATAGGGTAACAGATAATTTTAATACTAATAGTACTAGTATTACTTGAACATGAAGAAACACTCATTTTCAATTGCTTACAGTGCAGTACAAATTACAAATTACCCCAAAAATCATTGCCTGTATCAAAAGTTTAAAAATTTAGAACAATTTATAAAACAGTTCCAGAATAGGAAATTATCAGTCTTGAAATGGAGAAGGAACCTTATGCTTATAAACACACAAATAGATGTATTACAGTAATATATATGCAATTTTTAGCTTTACTCCTTGTGTTGTAAGTAGTAAGAGCCCAGTTCTACCCACAGTTACACAGCTACAATACACATGATCATTGTAAACAGAAAGCAGAATAGGCCCTACTCAGAAGTCCACTATATCACAAATTAAAGCTATTTAAAAAATCTACTGTATAAAAATGGAACAGTCTTGCACTATTTTCATTTATTTGCAACACTATTGTTACATTTTCTCCTGGACCACACCATCAATTTTCATAATCTCTCAACAGCAACAGTGTGCTGCATCACACAGTGCAAACACACCTGACATCCTTACTACAGTTGATTTTTTGTTAGTCAATTTGAAATAAAGTGTTGGTTTTCCTCTCTAGCCTTTTCTGTTTTGTAGTCTACATGGTATAAATGAATTTCAAAATATAATCCAGGTAAAGTAACAGCCAGTAAGGCACTTTGTCTGCAAGGATACAGCTGTTCAGGCTGAGCAACTGGTCAAAGGGAGACATTCTAGGTTATTCAAAAACAGTCAGTTTATTCTTCATAACCATTTCTCTGACAGCCCACTTGTGGAAGAACACTTACTTACAATTGAAGAATCAGCCTGACATTGCATCCACCAAAATATTTTTCCTGTTCTACAGCAGAACATGCAATAGTGAAATATTTCATAGAATACTAACATTTAAAGGAATATTCAGCATCCTTGGATCATCCAAGAATCATCTGCTGAATACTGTTTGGAAAAAAAATCCTCATCAGAAGAAATTATTCTATCTTCTTGTTTCTGTGTTTTGTTTCCACGGGGTTTTTTTTGTTTGTTTTGATGGTTTTGTGTGTGTGTGTGTGTGGTGGTTTTTTGCTGGGTTTTTTTGTGGTGGGTTTTTTTTTTTTTTCTTACAAAATTTGAAGGCTTGACATTAAAACTTTGGTATAAAACATGTAAATGAAAGCCATTCAGTAATATGCTTTAGGGAGATACAACGAATCCAAACCAAACTAAACAAACGTGATCACATGGATGTAATAGCAGGTTCTTTCTACTGTCTTGGTTTCTGCATTCCACTTGTTTGTGATTTAGAGAATGTTTATTTTTCTGCTCATGTGAAAGGGTCTCTCTTCAGATCCACCTGCTTTGCACAGTTCCTGGCAGGGAGAAGGCGCCTGGCACGACCCTGGCACGGCCCTGGCATGCCCTGGAGCCTGCTGGTCCTGGCCTCCCACGCCCACATCCATCCAACCGTGAGCACGGACCCAGGGCACTGGTGCCCTGTGGGCACGGTGTCACCAGCCCTGGTGGGCTCAGCAGCAAAGCACACGGCACATTTTACCGTGTTCCACTCTCCACAGGAAAAAAAGCAATTTTTCATTTCATTTTAAAGCAAGCAACAAAGTAAAAGTCCAAATCCACAAACGTCAATATTAGTACCTCCTCTGTGGTGTGCGTCTGCAGACTCTGGCCCACAGGATTAATTAGGAACCATTATAATAAGATAGTCTTCAAATATCTTAGGCGAACCTTTCCCAAGTAAATATTTGTATTATTTTGACTAATTATTTGTAATTTATTTCCAGAAAGCCAATTTTAATATTAAATAATTACTACTTACTGAATTTATTGATTACAAAATCTACATGGTATTGCTTTGTATTTTCACAGTTCTCATAATTACATCGTAAGAAAATGGCTTTTAAATTTTCTTCTCAAAAATGATGATCAGTTACATTCTAAATACTTTCACAAAATAGTGAGAGGAGCAAACTTATACATATATATAATTTTTACCATATATAAATAATAATACAATTTAAAACTTTAACTTTTAGAAATTCCTTTAGTAAATGCATAGGTTTGTTACAAAAGTTTTCTAATCAAATAACTGTATACTATTTCCTATTATGTTTTATTCCTAGTAAACTCTGTGGTTACATTCATATGATAAAAAAAGCAAGCCATATTCAGAAATATGCTTTTTCAATTGAGCTCCCAGTAAGACACTCAAGTCGAGTAGAAATATAGATGATGTAATGCAGTTTCTTTAGCTGAAAATTAATCATTAGTATTTAAAAAAAAAAAAAAAAGTTTTAAAACATGGATTGTAACAAGATCAACAGCTTCTTTAATCACAGAATGGTTACACATACCCCCAAAAGTTACTGACTTCATTCTCAAAAAATATTAGAATCATGGGGGGGGGGGGGTGTAATCCATGCACATAATGAGAAAGGAATGATGATGATGATGATGATGATGATGACGATGACAATGATGAAAAACTTAATCTCTCGGGAGTCCTTTCTTTTCCCCAAAGGTGGAAATCCCAGTCCTTTCTAAAAGTCAAGTTTCCTCTAGGGTATCTCAGGAGGGGTTACCAAAATCTAAAGCTGCCTATAATCAGTAGCTATATTTGAAACCATATGCCTTTATTTTACATTATTGGAGTCCTAAACTGAACTCCTCATTTTTGCTTCAGGGAAAAGACTCCAGCATACATTGGACCAAAGAGAAAGCTTACAAGGATACTCCCACCTGCACCTCAGGTCACTGAATTTCAAGATCTTACCATGCCCATGACTGCAAGGGTGTGGATGGTGGTCACTTGTGCATCAACATGACCCCAGACCCATGGCATGAAGGACAGTATTACTGCCTTTGCAGTGATCACAGACATCACAAACCAGAGCTGTAAGTTAGAGAGCAAAATCCCATTGGGATGTAGATGGTCAGTAAACTTTCCCCAGAAATTTGCCTTCAAATCATCTGGAAAAGAATTTGCACTTCTTTTTGTGACACCAATGAACATCTAGGGTTAGAAAAGTATTTCCAGGTGCTAAACTCCTGTCACAGAACTGGCAAATGTATGGCACATGGCACTCCTGGAAAGTACTGGAATAACTTTTTCAATCCACTGGAATCCATTAAAAGTAGGGGCAGGCCTCAGTATGTCTGGGTCCTTGGCTCCCCCAGGAGACTAATAAATTAAAGTCTTTTTAGCTCCATCTTGGTAGTAACAGACTTGATAAACTCTCCAGTGTTAAGACTTTTTCCATCAGCAGAGCTGTTACTAATGGCAGTGACAATTGCACTACTGGGAGGGTCACAAACGCCACCGAACGTTAATGTGCTTTCTACCAATAGGTGTATTAATGACTTTGTACTGATGACTGGGCAAATCTAACAATCAAAAAGCAAACTAAATCTCTCAGAGCATCTTTCAGTAGTTGAATAATTCATTCTGTACCACGAGAAGATTTGAGTTCAATGTCCTAGTACCTCACTGTGTGAGCCACTGGGAGCACGGAGACGTGCAGGAAGTGCAGCCCCAGCCCTCTGCACCTGCAAAGTCATTCCAATGGCTTGGAGCCCTTCTAAGCTAGGCAGAGGCAATGGAACTCCTTGTGCACGCACACAGAGTGAAGGCTTTCGTTCAACGAAAAAAGGACTGCATTTAGTTTTCCTTTCAGTGAAGCTCAACCTCCCTGTAACACAGAACACAATCAGAGACTTGTGAGGGTTAGCGGGATGTTAATACATGTGCATCTCTCTTAGACATCAGCTAAAAATTATACATTCACCATCTTGTACCAGATGAAACCTCATTTGTGTAAACCACAAATCACTTCAGCTGCAGTGTGACCTTCTCTCAGTTACATAATCTTTTAAGCACAACTCCCATAAAACTTCACTTTAAGCAGTATCAACTTGAGTATTTTCTGACTACCTTCTTTGGGATCTGCAGGGTACCATCATGTCTTAAAAGATGCAGTTGTGGACGTGATTAAAATATCACTACATTTTTCAGTGTAGGAAATCATTAATGCATGTATAATCACAGTTTAAATAGCTGCAAACCAGCTTGTACAAAAAAATACAATCATAGCACCATATTTACAAATTTAGTACCATCTCCTCGTTAACTGGAGTCTCAAACTATCTTTTTTTATGGCTAATTAGGTTATACGTTAGTGCTTTCAAAAATCGCCTGAATTTCTTTTACAAATATACACTTGTAAGAAACATTATCAAAACTGCTGTCATCTAAGGCAGCAACTTGTATTACAAAAGTTATTAAAACATCATACACTTATAAAAGTTTCAAATTTACATTTTCCTTTTCATAGGCACTCTATAAACTAAAATGTGGCCTTGTTTTCACAGCTGTTAGTTTAAACATTTAAACTAGTTAAATGTTACTAATGTTGCTCTTTTTTTTTAATATAAGCAAAAGGAAAAAAGAATCAGCCATTAACCAGAAGCATCATTTACAGTTTTTACTTTTGCCTACTTTATACACGTTTTGCTTAAAAGTGACACTTTTTGATGTTGAGGTTTAGTGTTCATTATCCTGCTGCCTTCTTAGGGCTTAGTTTCTTCTTCCCTAGAATTCGGTGGAGGCTAGCTGACATGAAGTAGGGTTTTGCTGTAGATCCATCATTTCTTTCCAGGTCTTCACCTGAATTTACACAGCCAGACCAGTCAAAAAAGGAAACAGCAGTACAACCACACACACAGAGACACAAAAAGAATTGAAAAAAGGAGAGAGCAATAGACCCCACATTAAAAGAAATGCAATCAAGGTAATTTAGCTTTATTATTAGGTTGATGAATGACATTATAAAATTTCTATTTTCTTAGACCACAAGAGGTTTCACATGATGCAGAGACACAAACATCTTGTCATTTTTTAATGATAGCAATATACCCCTTTTATTCTCCAGATCTTTGGTTTGGCAGTATAGGTAGAAACTTTCAAAACTCTCATTCCTTCAATGAACCCTGCTATTTTGGAAATCTCTTGCTAGAAAATGTGTCACAAAGACCGCCATGGAGTTAAGCACTTTCTAAAACTGGACCATTTTTCACTGCCTAAGATAAAGTTTATTTGAGAACCTGTTGCCGTGAATTAATAATATTCTATCTGATCTATTGTTCATTACTTAATGGTAGCATTGGAAGTAGAACAGAATATGAATAAGCAAGGCAGACATTACTTTTTCCCGTATAGAAAAGTAGGAGCTGAGTGTTATTAGTGCTATGTTTGCCTGTGATCATGGTTGCTTAGAACCAAAGCCCATAAAATGAGATAAATAGGATGTAGCTCTCAACTAAATACCAATTTTGAGTTTTCTAACTGATCTTGTTCCTGTGATTCTTTGGCAACCCGGTTTTTCAGAATCCCTGCTAACCTTAGTTTCTATGGAAGTGAGGTTAAGTAAGTGTTTAAAGAATCAGTATTACCATGTTTGCCCCACTTCAGTAATCCATAGTGTACATTTATTGAAGATGAAGCCTATGACTATTTCCCTTAGTATTATCAAATAATTTTCAAATTGCAAGAACAACCACTACCATGTAACTAACTTCTACTTGTGTCCTGCCACATGGCAACACACTTGGACCTACCAGAATGGCTTTCATTATAGAAAAATAAAGCACATGGAAGGTACTACATGCTAAGGACACCTGCTTCTTATAATCATATCCCAATTCAAGAGCAGCAGATTTCTTTTGTAATTTTAGTATTCTCTATCTGGGCAGCCTGAACAGCAGTCCCTTTGATTGGTTGCCACTGGGAGTCCAAGAGACAGTTAGCTTCAAGTGGTATTTCACAGAATCTTTAAAGGTAATTCAGCATAATACTTTGCTCAGGGTTACTAAACTGAAAACAAAGTGCCATCTATATACCAAAGAATATATTCGTTACTGTCAAGACACTTAAGCAAATCAATACTGTACAGGACTGACTCTTCACAAAGCACCCAGAAGCAAACTTAATGAAATTTAAGGAACATCTGAAAAACAAAACCCAGATATTTCTATAAACCATAAAGCTACTTTACACTTCTTAAAGTAATTAAATTTGAACACTAAAGCATGGAAGACCGTATCACAGAGCCAGTATGAAAAGAGGCTGCTAATTTTTCATAGAGTTTGCTAGTATGTCACCAGACTTCTGAGTCTGGAAGGATGGATAAGATGATTTTTTACTCCTCTTTCCATGACTTGCAGGTAATACTGAAAAGTAGTACTTACAAAAGCAGAGGAAAAGTGTGTCGACACACATTGCATAGACGCTGAAGAACCCGTGTGCAACTAAGTAGGAGCCAATGATGACCGTCTACAAAAAACAAACCACAATAAACCCCCAAATTTCTTTCAGCACCACTGTGGTAGTAATAACACAAGTTGGAAGCCTAGTCTGCTATGCAAATTTAGAAGAATTTAATCTCAGCTCTGTATTTCTACCAAAGGTTACCGGTGCTGTGGACAGGGATCACAAGTTCAAGACACTGCATCCTAACATGTAGTAGCTTCTAGTTTTCCAGCTGGAAATAGCTCCAAACTGAAATTATTTCAACCTCTGAGGAGAATACATGCCAAGAATATTCTAAACTCCTTCAAGAATCACTCAGAGATGTTCTGAAATTTAAGGGGGGGCTTACAAAAGGAGAGAGAGATGCATTGCAAGTCCCTTCCATTAGAAGCCACACTGTCATCAGTGTCTTGCTGTCTGGGAAGTCTGAGGAAATGTGAAACCTAATTTTTCTGAAGATTCAGAGCCACTGCAGTGCCACTTCTGCCTGAAGGATCCCAAGGATTGGAGGGCAGCAGCTCAGTTCTCACTAGAGTGGATACTAGGCCACTGAGACGCTGACCAGAGAAGCTGTTACCAGACCATGCCCTGAGTAGTCTGAGCACCTCAAACTGCCCCAGGCATGCAGGAAATTAAATGGTTGCCTTACCAACAATGGTACCCAGTAGTAATTTAGCATTGGCACTTCCTGTGCAAAGACTGGTATTCTCTGTGTGAAGAAAAAGAATGCAAGAACACCTGCAAGAAGCACAGGCAATTAGTTATTTCCATGCTAGCTCTAATTTCCCAGGATCTAAAGAATGGATAAGACAGAAAACAGATCCAGGGCTGGTTTCAATAAAAGTTTGTAAACAATACATTCTTCAATACCAATTATCTAACAGAAGAGATATGTAAATTAATCAATTACCATAAAGATATTAATGGGCCCAGAAAGACTGTAATGAGTTGTTTTGTTTCACTATTCTACTGAATTTAACAGCAAAATTAATAAATACTGTAATTCTACAGTGATGACAAAACACTTTATATCAGCTCTTGTACTAGTTTTACTTTTGATTAAAATAGAATTAATTAGTTAACTTTGAAAGTATACAGAATGCAAAATATGGCTATATGTAAAATAGGTTTGTGAAACTGCTGTGACAATTTGGAAAAACCACAACAGAACACTGCCAACCTGAATTTCTGAAAGTGCTTCATTTAAAAGATAGAAAAACACTTTTCTGTCACAAAATACCATGAATAGTCTACTTGATAACTACTCTACTGAATAATCTATTTGACATCTACAGATAACAAAGAAAACCCTATAAGGATGCTACAAATACCCTGTTTCTTTTACCATAGCTTATAGATATAAGGGGCTCAAATTCAGCAAAGCTTCAGGTCCTGCAGACCTGTACCACCACATCTATAGGCAATTGTCTGTTACCAAGTGACCATTTGCAATTTTGTTCAGTTCTTATAGAAGGAGAACTGACTGTGGCTGACTTATTGGATGTGAATTTGGTTTGATTCAACTATGATGATGTGGCTGCAGAAGTCCTTGCACCAGCCACACATTCAAAAGCTGTAAAAGCAATTATGGAAAAGACACTGTCAAGGCAAACCAAGTGCTGGGCAGGGGGGAGAAAGGGAAAAAATTGGTTTTAGATCAATCTAGCAAATCCTAGAAATACAGAAACAGATTTCCAAATAGTTAGACAAATGAGAACCTCCAGCTGCTAACTAAGCATATATGAATATGGCAGGCATGCTTGTGGGTACCAGAAAATAAAGCATACCATTTAGAAAACAAACAAGCAGCTTACCTACACCACCAGCAACAAGGATTTTCCCCAGAAATAGAAGGAAGTCTGTAACTTTGTCCAAAACTGCAACCCTGTTTAGCAAAGGACAAATGAGACATAATCGTCACAACCAGACATTTCTATTCTTTCTCCTTAAATCTATGGATAATTGTAAAACATGAGCAGAAGCTGTCTTCTGCTGGTTTTACAGGCTGACAACACAGCACCACAGACAGGCAGTGCTGAGATGGGTACTGCTACAGCATCATCTCAGGAGGCAAAAAAGCACTGAGCCTCTGTTGGGCAAGGCCTTAAGGGAGCAATGCTGCTACAGGACTGACATGGAGACTGTTTATTCCTCAAGTTGGTTTAAAAAAAATCAAACAACCCAAAACTTCAAAATATTTTTATTTCAGCCTTTCTTCTAGGGGCACAGATAAGCCAGGCAAGAATAGGAGAAGTACAGATCAAAACAAAAAGCCGTATTTATGTAGATTGCTGATAGGCCGCCTTTTCACTTAGTCCTATCAGGCCATCTTTCATGACCTCATAATATGCCACATCTACTATTCTAAGACATCATGGTACAACATGGAAGGCAGGAAACTTCAGAGCGGGAAGATAATCACAGATGAACAAAGACAGACAGAAAAGCTGATAATAAATCTGCAGCTCTCATTGAAGCACAGCAGGGAGTTTCTGCTCAATGTTCTGCCAGCCTGTCTTATCATAAACTGTAGATAAATAACGGGATGAAAAATTAACTTTGTATCTTCAACCTCTTGACAGCACAGAAGGACCATATTACCACTATGGATGTGGTAATACACAGAACTGACTACTGCGAAAAATGAATGTTAAGAACTACTAAAGAGACAAATCATCATTAACCAGTCAGAATTCAGATTTAGCAAAATGCACAAGATAAAAACATCTTTATTTGAAACAACAGAATTATATGTCTATCTCTTCACTATTGCTCTTATTAAGAGCAAAACCATAAAGGGCAGAGAAGTGATATTCTGTAAGGAAATGAAGGCAGCTTCTCTCCTATTGCACAGGCATTACTCAGTATGGACATCACTGTCCTGATATTAGTACAGGGTAACACAGTGAAGATATTCCATCTCCCAGCTCCAGTCCTTTTATCTTCTTTCTTAAGTGCCATTTCCACTTCCGTCTTTCAGCCCTTGCCTCCATTTCCCTCCTCATCCAGTCCTTCACTTAATGCTTTTAAACCATCTAACCAGTTTTACTGAGTCTCTTGCTTGGTAATTAGATTGTGTTGTATTGCATCAATATGGCCTGCTCCTAAGTTATTCTCCCATTACGTTTTGATCTTACGGTAGCAAAGGAGGAGCTAGAAGCAAAGAAGGAAAGTACTGATGAGAACAGGGAGTTTGGCAACACACTCAGTAGTGGAAAAAAGGGCCAGGAAATTTCTAAGCATCAGAGGACATCTGGTTATGTTAAAGACAATCTTTTTGAAAGGAAAGTATTCTGTGTTCGTTACTTCCACTCTCCAACACCTCATAAGATTTCTGAATGAATCTGAAGACTCAGGTTTTTTTTCCTTTCCCTTTCTCAGACCAAGTGGACCAAAGCTCAAAAAACAAACATATGACAGATGATGAGCACCCCATTCCCATCTATCTGCAGATCTCCTCTCAGGGGCTCCACTTGTTTCTTGGAGGCATTATTACAATGTACTGGGTACTTAGGAATTTAAAGGACCAATCACAACAAAACAATGAGATTCCATCAACTCTGCATAGGTTACTATACTGGCCAGCCAGCTGTTATTCATGGAGTGTAAGAAGTGAGGGCCACATTTGAGGACAGAAGTGGCACTCGGTATTTGGAGAAGATACGGGAAAGGAAAGAAGGGTGCCCACAGAGTGCAATAGTAGGAACTCCTGACATTTCCAGGAAGGGAAGGAGACAGTCCCTTACCTCACCACGTTCCGCATGAGCAAAAAGAATGCTTCCTTTGCTGAGGTGCAGAAGTTTTTACCATATATGGCAATCTGTAAAATAACAGTGGCTGTTAATCCATCTGCATGTAATGCATAGTTCTCCCTAATTTGTGGCCTTGAAACTCAGATGAACATAAAACGCTTTCCTCAGTCACCTGTTACTTCTCAATGTTTCCCATCAGGCTGGGACAGAATATTATCCATCTTTCCCCTTCAAATCACCTGACAATGAGCATGCTACCCCTTGTGATCTCACAGGTACTAGACTAAGTACTTACTTTGCTAAGCAGAGCAAAAAAGGTACTTGTCAAGGCGTTCTTCTCCCTTTGCTAGTTACCTAAACTAGATTTATAGCCACTGGAAAAGAATGGGCACTTGGAGAGCTGAAGTGAGCCCAAGTGAGATAACTACCCCTGTAGTTATCTCCTTGGACCTGATGCTGCTTTCCCTGAAGAAGAAATCTGCATAAAATAAAGCAGCAAAAGTTATTCAGGAACAAAACTACTTCTTCCTGGAATAGTGTTCACCAGGGTAAGATATACCAGAACAGCTCTCAGCTCAGACAGTTTATGAACTGTAAAGAAGATTGTCAAAAACACTTCCTCTTCAAGATGGCAAAAATTTGAAATATCAATTGCATCAACACAGGTTGTAATGGACCCACTATAGCCACCTCCTCTGAGACGAGAAGCCTGTGACTGTACCATTCAATCACCAAAATTGCTTACAATTGGAAAAACCACAACATCTTCACATCAATTAACATACACAGATTTCAGCCTAGAATGTTCCAGCCAGAACATCCTAGGCTGAAATCTGTGTATGTTAATTTATGTGAAGATTTCAAACTTCTCTTATCTGGAAGCTAAGAAGGCTTATTTGAGAGGAATATCACTGCTTCTGCTAGTAGAATTTGTGCCTCTAACTTCCAGGTGGAAATACAATCATCACATGCCTTCTGACCTCCTTATTCAACTATCACCTCCAAACAGAAATGTCATCAACACGCAATATGAAATAAGCTAATATTCCTGTTGAAATCGGGGTATCAATTATTGAATTACAGGGCAGTTAACCAGTTATTCCATCCCTTCCCACTCATTTTGGGGGGGAGGGTGATGGACAAAGACAGGGAAAAAAAGAAGTTGAAATTAGAAGGAAAAAAAAATTGTACTTTTTCATAGTAGAACCACACACATGTACTGAAAACTCCCATAAATCCCATTATCAGCAGATTTAAGTATACTGCTGGCTTTTGATGAACTAGTGGTGTCTAGGGTATTTTAATGTTCTAGATAGGGGAGACAACATGCAGACACGGGACATACCATGATGTAGGCATTTCTGTTTATAAATTTTAAGAATTTTTCCAAACACCAGAAACAGCACTTGAGGCAGCAGAGTAGGAATCTAGTGAAGGAGTTCTGAGTACCTGAAAAGAGCAGGAGAGAGTACATCATACATAGAACTCATTAATAGTCTTCAGAATGTAGAAAGCTATTCAGAAGAAGACCTTAAATTGTGACATTATTTTTTCATTTCTAGGTATGAACTCTCTCTCTCAACCAAATTTAACTCACTAGCTTCAATTAGATCACATTCATATCCCATCTGAACTTTGCATTAGGTTCCCAAGAACATAGACGCAGCTTGAGTAAATGAACACAAATTTACTGGCTTCCAAAGAAACTACAATGGATAATGTGGAATCAGTCTCTTTTCCTTGCCAAAAAAACAGCTTGGGAAAGTAAGGAAGTAATATAGCAAGGAAGGTCTTAACAACCTAGGGCAGATTAATAAATCTCACCTTTCAGTTTGTGATCCAGGTATTCCAGTATTACTCTAATAAGCTGGACAATTGCAAGAATTAAGGCTCCAAATGCCAGCGAACCTGTATGGTATCTAAAAACAAAATATTTGACTTATGTCACACATGTACCTACGTACATGGATATATGTATGCATATATGCACGTATATACAAATAAAATCAGAAGTGAAGGAAGGTCCTTTAGCGGCAGTTACACAAAATGAATGGACCTTTATCCCGATCCACCACAGAGGAACAGGATGAAGCCACAGGTGCCGCTGGTGTTTGTGAGTGTCTGTCTCTCAATCTGTGTACACATGTTGTGTACATGTATTTTGTGCGCGTGCGGGAGTACCTGCTCAGCAGTACAATTGGGTGGATCTAGGGGCAGGGAGCTGCAGCAGCCTTGGTGCTGTAGGGCTACAGGATGCAGTCTTCACCTAATCACTACATCTTCCCAATTGTGCTGCTTGGATGGACTAGAGTTAGTTTTTTCATAGTAGCTTGTGCTATGCTTCGTTCAGGATTTCTGACCAGAACAATTACGATAACACACCCATGTTTTAGCCAGTGTTGAGCAGCACTTGAACAGCACCAAGAACTGCTCTGCTGCTCACCCTGCCCCACTGATAAGCAGGCTGGGGGTGCATGAGGAGCTGGGAGGGAACATGGCCAGGACAGCGGATGCCAAATGACCCCAGGGACACTTCACACCACACTGTGCTGTTCCAGGCAGTAACAGTTGGGGGAAGGAGGGGGAAGAGGGAGCATTTCAAGTTACAGAGTTTGTTGTTCCTAAACACTGCTACACATGAAGAAGCCCTGATGTACTGGGGACGTGCCTGCCAGTGGGAAATGGGGAATGAATTCCTTGCTTTGCTTTGCTTGTGCATGCAGCTTTCTTTTACCTATTAAACTGTCTTCATCTCAACCCATGTGCTTTCGCATTTTCACCCTTCAGATTCTCTCCCCCATCCCACTGTGGGGGAACAAGCAGGCAGCTGTGGGGGGCTTGACTGCCACTGAGATGAAACCATAATGCTGACTAATCATTTTCTTATGATATTCTAAGATTGGCTTCCCTAGATTGAAAAAGAGCATTTGTCAGATACATGACAAGGCTCGCTTCCAGCTCCACAGTCTTACCGTATTGCTCGTCCAAATGAAGAGAAGAGTGGCCACAGTGGAATATCAGCTGGTTTTCTATAAGCCCAGTAATAAGAGGCAAAGGCACCAGCAAGGGTACACTGACCCAGTGCAATTGCAAAGTTCACCAGCCAGAGAAAGACAAAGGCATTGGCTAACTGGAAGATGAAGATGTACTTATGGTACAGGCTTTCTCCTCCATAAAAAGCAAAAGTACACTGAGCACCTGGGCACAATTTAGTCACATTGGTTGTGTTAAAAGTCTAAATAGAAAGAAAAATAAACAATCATAAGTAATGAATTCTATATTCATAGCGTCTGAAGTTTAGCAGGTTAATACAAATAACATAACTCTGCTTGATGCTCCATTATGTCATTCAAAACTGCAACACTACGTAACCTGTTTACATATTTAAGGATTCATGTCAAGGATTTATGCTAGTTTTTAAAGAATCCTTAAATTCAAACCCAGAGCCAAGTAAAAAAAATTGACTTTCAAGGCAAATTTAGTTTGAAAAGTTTAATTTGAAGGCAAAATTAAAAAAAAAAAGACAAATATTTTTTGAGCTTCATAAAGGTAATTACTGTGCCAGAAGAAACTAAGCTTCTGCTTCAAGTCATGGCTAGTCCCTGAGTAACTTTGAGGTGCAGCTTTCAACATTTACCACTGCCTTCAGAAGACCTCACAAATTCAAGAACATCTTTCCTGTAAAATTTTATTTTTGTCTCTTCCTTTCTTACTCTGTAAATTAGAATGCTAACATTTACAAGACAGTTTAGCAGAAAAACTAGTTTATGTCTGTAAAATAAAGAAGTGTTATCTGAACATTGGGTAATATTTTCAGATTTAACATGGGGACTCATTACCTAAAACATGCACATTTTTTACTAGAAGTGCATTCAATAGTGATTAAGAAATGCAGTCAGTATAGCTTTCCCTACAGGTAAATATTTGTTTCACTTACCTCTGGGTCACAAGTCAGGTTTGCATACTTGCACAGTGTTTGATTAGCCATTACTTTATACACAGGTTCTCCTGATGTGGCCAGAAAACTGAATGAAATATTTTAAGGAGGAATCACAGAACTGTAGTTTCTGAGCAACTTAGGACTCTGCAGTGGGTAACCACTAGCTCTAAAGAACTTGTATATGTAACAGAAAAACTGCTCTTGCTCTGCAGAGATATAGCTGAAGGGTTGGCAGACAAGACCAAGCACTCTCCTTACTTAAAGGACTACTGCAAACTCATCCCTGGAGCTGTAATGGGCAGGGCACATAACATTGAAAACCATCCCCATCTCTCCTCCATATCTATCTTTGACAAAGCAGATTATACAGTAGTTCTTGTATTTTGGCAGAAGTAGATACAGAGCATAAGGATGAATTAACACTGCCCTGATCAGCAACAACTGACACTCTTTGCATATGAAATAACAGCTGCTTTTTAATCAGCAGTTTTCCCCTTTTTTAATCCTTACCAAGCCCTCGTTGTTGAGGAACAAACAGTGATTGCTGTTAGGCAATTCAGAGGAGATAGTGCACTGTATATTCACACACTCCTTTCTCACATTCTGAACAAAACACATACATAACCCATTCCACCTCCAGTTAACTAAGAAACCATTAACATCAGGCCTGTGGAGCACACAGCACATTAAAGACCATATTCACTCTTCACTGAGGGCCCATTTCACCCCCAAGAGTCAACCTTATGCAGTACACAAGGCTTTGTATGACTCCCCTGCCTTGGCCTGACTTTTAGTCCATTTTTTTTTTTTTTAAATATAATAAAATCACTGTCTGGTTTGTGCATCACATGTAGATGTGCAGTGCAGAAGACTGTATCAGAAGAGTAAGTGCTAAGTGACCAAACAGTCCTCTGAATATTGGTTTAATTAACGTGAAATAGCAGAAAATTATCTAGTCTTGCAGACCAGAAAACTTGCTTCAGATAGGTACACAGACAGAAGGATACACAGCTGTCACAGCCCAGTAGGAAATACAAATTGCAATGAGTAAGAAGGTGACGATTGGGTAGAACAGTGTAGACATTATATAGCCAATTGCCCTATAAAAGAAACAAAATATATCAATAAGCTGTAACAATTCCAGAAACTAGCTTTTTATCAGTCCTCTTCTAGCAATTTTAGTTTCAGAAACTTGTTGACACTCATAGTATAAGCTAGTACTGAGATCTCAGAATACTACAGGAATTTTTTTCTTATGTATTCAAGCCTCGACTTTGTCATTTCTACCACTCCACTTTTACCAATGGTACTAGAGTGAACTTTTTCCATTTGCCATGTTCCAGCTTATCTTCTACTTTCTCCTTCTTCATGATTGCTTCAGAGACCTATCTCTTTCCAAGGCCATTAACTGATTTCCATGACATCTTCTTGCCAGCTGCTGCAGACCCTTTATGTCCTAATTCCCACTCTGCTCATCCTGTGTTCTTCCTTCACTCCTACAGAACTGAAACGACCTTATTCTATTTTGTATTTGACAACTCTGTTCCCAGCAGCTTTCCTGCCTCAAGCGCTAGCTATGTAAGGGCAGAGACAGTCAGCTTGTCTTTGCAATGCCTGGACAGACTGCACCTTCCTGCACTTATGTGCCTTTCCTTGCACATGCTGTACATAACTGGTGCTCACCTATGACTAATGGAAGGCAAAATTAATAATTGCCTTTTTCTGTTGACAGCTTAGACAGCTTCTTTTAATATCAAGGTGTATGTAGCCTGATATTCTACTGCTAATTCCTGTGGCTAGAATGTGACTAGTGGCAGGAACTTGACCATGCTAGTTCCACTCGGCCAGGGACTCATTCTCTGGAAGTGGGAGTTGATACCAACCCTCTTGGTAAACCTGCTGCTATCCGAGAAGTGAACATCTCCAACTGGGTATCTCACTGGATGTAAATTCAGAAAGCATGTGCTTTGTTTACTCAAATTTACAGGCTGGCTCTCTTTATCAAAAGCCTTTTTGTCTAGTACTATTTCTTACAGTATTTCTTCTATAACTTAGGGCGCCTCTGATGTCATTTGTTTTATAGGATGCAGTTTCCAGACAGCAAAAGGAGAAAAATTTACTCAGTTTCTAAAGGTAAAGTAGTAAATGCTGGGGGGAATTCAAGGAAACTGTCATGTCCAATCCAGAGGCTTTGAGCCAAACATCAGTTGCTGTCTGAGCACAGAGACAAAAAAGTCTATTACAAATCACACAGGAGGACACAGACTTAAGCTGTTTGAGAAATAATCACAACAAATTGGCTGTGTTCAGCAGTTATTGGCAGGCCTCTTAGTATAACAATAGGACATGAAATAAAACAACACGCACGCTGGAACCTCCAAGGTAAAAAAAAAGGGAAGTTTATTTCTCGACCTTGATATATATAGAATTGGAAAAGTGATCCTGGATTGGAGGATGAAATTGCCACCTCTTCAATGACACTGGTCAAATCAACAGTCCATGAAATTTCTCCTCCTCCAGAAAGGAATGCAAAAACAATCATTATTTACATAAAGTGCATAAGAACTCCATTACAAAAATGTAAATATCAAAAGGCTTAGAAGAACTTAGAAAAACAGGGAGACTTAGTTACCATTAAGTTAGTTACCATTAAGACCACACCCTATTATTCCAAAACACTGATTAACAACTCTTGTTTCTAACTATGGATTTCAAGTCAATTACTGGCATTATAACTAATATTTTTGAAAATGTAGCTAAAAGGTATTGAAAAACATAATTTGATTTCCAATCATTAGCACCTTATTTTTTATCTTCCTAAATATATGACCTGGTCTGTTAGGTTTACAGTAATTACATACAGTGTTTCATCTCATCCATTATGCATGAAAGCAAGAAGTTCACCTTCAAGTGACCTTTCCATGCTGCTGGCAAACTACAGAATGTTATTACTAATCAGCAAGAAGTTTATGAACTTCCTAAAATCCTTCCACCTGTCAAGGTTGTGAACAAAGGTTTTGAAGAACGTTAAAAGTGTTCCTGGATTTTAATGAATGGGAATTAAAGAGTATAATTTAGTCCTGCCTAAATTAATTGCTATGTTCTAATTGCACAGTAGCATAAGACAGGAAACAGATACCTGGCTAAATGCAGAACTTCAGTATTTCTTAATCCCATGACAAAAATCCCAAATTGTGATTCCTGGGAACCGCAGTGGCAATAAAGATGGCAGAAAACCACAAGCAAATGCTCATAGATAAACTTAGAGCTAACACTATGTGCTCTGAGAACACAGGCTTGCTTTCAGGACCTATGAGACCATAGCCTATTTGTAGTGAAATCCAAGTGACATTTTAAGTCAGTCCGTTTTAAGTCCGTTTATCCTTTGTAATACTCTCAATTAAAAAAATCCAAACTTCAAACCAAAACCAAAAACAAACAAACAAAAAAAACCCAAACCAAACAAAGGAAAAAAAGCCAACAAAAATCCCAAACAAAACAAAAAACCCCACCAAATGTTCTGTGCAAAACTGTGTAAAATAGGAACCACTGTGAACAAAGCCTATGCAGAGTTCAGGAAACACACAACGAAGAGGTCCCTTTAGCCCTGAACTCCCATATCCTGGTATGCCTTCTTCTTTACTCAGAGCTAAGAAGACATAGACCACATCCTCTTACAATGTCTGGTAACAGAAGTTTCTTTTTCTCTCTGCAGATTTATGCCTGTCCACACAGAAGTTCGACTGGACCCAGTAGAATCTCCTGGTCTTTCCTAAATAGAAGCCAAAGCCCAAACAACACTAATCCTCTACCACTAGTATAAGACTCAAGGAACAATCCAATGTCAGAGAAAAGTTGGCACCTACACGTCCCAGCCTCCTATAAACAGTATACCACACTTACATTTTCTGCTGAGACATCTTCTTTGCACTAAGTGTATGTGGTAACATTAAGAGTGTATGAATTCTTAAGGCAAGAAGCAGAAAGATAAGAAATACCTTACTTTAAAAGAGAAAGCTCTATTAAGCACGACCTCATTAAAAGGTAATTGATATTCCTTGAACACCTCTTGTGAATTCCTTGTTGAACCTGTTTCATGCAACAAATGCAGTGTTGTATTTTAAACCCCAATTTTCTGCCCTTGGTAATGCAAGATAGAGTTCTAGAAGAGTGTACTCTAGAGATCATTTAATAAAATTCAACATATATTAAAATCAGACAAACATACCTACTACCTTCCTTCAACAGTGCAATAGCAATCCGAATCCGATTTCTTAGGAAGATCAGCATCAGTATGATTATGACTTCAACACCACAAAGTATTATCACTGTAAACAAGCAAATAAAGAAATTAGATTTATCACGAACAAAACCAATATGCTACTTCTGTAATTTTTTCCTTGTAATTTGAACTATTGTTCATGAACTCTGTAAAATTCTGTGCCTGAGGAGTTCTTTCTACAACTGCACCTGCCAAACTTCAATCCCATTTCATAGGTTTTTAAGTCCCATTGAAAAAAAATTCTATTTGCAGTGAGTTAGTCAGAATGTATATGACCCTGATATTTATGTTTCTAACAGAAAAATGGAACATACAATTCTCAGAAAAATATTAACTTCAATGTGACTGCAGTATCTAGCCTTAGATACAATTCATCCTTTACCAATTGTACTTCCCATAAACAAGAAATTTGCTCATAATACAAGCATTTGTTCATGCTATACTGTTGCTCATTTGTAGTATTTAGATAACAAAAAATAGGAGATGAAGAGTCAAGTTTTTCATGGAGAGTGCATTTTTCTGATCTACATTGTTCTAAAATGTAGATGTACTAAAATCAAAAGGTTTGTTTGAGTATTACCCTGGCATGAGCTCCTTTCACCTCATTTGAGTTTAAAAAAAAAAAAAAGAGACTAAGATAGGACCATCCTGGTCAAATTACTTTCACCTTCCAGTTGCGTTGCTGGAATCATGCTCTGATATTAGAGAGCTGAGAGCTCTTAACTATAAGCAGCATTTGAATCATAACTCTGATTTCAGTAGAGTCTGCTTCTGTCTGCTTTCTATTTGTGTTGGTTCAAAACCTACTTCTGCAGTAGAAAGTAAGAAAAATCTGGGAACTTCACCTAGAGAAGACTGAGTCTTTAATGCCTGAAGCACACATCCTCCAACTCTGACACATATCCATTTATTTTTGGTGCTTCAGATCATTAGACAACACTTAAACCAGCCCAGTAGGGGCAGATTATTGTATGCAGCGGGACCTGTGTCCTCCAGCTGAGACCAAGAAGTTCTGTGGAGGGAGAGGAAGACAGAAGGGACAGTATACCCTTAAGTATCTAAAAACTTATATAAAGGTTTGCAAAGGAAGATGAGATTTGGCTTTAGGTCCCACAGCTTAAATATAGTCTCAGAATATCAGACCCAATAGTCACAGATGATGTTGAATTGCAATCCTAAGTATTTCCCCTAGCAACAGAACTGCAGGTGCCATTTCCCCATGAAGGAATATAAAAACAGGTTTCTTTGAAGTTGGTCTCATTCCAATTTGTCTCTGTTAGATTAATGTACTTGTCCAAAACATTGTGAAAAAGGCAAGCATTGTCAGTACATGATGAGCTCTAGACTAGGACTCCGACTACGTTTTCTTCAAGGATATGTAACTACATACTTTGCTAGGTGATTTTGGAAAAGCAATTTAATTCCTGTGTACCGTAATTTACTCTTGTGAAAGTGACACTAAACTCTAGGTAAACTATACACTGGCTGCTAAGAATCAGGCAGAGGAAGAGCCTGAAGAGTTACAGGGGAAAAAATGCATAATAAAGTCCTAATATTCTCTATGGAGAGCACACTAAAAAGCTTTGCCTCAACGATATATATAGAAGATGTCTCATAAGCTCAATGATCCAACACAGAAGTAAATGAAGACATAAATAAGAGATAGGAGATTTAAGCAGTGAGCTACTGCTCTATTAATTTAGCTACCAATAGGGAGAGGCAGTGTTTTTGGTTATGACCCATTCATCATCAGTTACAAGTCTGTGTGCCTTCGAACAGAGCAGTAACAGGAGTGCAAGTAATGTTCGACAGGTATTCCTTCCCTCTTCTGCTCTTCCTTTCTTGGTGGGGGGAGCGTATATGCTGCAGGTTGTCTTGTTCCAGTAGGATTTTGTTTAAAATTGTTTATTTCACAGTCTTAGATCAGACAACAAGAAAATTCAGTGACCTAAGCGTAAACTGACAGGAGACTTCATTGTGGCCCTCAACATCCTCACAAGGGCAACTAGAAGGGCAGGTACCGACCTCTTCCTTCTCATGACCAGTGACAGGACTCCAGGGAACAGCTGGGGCTGGGTCGGGGGATTTGGGTGGGAGATCAGGAAAAGGTTCTTCCCCAAGAGTCAGGCACTGAACAGACTGCCCAGGGAAAGGGCATGGCCCCAAGGCTGCCAGAGCCCAAGGAACATTTGGACAACACTCTCAGGCACAGGGTGGGATTGTTGGAGTGTCCTGTGCAGGGCCAGGAGCTGGACTTGATCATACTGATGGGCCCCTTCCAACTTGGCACATTTTATGATTCTAAGACACAAAACAAGTGTAGTTATTAATGTGACTTATTAATCTCATTTCTGGGGCTCTCAAGGAGGAAGAAAAAATAATCTGAGAGAGAAAAGTACACTTCCCTGCACAACTTCATCATGATGAACTTAATTACTGCCTTCTGCTTTCCCCATGGTGAAGACTGAACACACAGGAAGTAGAATGCTCCTAAGAAAAGATTTTTTCATTCTTATCACTAGTGTGATTGCATTATCTCCCCTTACAAATATACGACTCTCTTTTGAAAAAGCATATTTTTACACAATACAGAGAAAGGGAATTCTGCTTTTTCTTCTGAGCAACATGTGTAGAGGAGGAGATTTAACAAGGCAGAAAGTGTATTAAGACACTGACTGATTTTCCTGAATATCCATTAACAGATACCAAATGTAAAAGGGCACTTACTAAATGCTAACCATGTTTGCCTCAGTTGCAGGTACACTTTGAAGTCTGTCTGGAATCCAATATCATAAACAGTGAGGTCAGATCCAGGTATTCCTTTTAGATGATCATACTCCCAGTAACAATGCCAGATGCCTTTTAAAAAACAATCAATAAAATAGGAGTGTGTATGAAGAGCGCAAAGATGCAAATTAAAAAAAAAATCTTACAAGCCAAATGTTTTGCTTTTGTATAAGCCTGTCAGGTGAGCAAAGCCCAAAAATGCATCACTGTGAGACTAGCCAGTTATGATATCATATATATGGGAAAGAAATATCAGTACAAGTGATTACAGACTAAGCATACTGTGCATAGGTAATGCAGGTTACTACATCTGCTGCTAAGTATCAGCACAGCTGGATTCTTACTGCATTGTGCTGCCATTTATGTCCTTCTCACTTAATTGTGTCTAAAACTAGGCATTAATTTACCCAATTGTACCATTTCATTGAGTTAACTACTGATTTTCCAGACTTAAGCAGTAAGAAAAAATAGTCTCAGAGGCTAGAAAATTACACCTACCATAACCTATAATTCCAATCACACCAAAGATGAAAATCCAGAAGAGAACCCCAGCTGTGAACCTCAATAACACAAGGAACAGCAGACTCAACATCATTGCAATGAACAGTCCACTAGAAAGTGAAGAAACAGAAACACAGAAAAAATGAGTGTAAGAATCTATTCACATTCTTGCATTCCTGTTACTTCAAATAAGGGTCACTTCATCTCACATAATAGCATGATTTGTAAAAAAGTATTTCAAAATCTTCGTTATGAAATACATTCTCATGGCTGTTATCTGCCATTACAAACAAACAGCTTATATATGATGATCTCACATATGTGTACTAGGTTCTCAGGCTGGTTGAATGGGATTAATAGAATGCCTTTTTTGTCACTTACACCAGCTGAAAAACTCACTGCCTTTTTCAGGCCACAGTCTAATCTACAGTACAGAAAGTTAAATTGGAGGGATACCTATGTGTGGGGAAGTTGCTGGTTTATGTCCTCCACAGAAAATCCCTGCTTGCAAAGAAACAATGTTAGTAAACAACATTCTAGAAGCTTCCTAGGGAAAAAAAAAAGAATTACATTTAGGAGAAAAACCATCAGGAGGTTAGAAGGACATAATTTCTACTCATCACCGCTTCTACTAATCAGAAGAAGAAATGATCAGGGCACTATGATGCATAGAAAGAAACTGTTAAGAGCCTTTCTATGAAGTCCCTAAAGGCATTTACAGTGCCTTTTTTTCATCAAGACAATAATTAATGTAATGTAATGTAATATAATGTAGTGTAATATTTGTTTTCATTTCACTCCTAGAAAGCAAGTCAGAAAGGAAAAAAATATTGCAAAAGGCTTTTTCACTCCACATGGCTTTCTAAACAATTATGAAGAAAGCAATATGAATATTAATCCCATTGAACAAATATCCAGCTCAGATGCTTTAAAGAACATTTCATGTCTCATTATTTTTAGTAGGTGTTACATGCAAATTTTGTATCAGTACAGACCCCAAAAAATTTAAACCCTCTTCTCGCCTATGTTCAGTAACTTTTCTTCTGAATGTTCCCAGCTTATTTAGCCAATAACCAAAGCTAAAAAATGGGGCAGCCTGATCATAAAAGAATCACATCAGCTTATTTAGTTAAACCTTTCTAACTTTGCCTTAAGTCCTATATCTTTAATGGCTTCCTAGCCTGATGTATTTTCCCTTTCTGAATGATTTACTGAAATTCAGAATATATTCCTCAAGAAAAGTTGTAGTTTTGGGGCTCCATCTTGAAAGCAGTAAATTACCTTTATCTGAAGTTATCTTTAGCGATACATGAGTCCTAGTAACACCAAAACTGAGTACACAGTAGCAACTGCCTTCAACAGACTAGTTCCCTTAAACTGAGGCTTGAGGCAGTAGTTCTTTTGAGGTATGCTAAAAACACTACAGCAATTCCATATTTAAATTCTAATCCAGCCTCCCTTCAGTGTCAAGCCTTTACTGTTAAAAACTTCACCCAACCTCTGGCACTTAAATACATTTGTCCAGAAATCATTTGATCTATGCTATCATTGGGTGAAAAGTGTGAGGAAAATTATATCCAACTACTTTGAAGTGGTAAGACTTCCTTACAAAAAAATACCATATTTGAAATGTGGAAACTTGCTTCAATATTTAGAATTTCTGTTCAAAACAATGGTCAGTTCTCTGTCCAGTGTGTCCAGTGGTATCTCCTTTGAAAGACTCTGTACCACAAGCCTGATTTCAGAAAGAGAGAGAGAGACCCAAGCTTGCTGAATATCCATGAGTTTCCTGCTACTAAATATTGTGAGCTGAGTATCAGACTATGAGAAAGCTGTTTTTCCACCAGTGTCTGAACACCTTTAAAAGCTGACAACTTGTGTTTCTGAACTGACCAAATCTCCACATTATTATCTAAAGTATGTATTAAATGCTGTGGGTTTGCATTCAGGATTGACTAATGTATGCTTAACATGTGCATGTTAAAGGTTCTCACCTGGCAACAAATTCAGTTCCTGTTCAAATAGATCAACACACTGGTCCATCATAATCAATATTAATGGGCTAGGAGTTCACAAATACTTACATATTTGCTTCAACAAAGAAGCTACTTCTCTTGTTTTGGTGCTGCATTTTAATTAATTGGTGATTAATTAATATTAATTGCAAGATAAAGTTAATACTGTTCAGTAATTGTTCTTGATGTTGCTTTGCCTGCTGCATTGGATTTATGGATTCATATTGAACTTAGGGATTATAATGGGCTTAACTGAATATTGCTTGCAGAAATTCAGAAACTATCTGTTTTATATATGTACTATTGATACTTGGCAAGTGCAACTGGCTTGAAAGTTACTTAATTAAGATTTTTCAGTTTTGGAATTGCTACACACATGGGTGCTGCAACAGAACCCTGCTCCTCCTGATTTTCTGACTGGCAGGACATTAAAAAGCTATTCCAGATCAACTGACACTTTATGTATGTCTGCTGTACTGTCCTTGCCATCCACAGAACTGTAACTATTTTATTATCACATGTGATGAAAGGAAAATTACAGTTTATCGAGTTTTAAAGTAGAATATGTACCAAATACATACACAATCTTTTTTTTTATTTCCTGCACATTCCAAAATGAGTTTCGAAACACTAAAAATACCAAAAAAACCCTTACATTAAAATCCAATACCAAGAAATGGCATAGTCTTCAAAAATTTTCATTCCAACTGATCTTGCATCCAGGACATTATTGATGCCACTGAGAAAAGAAAAATCAAACAAAAGCTTGCTTCAGGTAGAAAAGGAGAATTTATTTAAACAACAAATATGATCAGTGAAAGAATTTGAAATATCTTTGGTAGTGATAAGAGTATACTAAAATTTTTTTACAACTATACTCCAGTTCTGTCACCAAATCAACATCAATTACAGTCAAGTACAGCAAAGAAAAATCTGCATAAGAATGTCTCTACAAGTCCTGAAAAAAATTAATTAAAAAGGCTTTATTGTCAGAATTGCTTATTATGTCACAAGGCAAGTGTATACTATCAGTATATGCAATGTAGCAAGGGACAAACAGTAGTGACTCTAGAACTGCTAAAAGCATAGAACCAGAAAACAGGTCAGTGAAGCAACTTGATGGAACTGTTTTTCTATTCTGCAGAATGCTCACCCATATAACAGTTTTCCGAAGAACAGCCCAATACATTATTTTTTACCAGAAGCAGGAGCACTCGGATGAGGTGGGATGCCCAGAGCACCAGGCCAGCCCATGGCACTGGAAAGGTCATTACAGAACAGCACAGCCAAGGCCATTCCTGGCTGGCCTGAGTCCTGCAGCATGAGGATTGCATTTTGAACCTCAGGTAACTTTCCTTGCAAAACTTATTTTTGTTAGAAAAAGCAATAATTATTTCCAAAAAATGACTGAGACCATCAGACTTAGGCTTTTTGCACTTTTTGCTCCTTTCTGCACACCACAGTACTGGATTTCCTTAACGGAACTTTGGAAGTGCTCAGGCACAGAGAAACCATTTGCTACCAAGTCTAGCTTGGGTACCCTCAGTCATTTGCTACAAGAGATTCTGATTTTTAAAATTATTAAATTATTGTGCAATCTCAGAATCCAACAAACACTGAAGAAGGGTAAAACCTACTTTGCAGCTTCCCTGAGATCAGTTACATTTCTTGTTTTCCCTCTTCCATCTTTGAATGTAGTCTGATTTGCCACGGTCAACACACCATTCTTCGTGGAGAAGTCTGGGAAGCATCTCTTCAGAACTATTCAAAATATCAAAACAAAGCCTGCATATTACATCTCATGTCAAGCTCTGCTTTCATCATGTGTGTTTTGCAACATATTTAAATAATTTCAGATTCACAGTCAATTGTTTTTCAACTGATTATATAGCAATATGTTGACTTTGACAAATCTTGGAAGAGCCATTGCATTCAAGATTATGATTTTTATGCTCGGAGGCTTTTTGTCTAAGCTCAGGCAGGGTCGGATCATAGATTTCAACTGGAGATTCTAGGTCCTACCAAATAACAACAGTACTATACACAGGAGTTTAAGAATTTGTAATAAATGTGGAACTTACTCTCTGTCAGTATCTGGGCAGCTTATAAAAACTGCAGCTTCTCAAATATGCCATTTTATGGTAATAATGAGACCAGCCCCCAAGGACAGATTCAACTTGACTGATCATGAATCATATTAGCCCCAGTCAATATATAACAGCAAGTGTTGTTTTCCTTATACGCCAGATGAGCTCCAGTACCAGGCACTATCACTAGATATTCTTGGAGATGAAGCAATGGAAAAAAGACAGAAAGAGCTGGTTAGAGAGAGGGAAGAGGAGATTATAAAAAAGCGAGAAAAGGAGGTGTTTGCATACTCATTTACTCTGCCCTGTTCTTGGCTGCAAAACATCCTTGGTTTCATTCCAAAGAGAAGAGCAGGTGAGTCCTCCTTCAGAAGTGTACTTCACATAACTATTCAGTGCTTTCCTTACCAGATTGCAACAAATATTGATGCTAGGGCTCAATATTCAGTCTGATCTATCTCCCCCAGCAATTATTCTGAATAAATTATTAAGCAACATATCTTAACATATCTTTTCCTCCAACTGTAATCTTTGCTCATTGATGTAGTGTAAAAGAATATAAGAGCTTCTTTGCAAGTTATTTTATGTCTTTTGGGTCAGTATCTCAGTTTTCATACAATTCAGACTATGTTTTAAAAATTTAATCCGTATCTTCTCCTTTTAATGACATGTTCCTGGTTTACATGATCCCTACTTTAAAGTATGGCAAAAATAAATGGCAATTTCTTCTTCTGTAAGATTCTGGGTCAATACTACACTTGTGCGGCTGAGATGAGCTCTGGGATCAGTGGTTATCTACTCAGAAACACCTGCTGACCATAGTGACATTTTTTGCTCTGGAATTCCTCCATATGTCCTGCATAGCCAGCACTGCACTGAAAGGAGAGCTGCATTGTAACTGGGCTGAAGTACTGTTTGAACTTCAACACCTGGCCATATGATCCTTCCAACATTTGTAGCATTTTCTTCATGCCAATGGCATCGCTTGCTCTTGTTTTGGAAAGCACAATTTCAGGTGAAGAGCTTTTGCTATCAGTGATGATTCAAGAGAAAGAAAGAGCTCAACTTGACCTGATCACATGCTGAATATTCCCAGACGACTGTTAGAAAAAATATTAATAAATATTTGTATTTTCAAATTGAATTGATTTATGCTTTAAAACTGAATGAATGTGAATGTCAGATAAACAGCTCCTAGTGATGTTGCCGCAAAACACATTTCAGACTGGAGTTGTGCTTTAATATGAATGCTTACAATCTGCTAAGATGCGTATAAGAAGTAGAATCACTCACAAGGCCTGCTTGGAATGATCATTGAAGGACAATCTTCATCACGTAGGACTTGAGCAACAGACTAAAAAGGGAAAAAATAGGAATGCTGAATAACAGTGTAACAGTATGTTTGCTTTTCACCCAGTCTGAAGGAATGCCCCAAACTGGGCTTTGTAGCCTCCTCCCCAAATTTCACTGGTGGAGCTGCAAGATACATTTATATCTAAGTGAGAATCCAAACTGTCATTGTGATTTGGGAAAAGACTGTTCTTTTCTTTTCTAGTGACATAAAAGACTTTTGGATCAGCATCTAAGCCAGAACTGACTGGACAATTGTTCCTTGCCTACCCTTTATCTTTTCTCTTAAAGAAAAGTAAGATTTTAATCCAATTAATGTACTGAATTGCAAGACATTTTAAAGATGGGAAAAGTAACACAGTACATTTGAGTACAAAATCAGTTATATGAAGGATAGATTAATTTTCTTAGCTAACTTTCCAAGTAGCTATAGATGACTTAAGAGCCTTAAGAATTGGTTTGAGACACTCTACTGCTGTGGGGTACTTAAGTACTAAAGGATACTGCTTGCCACAGTACTGCAACTGAATGAGTAGCTGCAGGTAGTCTTTTAAGTTAACAGCAATCATTTGAAGAGTGGAGGTTTAGTGTGCATTCAAGACCTTCAGCCTAGATTAAACAACTGTCCAATCACATAAATGGGACATCTCCTTATATGCTGAAATCAGAATAATTCAAATCTTTGATGCAGCTCAGTAAAATCATGCATATTATATAGTGCTTGAAGAAAAAATGTACTTTATCATCTACAGATACATACGCACCTTGCGAGGATTGTTAAAGCCAGGTTTGCAGAATTGTCTGAAGTAATTCCACTGATCTGGTCTATATCTGTAGGAAGCCTGAACATCAATGTAGGTTGCAAACCTGTCTGGGCACTTTGAGACACAAAGCTGCAAGAAAAGAAAAAAATAAGTAAAGACACAATCTGGGTAGAGAAGGGTAAGGAAAGTCAGTGTAATGAAAAAGCAAGAAAAATGCCACTGCCTTCATTAATGTTTACTGCTGGATTTAGAAAAGATATGTTCTCCTTTTGATTCCCTAAATGAATGCTTCTAGAATTCTTTGATAGAAAATACTTTCAAAGTGTGTTCTCCTCATATCTGGCATATCAAGTCCCTCTCTGTATCTTCTTAGGTTCTACACATTCTGATAGGTAAGAAGAGCTTTCAGTCTGTTGAAAAGAATATTATTTTTCTGGGCAGCAAGAAAAAACCTCTGAAGTCCTCCTCTATATCTATCATCAGCAGTATATAAGAGCAAGGGGGTGTGACAGCTACTTCTACAGGATATATACAATTTTTTCCTACTACATGTATAAGAGGAACTGTATTTAAAGAAAGTCTCACTAAAATCCAAAGTCTCGGGTACTGTTATTCAATCCTTCTACACAACCTCTTCAGTCAATTACATCTATACAAATATTGTCAAGTTAGGTGTAAATCACTCAAAAGTGACTTTTAACTGTAGACTAAGAAAAGACTTACAAAGCCAGGGTATGCCTATGACAAGTAGTCATGCTCACATGACTCATGGTATAGCCATTATAAGCCAGATTTATGTGAGAAATCAGGTGAGGACTGGGGTCTATTGAATGCATCCACTGAGAAGTTGAGATTTAGATTTAGGACAAGAAGAAGTGGCTGCCCCGATGAACAGACTCTGAAGGTTCTGCTGGTCCCTGGAATCACACCAAGGACAGACATTCTGACTCCTCAGCGTTAAGAATGTGAGGTGGTTTGAATTCAACCTTTACAGCAAGCTTGAACCTTTTCTAGAAGGCAGTTTGTTTCCAAAGCTGTGCTATCCAAACACCCTTTGCAAAGCTCTGCTGTCCAAGTACCAGAGAGACATCATGCACCAAAACTGTCTTTCATGTCAAGGGCATTCCGTTCCTAAGGAATTCACCAAAAAGAATTTTGGGAAGAGGTCTTGTACTAATCCTTAGAACACAGCAGATACTGCAAGAGGGTCTTTCTGTAGAAGTATTTTAGTCCTATGGACTACCCACAGGCCAAGGAACAAAGAAAGAAGAGTTTTGTTCTTGCTGGGACAACAGGTGACTAACAAGTACACACTTTCCTATAAACTGTTTGCTATCTAGGAAACAGGCAGTGAAATGTGCTGTCTATGGATCCAATGGACTGTATTAACTGTTTTCAAATCCAGCCTTATTCAAGAACTGAAGCTCCTCTCATGTTAGTTCTTGGGGGTTCTTCCTCCTGATATTTATATGTATAGGTCAGGAATGAAGGATCCTGTTTGCAGTTCAAAAGAGGAATCATCAAAAAAAATTTCTTCAGCATTTTTCGAAACGACCAGTCATTTAACCATCTGCAGTAACAAACAGCATTCAAAAACAGTATTCTTTGTTTTGGAGATGTTGCATATTTGAAAATTAACAAAGTAACTACTCTGGTCCCAAAAACTCTCCTTTAGCAAATATTTCACCCAATTTGATTCATGGCCATTGCCAACCTGACCACAGCACCAGCCAAATCCCACATAATGACCTCATATTTCTGAACAGACTGAACTGTTCTAGTGAAAGAGTCTTAAGACTGCAGGGCAACAGTGTCAATGTGTGCATGTGGACAGATGGGGATTCCTGAAGCAAATCTGCAGCTGATGGAGCAAGTTTTCATTCTGACAGCAACTAGCCAGTCTTAAGAGGGTTCTTGCTCTTTCTTGTTAGAGATTTTCATGTTTTATGATCAGGAAAATTGTCTTGCAAGAAAGATCAGGAGGTTAATCTTAACCCACACAAATGCAGTGACTAGGTTTATTTCACAACTTCACAAGGAACCACAACACAACAAACAGAGTACAAATTGTGACATAAGGGAAGAATAAGCTTTCAAAATCTTCACTTTTGAAAGAGCCATAGGCTTCAATCACACCCAGATAATCCTGTCAATGGCAATATGCACAGTTTCTTGAACACGTTCAGCTCCAAAAATCTTAGGTATAAATCAATATTTTCTGCATGCACTGAATACTACTGGATAGCTGCTGTGATGAATTCATAAATAAAAAATTGTTGTGTTCAAGTCAGCGGACTTTTTTTGTCTACTCTTATCCAAAATATACAATCTTGTGCATTTCCACTTCATTTTTCTGACCGTCACACACTACAGAGAGTGTGCTTGCTACAAGTAATTTATAAAACAACCATGTTGTATTTTGAAGGAAATGAACAACAATTTTTAAATCTAAACAAATACATGTCTCATTTTTAAGCACCATGATTAAGATGCAGGGAAAATATTTTATCTCTACATTTTCACTCACCTGTGTTGTAGGGCACTGTAGGTTTATTAACACTACGGGGCTGGCACATTTCAGGATGTTGAAGTAAAACAAAATGGTCTTGTTCCTATGGAAATGGATATAAGATAATAATCACCATAAATATAGGTGCTTATACATCCTACCATTCCAAAATTTGTAGTATACCTTGATATTTAAGTTCTATTACTGTGAACATCCATATTGCAAATACAAGACAAAAAAATTCCCAAGTAGACCTTGAATGTTTTACATCAAGACATCTATGAAACCAGAAGTATTTGCTCTAAAGAATGATAATTTTGACACATTTTTATCTGCAGCATGATTTTAAGCTGAAACAATCTGTGTAGCTGTAGTCCTGCCTTGAGAGGCTGAGGTTTGTAGAATAACCTTGCAAAAACATCACAGTCTCTACGCCACCAACATCCTGCATATGAAGTACATGCAAACTCACCATCAGCAAATGCTTCACTGTAAAAGCTGCCTAATTTTTGTTGATCAGAAGGTGGCACCAAAATCAATCAGAAGCTTTTTATGGTTGGAAACCAAAAGCAGTTGTCCAGAAAATAGAATATAATATCATCTACTAATAACACTGACAAGATCCCCCTTGATATAAATAAGGGTCAGTCTGTCAGTCCCGTATATTTGACATCTACTGGAACTTGGAGCCTTGTGGCAGCTGTCACTTAAGTCTGGATTTGTTGGAAGCTTAGGACCCCAAGATCTCTTGATTTTAAGACTTGGGTTTTGAAGACAGCAAAATGTCATGTTAGACTTGGCTATATCAGAAAATTATCAGATAGCTCTAGTGAAGATAATTTGGCAGTAGACCTGCCCTTTTCAAACAAAACTTGAAAGCCAGTTAGTCTGGGTTACGCAGTGCCCCTGCACATGCACCCCAAGAAATGGTGCATATTCTCCACTATGGACTATGAAGGGCCACCAAGTTGATCAGAGAGACGGAGCACTTCTTCCATGAGGAAGGGCTGAGAGAATTGGGATTCTTCAGCCTGGAGAAGAGAAGGCTTCAGGGGTGTCCTAACTGTGGCTTTCCCTGAAGGGAGCCTACAAAACATTTAACCTGAAGGGAGTCTATAAAAAATATGGAGTTGCTACTTACAAAGGCCTGGAGAGATGGGGCAACAGGGGATGCTTCCCACTGACAGAGAGTAGGTTCATATAGAATATTGGGAAGAAATTCTTGGCTGTGAGGGTAGTGAGGCCGTGGCACAGGTTGCCCAGAGCACCTGTGGCTGCCCCATCCCTGGAAGTGTTCAAGGACAGGCTGAACAGGGCAACCTGGTCTAGTGGAGGTGTCCCTGGCTGCGGAATGAGGGTTGGAATGAGCTTTGAAGTCCCTTCCAACTCAGGCTATTCTATGCTTCTGTGATGTGCAGGAGACTCCACAAAGCAGTGCTTGAGCCCCACTGACCTTCACCATGGCACTGCAGCACAGTGGCAGCTCTGTCTTGTGAGCAGGATGGCAATATTAACAATGAAGAGTGCTTGGGCTAACAAGGCTGCCCCTCTTCTATCTGTCCTGGTTCAACATCAGTCCTGCTTCTACATCTCATTGTATCCCCCAGACTGGTTCATATCTTCTGTTTTCCCACCAGCATGTGACTCCCACCAATTGCTAAACAGGGCTATACCATCAAAGACACTATTTAGCACCACTGCACATTCAAACTCCGTTTAAAACTGGGATCAACTCAACTGCCTGACATTTTTTACAATGCTAACTTGTTTTCACTGAGGTATATTCATTCTGCTATGCACTGTTTAAGAAAAGACACATTCTGGCAAAACTAATTCACCACCACTAGTTGCTCTTTCTTTGAATTAGTAGAATACAATTTTGGACTGAAATGCCATCATTCTTCAATAGTTTCTTGATAGTATTTATGATCTGTGAGCTGCTCAAAACCATTAATTAATTCTTTTTTTTTTTCTTAGCCCACTTGCTGGTATTGACAACAGAAAAGAAAGTTTAAATATATACATAACACATGAAAACACACACTGAGAATTAGATCTGTATTCTGTATAATGAAACTGTGTTGTATTCCATTAGTACATTATGCTCTGTAGAATGCAAAACGAGTTCAGAGATTACACATCAACTAATGGAGAGATCACAGGAAGACATGAAGAGGTCTAACAGAAGAATTTCATGATGATACAAAAATAATTCATTTGACTGCATGGCATTCTATGGAGTTCAAATGGGTTTTTGCACAAGCCGTGAATGTTGGCTTTGTTTCTAACTTGCCTTTTCTACTCAGTGAGATTACTGAAAATACTTGTTACAAGGACAAGATTCAAAACACAAAGACTGTGATTATTTTCCAAGAAAAATGTCTCAGACTAAACCCTTGGAGACTTCAGAATACCACAGCTCTGGCTGAATCTTTCACATTGCTTACTTTCAGGAGATCTGAAAAACAGTGGTATTGACAAAAGCTTCACAAGCACATCCTCAGCCCCATTCCGGGGACTAGAGGGACTCTTTCAGAGGAGCATCCTGGCCTACTGCCATAAACACTCTTGCTTTTCTGGTAGGTTGTATTATGTGTATTCTTTAGATTTTTATAAGAATCTCCTCAATGTACCAAACAAATGCCAAAATGCAGTCTCAGTAGCTGTATTATTTTCCAGCAATCCTATATAGGGAGGGTCACTTGTAAATACAAACCGAAACTCACAGTGTAAAAAATAACTAAAGGGAAGACTCAAGTAACATACAGAAAGATGGAATGGGAGTGAATGGTAAGAATCAGAGAGAAACACCTGGCTCCACATCACACAGGATATTGAAGCTGTGTGTCTGAACTCCCAAAGTCATTTGTCCTCTACTTCCTACTGGTGACAGAGGGGACAAGGACAAGTTGCCAGCATGGTAGGGAGCATAGAAGTGCTGCAGTGAGGGGAACACACACGCCACTACAACTTTTTCCTCCTTGCTTTTCCTCTTCAGGAAGTTTGACTCTCCAACAATTGCTATGAAGAATAGTCCTGAGTGTGGAACAGGTTTTCTTTCACTAGCCTGTCTCCCCTGTAAAAAAAACTTGAGAGGATATATAGGCCTAGCTCTACTTCTGTGCTAGTCTCTATTTCCTGCTCCTCCCCTTCTGAACTGCTCTTTGGACAGTGGCTTGCAAATTTTTTTCCACAGAAAACTAAATGGAGAAAGAAAGAAGCAGCAAAGGATTGTTATCAAACACTAGCATAGCATCCAGCTTCTTGACAGTGATGAGGGCATAAGGCATGCCTACAACTTACCTTTTGAAAGGAAGACAGTGGGTGAAGAAGCAAACCTTTTTAAAATTCTGTTTCATAAACCATTTAGATTTTTAAAGAAAACATAGATGCAACACCTTTCTTCCCTGAGCAACTATTTTCATGTGTAATTACTCTGTTGGTATCAACTAACTAATTTAACTCTTACAATTCAAAATCTAAAATGACAAAAACAGAGACAAGTAAATAGAGCCATTTAGCTCTATTTTCCTCCTGTTTTCCAAGGAGGATGTAGTTACGGCTGCTCATCTCCCAGACCACTCAGTCTCCTTTCTACTGGCACAGGAAAAAAAACAAGAGCCTTTCACTACAGACTTTTATGTTATTTGGTGCATATTGACAAAAACTATAGACCAGGCTAAAATGCCTTAAGACTTCTTTTATCCCAAGGTGGATGAAGAATTACACAACAGGTTATGAATTACCCAAACTTTGGCAGTTACAAGCTGTGCCAGCTAGTCACCTTCTATGCAACTGCTGACACAATCTTTAAGTTATATTGAAACCTTACAAAAAATATTCTCTAAAGGACAGAAACAACTGCCTTACAGTAATAATTTGGATCTGGATTTGCACTGGGAAATTAATACATTTCTGAGCTTTATTTGGAATAAATACAGAAAGAGTGTCACTGTCTATTTGACAGAGACTTGAAACCTCACATCTTATTCACAGTGCACGACTAATAAAGGCATGTGAATGGATTTAGTACTCACTCATTGAGGGTATCTCTCTGACCACAGAACTGCCCATAGCTGTCAGTTGGATAAATCACTTTCCTGGGGTCCCCGTGCACCCAAGCTGCAAAATACACAATACCTCTTAAGATACTAGTCAACTGTTCATAGTTAATGATCAAAATTAGCTAGTATGAAAATGTATCACTTGTAAAGTACCATTTTACACTTTGTAGATCAACACTGAAGAGTACTGATTAGTAGATTTCCTAATGAAATATGAAAATGCAAAGCACAGTAAGTTCTACTAAGATATGGATTAAACTGTAAGAAAGCAATCCAATGCTCCAAGTCCCTTCCAGCCTGACCTCAAACACTTCCAGAGATGGGGCAGCCACAGCTTCTCTGGGCAACCAGGGCCAGGACCTCACCACCCTTACAGGGAAAAATTTCTTCCTAATCTCTAACCTAACTCTGCCTTCTGTTAGTTTACAAGCCGTTTCTCTGTGCCCTGTCACTCCTGTCCTTGCGCAAAGTCCCTCTCCAGCTCTCTTGGAGACCATTTAGGCACTGGAAGGAGCTCTAAGAGCTCTCAGAACCTTCCCTTCTCCCCACTGAACAACCCCAACTCATCAGCCTGCCTCCACAGCAGAGGAATTCCAGTCCTCAGAGCACTCCTCCTCTGAACTCACTGCTCCATGTCCATGTCCTTCCTGTGCTGGGGCCCAGAGCCAGATGCAGGAGTGCAGATGGGGTCTGACAAGAGCGGCAGAATCCCCTCCTTTGCCCTGCTGACCACCCTTCTTTCAACACAGCCCAGGACACATTTGGCTTTCTGGGCTGCAAGTGTACGTGGCTGGCTCATGCCCAAACCTTACCAATTCGCATTGACAATTCCTTCTCCTCAGGGCTCCTCTCAACCCAAATTGTTTTTCTCTAGCTTCTGAAATTTTCTCTGCTACCTGAAATTTTCCATCACAGTTACTTTATAATTGCAAACTTTCCAAACCGTGTCATTTTTTTTAAACACACCTAATTTTGAGTGGGGTTTTTTATCAGTAAACACATGGCTTTGAACTTCTCCCTAATTACCTGCACAAAAGCAGCTCTTCATAAAGATACAGCTCAACATAAAGATACTTCTTCAGAGAAAGACCTTGAGGCCCTGGGGGACAACAAGCTTTCTCTGAGCCAGCAGTTAAACCTCAGGGCCAAGAGGGTGATGGGATCCTGCCATGCTTCAGGAAGAGCACTTGCAGCAGGTCAGGGAGGGATCTCTGCTCTGCCTCTCTGCTTGATCCTGTGAAGCACCTCTGGAGTGCTTGCTGTGGGCTCACTGGGACAAGGGGAGCTCCTGCAGCAGGGTCAGTGGAGGCTGCAGAGCTGAGTGAGGGCCTGGAGCATCTCTGTGCCCAGCCAAGGCTGAGGGATCTGGGGCTGCTCAGCCAGGAGAGAGCCCTAGCTGAGAGGGCCCCCAGCCCTGTCTGTCAGCACTGCAGGGAGGGGGCAGAGCATGAACCAGGCTCTGCTCTGGGCCCAGCAATGGCACCAGAGAAACGGGAAGGGACTGAGCCCAGCAAGTTCCATCTGAAGATGAGGAAGAACTTCTTCCCTGTGCAGTGACTGTGCACTTGAACAGATTGCCCAAACAGGGTGTGGAGTCTCCTTCACAGGGGATATTCCAGAACCATCTGGACACAATCCTGCACCATACGCTCTGAGATGACCCTTCTGAGCGAGGATGTTGGACCAGATGACACACTGTGGTCCCTTACAGCCTCACCCAGTCTATGTTTCTGTGAATTACAATAGATACTGAATGTTAATTCATTACTTGCTTCTGTGAAAGGCATCACTTATTGACTGGAAAGCTTTGCACTAATATTAGCAAAAGGGACATTTCAATAAAAAAATTCCAACATTCACAAAGCTGCTTCCCATCTATATGAAAAGGCATTACTATACCTCTATTTACTTACCCACAACTCCTAATGCAATGTAACCCAGAATGACAACTATGAAGATCACACAGCAAATAATATCTGTGCAGTGCCTAGGGGCAAGAAACACTTTTTAAAAATAAAATCTTTAATATGACCCTTCAAAACCACTGATTGTCATATGGTATTTTAACATCTGAGTAAGATATCTGCACAAGCACTTTGCAGAAATTTTAGTCACAAATTCACGTTTGAGGTGTAAAGTCCTGTTTTTGCAGCAAGACCAGCAAATAAATGTGTATGCTTTTTTTGCTGCAGACAACGGAACATATTGAAGAACAGATGTTGAAACAAGTAATACCTTACAACACTGAACCCATGAGATCACTTACCATAAAAGTGATGATATAAGTGGCAAGACATACTACAGGACATCTGCCTCAGAATTAATTTTTAGAATCTGCCATTCTTTCTGTTTTCCAATCCATGTCTCTCTTACAGAGAAACATTTTTAACATAAAAGAGATGACGGGAACAGATTTTTTAAACTACTGGAGAACTTGAAATGTGTTTCCAAGTGTGGACACTTCTTTAGAGAGTAACAGCTTTATAATCTCACTGAAATAACTTTTGGTGAGGTCGAGATGGTACAGGATCCAGGGTCAATATGACAGTAACCTAAGATAGGACAACTGCTCAAAATTGAAGATGCAATGCTAAAACAATGCTTCTTATTTCCCCATCCTCCATCCAGAAGCAGTTCTGACACCACTCAAGCTTGGCTTGATACACTGGCAATAACATAAAGATACTTCACAAATTAGGACAAACTCCGTAAACAAGTATTTCTATTTATTTCTAAAATTATTAGCTTTCAGAGAGGAAGTACATCCTGTGTAGACAAGGATAGCGTGTTTGTGTTCAAATGATAGTATGACAAGTCTGTAGTGTGCTTCTCTGTCATAAATTTTCTCCTGAGAATGGTAAAACTGAAGTAACTTGTGGTTCTCTAATTTGTTCTTCTCAGTAACAGCACTAAATGCTAGTTTAGAACTTAGCTCTCTACATCTGGAAAAACACTGAAAAATTGCCCATGATTAAAAGTTGGACTTGATGATCTGGGAGGTATTTTTCAACCTTAATGATTCCGTGATTTCCTTAGATGCTTTCTGAGCAATTTCACTCTGCTTGTAAAGTAATGAACCTTCTAAGTGGTGACATGCTTTCGTGTGCATTTCATAAAACTAAGTGAAGTCAAGCCAGATTGTTCTGTTAGGTGGCTCTGTCACAAAGAGGGGTATCAGAACTACTACACATGTTAGACGGCAGATACTAGCCAGTGCAAGGCACACAGACTTGGCATTCAAACTAAAAGGACTTAAGAGCACACAGCTTAATACTCCCAAGCAATCATCCATCCTCAAGGGTAGTAAAGATGGTGGTCTGGATTTAGAAGACTTGCAGAATCAAATTCACAAGTTTTGCTAAAAAAATTTTTAACTCCTGTTCACCAAAAGAATTTAACAGAGTGGGTTATGATATTTACCTGTTATGAATAGGTCCTCTGAACTTCGGGTCAAATTTCCTTGGTTCACCTGCATTTAAAACAAAAGAGTATAAAAGCATGTCATTATTTAAAATAAAATCTGTCCAGAAGGGGATGTTAACACCAGCCTTTGAAGAGCATCTTCCATATATTAATATTTAATCATTTTTCTTAAAATCATTTCATATGGGCAATACCAGTAATTCACCAATAAAATTACCTAGGTTTTGTATATGAGATTAAAGCTTTTTTTCTTCCAACTTAAAAATATTGAGGGCCTCACATTTACAATGTAATAAGTTACCTTTAATGTACATCCTATCACTATGCCTATGCACAGGCTCACAATGTATTTGAGAGACAAGGATTATGCCTCCCAGTCACATGCTAAGTGTGTCTGACAGCAAGTAAACGAACCCAGCTCTCTGCAGTTACAGGCTAAGAGCTTCTGATTTTCCTCCAGAATCACAGATTGTTAAAGGGTTACAAGAGACCTTAAATATAATATAGTCCCAACACCTCCTGCCATGGGCAGGGACACCTCCTCCTAGACCAGGCTGCTCAGAGCCCCATCCAACCTGCCCTTGAACACTGCAAGGGTTGGGGCATCCACAGGGTCCATTGGCAATCTGTTTTTCATGTGGCTATCCTGGTTAGCACAGTTCCAACTGATTCACTCAACATTAAAAAAACCCTATATTAAAAACCCACCAAATACTAACCCACCAACCAGTGCTTCCCATGGGGACCTGAATAAGAGAAATTAAAGTAGATCTCACTTGGTAAAGCGTAATAAATAATTACAGTCAAATAAAAATTTTCAAGATTGGGTTACTGTATGAAGAGAAACAAGCAGCTTTTCATTCAGCAGACCAGAATTTGGATTTTTCCTTTTGAAGCTAGCTATTCAGCTTTAGGGGACTTTTTCCTTACAAAGTTCAGTGATTGTGAAGATTTAGTGAACAAAATTCTGTGCAATGAAAAATTACTCCTTCATTCAAATGTCAAAGCTACAACACAAATTACTGCTTCAGAGTGCTTTTTCACTGCTTTCTTAAGGATTTCCTCATCTGAATATCCCTGGTATTACATGGTGCTACCAGCCTAAATTTCCTCCCCACGGCCCCAAAGAAAAATACTTATTCTTGTCAATTAGAGAACAAGTCAGCAATTTCTCAAAAGCAGAATTTGCTTATTAACTACATGCCTGACTTTGTTCTTGGTTTGTATCAGAAAAACCTTATCAAAACTCACACAGAGCAGTACAATAAACACAGCAGTTAATAAAATCCTATTTGCCCTTCATCTGAGGTACTCAGATCCACCTGAGCAAGCTCCTGCAACAAAAATATCTTAATACAGAAGAGACCAAAAAAATTAAAACTTTAGAAAAGTGATGTATGACAGCATTGCTAGGGAGTGGAACAAGCTATGCTGCGATGCATGGTCAGGAAAGCAAATGTACCATACACAATACCTAATGTTGGGCAAACACCTGTATATTGAATGAACAATTCTGAACAGAAATTCCTACAAAACAAGTATTTCTACTACAAAATAATTCCCCACCAGAACAAAACCATATGTAACATCACACCCCACAGACAGGTTCTGGCTTTAAGCACACTGAAGCTGAACTTCAGTTCTTTGCTCTTACAGGATCTGTTGAGCACATAAGAACAGCCACACCAGATCACACAAAAAAACCCACCGAATCCACACCCTGAACGTTACAAGGGACCATTTCTGAGGAGGAATGCAGCACCAAGGCAAACACTGTAGTATTTCCCCAACACTGATTTCACAGAGAATTCTACCTGCATTTTTCTTAACTAAAAGTACTGACTTTGCATTTAATAGCTCTGAGTGAATTTCTTTTTCATTCATTGAAAAACTGAGATTCAAGGAATCTCTGTTTACCTTGCATATACTTTAACAATCTGCAATGCTCTACATCACAGAGTACTACAAGTCAATCAAACATTGAAGTACTACCTCCTTTTATCTGTTTTAAGCTTGCAATCAGTTTATTACTGTACTGTGTAACACGGCAGCATGTTATGCTAACAAAAATGTTACAAATTATTATACTCAAATGTCCTGGTCTGCTCAAATGTTTCTTGGACATAAGCCATTTCATAGTTTTGGTCATGCTTATATTCCTTTTCTTGCCCTTTACAGAGCTACTACAGATCACTAGAAAAGGAGGGGCCAGAATGGCACAGGATATTCACCACAAACATTGGATGTGATTTATATAATCCCATAATGACTCTTTCTATCTGACTTCAGTCCATTCCTAACAATTCTAGCAGTCTACTTGCTTTTATGGGCAAACATTTTATTGAGTCACCCATTAAGACTCCAAGTTCTCACTCTTGAATTTTAGTAGTTAGCTCAATCCCAGTACTGGAGGAGCCTAGTCTCCAAAGTTATTCAATGTTCTCCTTAAAAATTAGAACAATTAAGTAGAATGATCATTTTGAAACTGTGCAGGTGACAAGTGTTAAAATACTTCTGGAGACAGAGGTATTTATCAAAAAGGATTTTTATAAACAACACTTCAAAGCGAATTTTGTAAAGTAACAAAAGTTGTAAAGGCAAACTCTATCCAGGAATCTATAAGGAACAACTGATTTCAAAAACACTGCTGAGAAGACTCCTAAAGGATTAGAGCACACTACAAAGAGAGAATGAGTCAGCCAAGCAATGTCTGCAAAAAAAGCACCACTCTTTCAAGATGTACGAACATGATTGAAAAAGTCATTATTCCTTGTGCTTGGGAGCATGTGAGGCCTCAAATGAATAACTATTTCTAGATCATGGCACTGATATAGAAATAGTCATTTCTATTCTACATATAGAATAGAAATATTCTAGATATACAATATCTTCTTGTATATTCAGAAGATACAAACAAATTTATAGAGAGAGTAGTGGGACTCATTAGAAAGAAGATACTAGGAGGTTTAGAGAAAGCAGTAAATGAATGCAACTTCAATGCCTGCGATTAAGCAAAGGAGCACAAAATAACAGTCTTCAATCACCATGAAAAATTTACAATGATCAGTAGTTCTGTTTCCTCTACCACTTAGATAAGCTAACCTCAGTTGCAGCAAGGATGGTTTAGATTAGGCATTAGGAAATTTTTCAGGGTTCACAATCATATACTGAATCCCACACTGGAATTTTCATCACACTAAGTTTTTAAGAAAGGATTATACAAATACCACTTGAGAACAGGAAAATGTAACATCTCAGCACACAGAGAACCAAATGGATCTAATAAATAAGAGAATAAAAACAAAGCCCTACAGGAAGGGAGATCTAATTCAAATGGAGACTCTCATCTCCAACAAGCCAGAAGACAGATGCTGAGAAACAGAAGTAACAGCCACTAACAGCTGTAAAATTACTGCAGTACTGCAAGTTCCTTCCAAGAGCTGTTCCTCACACCAGCAGTCTGCATGCTTATGGTGGCACAGTGTTGGACAACACGGCTCAAACCACCTCCTCTGTCACTGAGCTCTTGGTATAAATTCATTACAGAATATGGTAAGAAACAGTAACAACATTCTAAGTTCAAAATACACTTGATTTCACTGTCAGAATTAGTCTGGATCCCTGGAACACTTGTTACAGCTGATCACAACTGTGATCAGTTTCATGGAACAGAAAAAAAAGAAAAATGCCATTTGTTTAATCTAAGTTTTCTAGCTTAATTCTAAATTAAATGCAAATTATCTACTTTATTACTACTATTCTTTAAAAATTCAGAAGATGTTTTGGGGGGGGGGGGGTGAGGTGGGAATTATTTATGTTTCTAGTATCTACATTGCTCCTGGTAAAAGCAAACCACTTCCCCAGCTATAAAAGTCCAAATATATTTAGAAAGCAAATTCCAAGCTTTAGGAGTTTGGTAGACATGAGGAAGAAAGCAGTGGTGAGGGGAGACTTACACCTTTCGCTAAAATTAAAAACTGGGATTATATTTTTTCTTTGCAGATGAGACAGATCTATTTTACAGGCTGCCTTATAATACGAAACTTTTGTATGTTGAAGTAAAATATCATTACCAGAAATAACTGACAAGGTATTTACAAATTCTGACTCCAAATAGCATATTAAGTTAATTGTTACACTTTATCACTGTAATAATTTTAAAGAGCAACTCTAAATTACTCACCTAAAGTAAAAATCGACAATATACACATATAAAACTTACCTTTGATGCGCAATTTAAATAAACTAGCAAATGGCATGCGTGAAAAAATTACAATATTGCTAATAATTGAAGAAGTTACAGGAAACCATTTGAGTCTGCATTCAAGCCCATTTAAGTCCATTGAAATTACACAGTTGAAATATGTAAGATTTAGATAAGGTGTTTTGAATTGTTCTAAGAAAGCAAGTAAATTACCATGTTTTCCATAGTAGTTTTCTTCATCTCTATCCATGTTACTGTACCTGGATCAGCTGAGTCAGCTGTCTGTATGAGATACCAACTGTGTACTTCTGTGTTGCTAGCTAGCACACTTAACCCAGCAAGCAGAGATACACAAAAATACTATTTAAATAGATTTAAAAATAAAGGTGATTGTCAAGGACTTCTCCAACTAGAACAGAAATTCACAAAGTAGGCAGGCCTTTCTCTGAATAGAGAGTTATCACTCAGTGCTTTGTCAACCTCCCCAAGCCAGTCAGTACAAAGAGGAATGACTCTTATCAGCTTGTACTAACCTACACTGCACACACATTAAGGGAAACACCTGCACCTTCCTGCATATGAAGTGAATATAACCCCAAAAAAATCCTGATGATTTGCTAACTCAAAATAAGGTAAAACACTCTTGGCTACATTTCTGTAGCCTGTGCTACTGTGACAGTAAATAGTCTTTACATGCAACAGATGGCCACATCTTTCCTCCTCCACACATATGACCAGCACTCCAAAGTTCAAGTCATATAAGTTTAAAATGTAAACTGTCTTTTGTATACTGCATTTCCAGTCTTGTCAAGTGGAAATCTATCTGCAGAAGTAGTCATAATTTACTAAATTATTTCTTACTAGTATGTACTTTTTGTATTTCTGCACAGCACAAATGTGCAGAACAGAAGAGGTAATGCTAGAAGGTCTCAGCATTGTTACTTTGATACTGTAATGTTTTAATAGTGAAACCAAGTACAAAGCATTGTACTCAGTGTGTGAATCAGAAAGCCTGAGGCAATCTCTCCTTTGAAGCCACAAAGGAACAGAATCTATATATGGTGATCCTGACCAGAATGAAATTTCCATTCTCTGTGGAATATGATTAAAACACCAATTGTAGAATTTTGCAATGAAAAATGTGTACGCTTGCATATGCACTCCTGTGATACTGGACAAGACATGGCTGAACTGCAAGCTGGAACGACAAAAACAACACTTTTAAGTCAGCCCTGTCACTGCATAGTATGCAATGACAAAGAAGAATAATCTCATATGATGTTTAACCAATGATGCCTGTGATATGAAGTCAAAGCCCATTTTGTTATTAGAGAACTTAGCAGCAATGTTCTAATGTTTACCAAATCAGAAATTTAGTATAACCAGTATCAGGCAACCAAACATTGAAGATGCAGACTGATCTCCTGCAAAATATTAACTGTTGACTGAACCCTGGTACTCAACTACCTCCCAAGACCTCCTGTTATTCTTAGGCATATAGGAAAAAAAAAAAGAAATGCATGAGGCCAAATGACTGATTTTACTGTGCTCCCATTCAAGTTTGCACCTCTGTGAAAGGCTGCTTCATGAAATCTCAATATAGTAAAGGAACAGAAGGCACTGAACAGACAGTGCTAAGCAAAAACGCACACTAACTAACATGCATCTGGTCAGCGATATATGACTCAACTACAATAAACTGCTATTTCTGGTTTGATAACTATTAATTTCTTCAGGTTTCTTCCTGGTGTTTGGTCAACAATTACACATGCCAGTGACTAGAATTGGTACAGCTTTTTAAGAAAACAGTGTTTTTATTACCAAGCCGTTGGATCTGCATGCATACGCACTGCTCCCCTCTACTGGAGCACATCAGTCAGTTCAAGTAATTCAAAATATTGCTAGAAAAGGCCTCAGCAATAGTAAGGCCTCCACGTACTCAAGCTGCTAATTGAATGTTCAAAGATGCAAGCGCACAAGACAATAAATTAGGCTGCTACCAAATGTACAGGGTGTAGTAGGATTGAAAGAGGTTCATCCCAGTTATGTTTCTCTAAAAAAATCACATTAAGATTTTGATTCTTCTGATGTGTTCTCAGGAGGATAATAAATCCCAACACAAGTTCCTGCAAAACTGATCTATCCCCTTCAGAGGCAGAAACTTCTTGAACATATATAAAAGCCTAAAATTTTCAAATTTTACAGCTTTAATTTTGTAAAGAATCCAAATAAATATTTGAAATGTACTGCTGTTTAGTGGTAGTCAATTTAATTATACTTAGAAGATTTTTAAGGCAAACTTAAGGCACATTTTAAGCCCCATGCAATATTCCTTATGCAGACACAGTCTAATAATCCTAGTAATGTAAAATAATACATTATTACTCTAAGATACACGTGTTGAAGCATTCTGATAAGTTCAAAGATTGACACTGACACAAAAACATCTCTTTCAGTAAGTCTGGTTTACTGGCATGCTGGGGCTTTTTTCCTCTTTGAAAGAAAGATTCAGGTATAACATTTCTTATAACATCATGTGTTGCATATAGGAAAAACCTTATAAAATAAGGGCCTTGTTATCTTTGTAAAATCATGGCTCAGGCCTGCTACTTTGGCCAAGAAAAAAAAGGACTATGGGAAAGTGACTCAGCTGAATTGAAGGTAGAAAAACAATTTATATAACCATTACATGTTCACATCATGGTTTATAGTGGTTGGTTGGATTATGTTTGTTACGTTTGAAAACTATGTAATTGATAATGGGTTAACTGCTTAAAAAGGCCTGCTTTTTGCAATTAAGAGACTCTCCTTCACACCTGCCTGGGGACTCTGCATCGCTTTGCTTCACACAATCATGCACACATAACTTGCAACTATAAGAAAAACACACTTATGATTCCTCTCCTGTGTAATAAATCATACTAAATGGTAGCTGCCTTTGAAATATCTTTTATGTGCCAGTATAAGTTTCTAGACTGCCATTATGCTACGGATACTGACTCATGACTTGCAAAAAATGGAAGGGTGAAGAGGGAAGAGGAGTGGTAGATGAGATAAACAAGTCACCTCATCACTTAGCTGTCCTTTTCTTTACGAAGCTGCAAAGACAGAGATCTCAACGTGCAAGTCAGCTTCCACCTGCAGTCTATATTTCAAAAGTGACTGTTGCTGACTTACAGTGAAGCTGAGGGCATTCAACACTGCTCACAAACCAAGTGCCATTGCTGCAAGTCTTACCAAAGGACAGAATAAAGGAAGAGGGGGTAAAAACACAACACAGTGAAAGGCAAGGGTTTACGGTTTCAAGCAGACCAAACTACTATGAACTATCTAGTTTTACCCATCCTTCAGATTCCTTTGTTTCCAAAGAAGTCCAGGGCATGTGCACAACATAAAGAGAATTGGCCAGGAATCCTGAGGTCAGTGATTGTTCAGTGGAGAAAGCTGACCGTTTTTCTACTGTGGGTCAAAAACCAAGCACTAATTCAAACTCTAAGAATAAAATTATTACCATTGCAGTCTCCTAATTAGCCATGTAGCCGAAAAAGTATGATGTCATAGCCTCAAGACAAAGTGAATGACAACACGTCATACTCCCAGATGACTATCAGTCCAAAGACTGCGCAATATTTTTTCCTGAAGGTGACTATACAATTAACATGCTGTCCATGTTCACTTAACATTAGAAAAAACATGACCAACATGATATAATCTCATGTCAAAGGCCCACATTTAACATTCTCCTAATATTAGTGACAGCACAGGCTATTAGGCTGGTATTGAAACATACCAGTTGTCAAACAATTACCCTCAGAAAGGGGACTGAAAATGTATAATATTAATGTATTACAAGCGAATTATCAATTAACTGCTATTCTAACATGTGATCAAAAACATCAATAGCTAGTGGAACTTTTACAGCTCTCTGAACAACAAACAAAATATTCTCAGCAGTTTGGGTCACACACAGCACTTCATTAGTTTCCATTTCAATGTGCTTATTAGCTGTTCCCTCAAATTCTTCTTTGGAGCTGAAATTGTCTGTCCTTTCTTTCCCCAGCTTCCATTTCTTATTCTTGTTCTGCGGCTAATGCAGCAACAAGTTTCATGGAATATACAAGCAAAGACTCAGCTACCAAGATACTTCTGAAATGGTGTGATGTGTGGGAAGAGTAGTTCTCTGCAAACTCAACTATCCTGCAAGACATTTTTTTCAAAGTGAGGCTGGGCCCAGGAGACTGGGTGAACTCTAAAACAAAGCAAGTTCTGTCTGTTAGTTATGTTTGATGCAACTGTTTTGTTAAATATTTCCTTTTCCCCACGCTTTGACATATTAATTCAGTTAGAAAGGGCTCAATCTTGGAACACACTCTCATGCTTTAGAAAAAACAGCACCTAAAATACAGCCTTGACAATGCTTTACCCAGAAAAAGGAGTGTTTTGAAATAATCAGATGCTTTCTACCAAGGATCAGAAAATGCCACTTTTCTGTTTCTAGTTTGCTTTACTCCAGCTGATCTAGAATGACAGACGGCAGTTAATGATATTTTCTCCTAGCAGAGTCTCTAACCCCAAATGGTTTATACCATAACATATCATTGTAACTTTTTCTAGTTATTCTTATGCAGTAAAATGCTGCATGCATATGCCGTACCAAGACCTTTTCAATAAATCATTAAAATAGCACTTTTATCATCTCAGAGGGAGGGTGTTAACTTCAGCATCTACCATTTATAATCACAACACAGCACTGTTGCTGCTGGGAAAAGAAGTGCAACTATACATGTTTTTTTATATATAAAAATGCCAGGTGGATGAAACAAGTCTGGATTATTCTGGACTTTGTGTACACCATCTATATGCCACTATTTAATTTGTACAAATGCATTAATTACTTTGGAAGCATGAGAACAGTCCGACTCACAACCTTATGAATAAACTAGTGTCTAATTCACAAAAGCCACGTTGAAACTGCAGTAATCAGAGCCTTGACCGCAATAATTTTGAAGATGCATCTTTCTCTGTATACCAAGGCCTTTTCTAAAAGCTGCATATTAAACCAAGAATGGTCAATGGTTGCCTGTATTTGTTTAATGAGTTGGCGTTTTTTCTGAAAGCTAGATATCAAAATCCTAATGCAACATGTTAGTGAAATGTCCAGTATAAAATGAACATAGCTATCACAGGTCTCAAGTTGTTCCATAATTCCAAAATGTGTCAGTCAGTATTAGTGACGCAATTTTCAGAAAGTTAAGATAAGGTTCTATCCTTTCTCTCCCCTCCTCCCTGCACAGCCTTTTTAAACATTTAAAAATGCAGCCTGAGAATTAGTATAGCTTAGAGAATTAGTAAAATTTTAATCAATTTCTTTAACAAGTCCCTGGATGCCATTATTGTATGACAAGCTGTTGCAACACATTTTCTGTGGGTGTCACCACCATTCTTCTTGCATTCCATCTCTGAAATAAAACCATTCTTTTGCTTAGAGAGATTGAACAACTGGAAGCAGAGCAAGGCATTTTCTGCCCTAGTTCAGGTCTACGCCTCAGGCATGCCCTTTTGGCGCACACGTGAGTGAGAGAAGCGCTAATGCCAAGCCCCATGAGCTCTCTGTTCTGCCCCAGGCCTGGGTTCAGCACAGCCACGGGACGTCCTTCGTCAGCCGTCTCTGGAGAAGCTCCGGAGCAGCGCCGCGAGGAGGCCTCAGCCAGGCCGGAGGCTTCAGTCAGGCCTGATCCCCGAGCCGCAGCCCGGCCGGGCCCTCACCATGCACGGCCCAACAGCTTCGCGCTCCTGCCCGACGCCACGGAGCCGCCCGACCCGACTCAGCCCAGAGCCTGACCGCTCTGCCCGCGGCACCGGCCCAGCGTCAGCCCTGCCTGCCGGCCGCAGGCTGGAGCAGCCCCGGGCTCGCTCGGACCTGCCGGCGGTACTGAGCACCGTACAATAGGCCCTGCCGGCCAGCCCCAGCCCGCCACTGGTAGGCCAGCTCCCAAGGCAAACCTTGATCTGGCAGCGGGATGGTTACATATAGAGTGACTAATTGATTTTTATTAAAGAACAATGTAACACAAGTTCAAGCATATTTAACATTAGTAAAACTTTTTCCCTCTAAAGAATATTCTCCACGACAGCTGAAGGGTTGTTTCACTCAAACATTACTGAATACCAATAGATCATGTCTGCAGAGCAGTGTCTGGTAAATTACCCTACATAAAGCTGCACAATTTAACATATGACATGTTGATAGTTCAAGGCATTTTCAAAGCTCGAAAATGTCTTATTTTGCCTTTAAAAAGGGCATTCTTTGAAGCAAGCACCCACAGTTTCACTGAAAGACCTACTGCCCAAATGCGTGACCAACTTTTGCACATGGTTACTATACTCAGTATGCTATTAGAATACAGAAATAAAATCATTCAGATGGGGATTTGGTGACTCATAAGTACTTATGCTTATTTAACATTGTACATAAAATGCATTATTATTATGAATGCCTGCCTTTCTGTACAGTCTCTGTACAGCATACTGTCTGGTATAATGAACAAAGCACCAGCTCCTGGTTGTTTCTGAACCATTAGATATGCAGTGACAATTAAGAGTTTGTAAGGCTATGTTAACTAGATGCAGTATTTTAACAGGCAGGCACATTTTCATTTATTTTGCCTTAATTTCTGAAACTTCTGCCACTTACTGTAGGATGTGCTCTGTAGTCTTAGCAGTGTTAACAGTGGCTCTGTGTCTGGAACAGTGAACACATTCTCTAAATTATAATACAGGCAGATTCAATTTAATAATATATTTAAGCAAATACAGTTGCTCAGAAAGGGTCAGAAGTAATGCTTTATTCCAAGTTTTTTCACTTATTAATAAAAACAGACTTCTACTGTATTCTCTATTTTGTCTTCATAAAAGAAAATACTCTGAAATCAAAAGCTTGACTTTACACAAAGCCTACTGTGTCCTCAGACAAAAGAAGAGGACTGTGACTACTGATGTTTTCTGTTTTCTATAGGCTTCTAAAGGAACAACATATTATGCTAAGTTGGTGTGCATCCTTTGAACCAGGTTTGATTCCTAGAACTGTTAGCAAATAAATAATCCACTATTAGTTACAGGTTTTTATTCCTCAAAGAACTTCTTGGCATTTCCGACATACACAATTAATGAGAGATTGTTACACCCTAATGCAGAAAACAATGTCTCCATACATTTCGTTATTAGGTGTTACAACAATGAAATTATTAATTGAATGGTGATCTGAAAACTGAATAATTTTGGATGTAAGAGGACTTAAGTCTGGAAAATTTCAAGTCAGCTAGATATCTGTAAAAACTGATACACAGTGACTCCTAAACCTGTACACAGACTGACTTGCGATGCTACTATACCAAGCGCTGTGCATTATGAGAAAAGTCTTTCTAGGAAATGACCCATTTCTTGCAGAAGCAGGTGTCAAGTTAGTGTCTAAAGCACAGAACTGGCTCAGATTCCCCCTCCATTTCAAAAGAAAAATACATTATATGCTCATTGTATAAGACTAGGTTTATTATAATTCGTTTGAAGATTTTCCATTTTGTGATGGGTAACCTAAACCTAATTTGGAACTTGTCTTCTATTGCTATGTATCAATTTAGAACAAAACAACTGAAAAGTATAATCCTAGATGTAAATCCACATCTAGACTGAAATTATTATAGGACTAAAGCCCATATATATGAATCATTAGATGTGTATCAGCTATATGTAGAATTAATGAAGACGTGACCACAAAAGATAAAATCTTCTGGGAATGCTTCTTATTGTCCAAAAGAAAGGGTACTTGGTGATAACCCAGCCCAGTATCTGCTTCATTACAGGAATGGGCCATGGGCCTTCCTTGCATCTTAACAAGTGTTCAGGATCCAAAAACTGGACATTTGGTTAAATATAGATGCTGAATCAGACCCTCACTATTTTGTAAGAGGGAGGAGATATTCTTACAGACTTTGCAGCAGTGCCAGAATAAACCACACTCGTTATACATAAATGACATGAAAAGTGTATTCCAGCTGGAATGTTTAACACATGAATGTTTAACAGACTGACAAGGAACATGTGTAGAAGAAACATCTCAGACAAATCAAAACCAGACCAAAATAGGAGGCAAAATAAGATTTGGGGAAGATTCTCAGAATACGTATTAATCTTAGTAACACCAAAAAAGTTTTTAAGAGAGTTGTGAAAAAATATGAGAAGATGGAAGCTGTAGGAATAAGAATTTGGTTTACTGCGATGAAAGATCAGAAAATTCCTTCCCAATCTCAGAAATAGAACAAGTCTCATCTCCTTATAAAAAGTCACAAAATCTTACAAAACCCAAGCATTTTACAATCCTAGGCTCAGCTTTATACACTGCAGATGTACCTTAATATCTTGAGAATAAGTAAGCAATAAAATCATAATTATATAAGAACTTGCTGACTGGAAGTTCTGGTAGTATTTTCTTAGCTAAAAATGCTTAATATTAGGCCCAGATGCCCAGAAGTTCATCTCTGGTTTAATCTCCCACTCATTCCTAGAAACTGATGTCTTATATTTGGTAAATATTAATCATCACGTAAATAATAACTGGAAATTAATTTCTGCTCATATATGTGATAAGGTTGTAATATCCTGTGAAAACTGTGAAATCCTAGGAACTGGAGGCAAAATAAATTTTGCAATTTGAGCTTTTAGCATTACAGTTTTATTGCTGAATCAACTACAGTGCTTTTTTCTTAGGGTCATCTGCCACTGAAAAGAACAGTCATGAAATAGTATACAACTAATAAACAACTAATACATTGTTATTATTGCTGTTGTTGTTACATGTCCCCATTAAAACTGCAATTTTTGAAGTGGTACACATTAACACCCAAGTTACTTAGACTTTTCTGTGCAATGTATGAAGCCAGTTGCTAGTACACAGATACCAAAGAGGTGGACTGAAAACAGGTAAGCTTAACATTCATGCTAACATGCTTTGCTGCATGGAATTTATAGCAGGAAGGTTTCCGTGGCTAGTAATTCTGCTCTTGGTGCCATGAAGAATTCTACTCTGTCTTTCCCAATGGTATTCTAAGCAAATGCCCTCAGGACACGTGTACCTTCAGATACTGTGTCTAAACTCTGTAGGTAATGCCTAAGAAGGCATTACCACAGGACACCTAATCTCATCTCTTGGGACCTTGAAGGAATTGTACATCAACAGAAATGTTATGGTCTGCAGTCTGAATTTGCCTTCTCCAATGAGACACCACACCACAGAATTCATTCTGATCAACCTCTGGTTGATGCAAACAAAAGGTACTGCAAAACCTCAGCGTGTAGAGGGAAGATTTCACAGTGCATGCTTGTACCTTACTTTTTCCTATGTTCCGTTAATCCACCCCTCTCTTAAAAAAACAGAAAGTGAGGAGAAAGACATTATAGCTGTACTATATTATGTATAAATGTGAAATATGTGAATTTATTATCAGCACTCACTAAATATTCCAGATCTCTGGAGATGCTAAAACACCCCAAACTATTAACTAACAATTTTGCAACAGTTTTATTTTACCTACTTTTTATTTCCATGTGTAGTCTGTGAGCATGCACACACATAGATTTTAAATTTTAATTGGAAGGATTTTTTTCACTGTGACTCTAAAATGCAAGGTTTTAACACTCAAGGTGACGTGTCCACATGTTATTGAATAATAACACTTTTGTCACCTATATTTAGCTAGCAGGCTACATACATTCACTGTTCTGCTAAGAGAGCAATCCCTTCATACTAGGGACATCTTCGTGGAATTCTTCTGGCTAAAAACTAAGTAGAACGTGTTCAAGGATTCATAACTGCTATTTTCATTATCTGTAACCTCCAAGGTCCCAGGTCCTGTAATCTGTTTCCTTCTGTTCTGTCAATGTCCTTCAACCCTCATTTCCTAGTTCACATTCTTAAGTAATTCTCCATCCTGAATCCCAAATTATTCTCCCTTCTTTTCCTAACCACATTTTTATTACCATTCTGCTGCCATTTATGAAACAAGACTGCTCCTGAGTGACATTTCCATTCTGTTCACCCTTAGAGATAAAAATGTTTTATACATTTTTAATGTGAAGAGCTGGTCCAAAATCAAAAGGCCATGTAAGAAGGTACATAAAGGCCAATCAAAAAAAGGGACTGGTGCATACTAAATCTACTTTCTATATCTGAATACATAGCACTAATTAAATATCTCAGTGAGCAGTAGCATTTGTCTAGTCTCCTCTGAAATTGTGTCATTTACACTGCACCATCACCCATTAAAACAAAATCAGCTCTTCGTGTCTCCTAAAACATTTTGCCAGCCAAGAATCAATCTGTTTGGAAGCCTGTCACAGAAGATAACTGTGAAGAGTGACATCAACATTCCAATAATATTGTAAATTATAAGGTAACTAGAAACTAATTTGAAAAAAGAGAGATGTCTTGTAGAAACAACTGTGTTGACAGAGAGATTAATAAAAGGAAATGTCCAGAAAAAGACTTTATGTTACAAGAGGAAAAATACTCAATACATATTCCTTTCCTGTGTATAATTCAGCATTATGAATTTGAAAGTTGAGATTCTAAATCTTGCAAATCTTTTTTAATTTGCTCAATTAAAGACAGGTATCTGTATGGGTTCCACAGGAAAGGTCCTGGGTTAAGTCTTTCTTGTAAGTCGAATGAGACTTGAACTAGTTGAACTAGTCTGAAATAATGGTTCAGAAACTCCATCTTTCTCTACTGCTTCTATATTGTATCTTCTCTCTCTCTCTTTCTTTCTTTTTTTTTTTTTTTAAGACAGATGGGTTTCTTAAAGAGCAACCTAAATTTATGTGGCAATTATTACAGAATTCCAAGAAAAGCTGCAAACATATGCATTAAAAATAGCAAGAAATTTTGACTTTCTCATGCTTTAAGCAGCAGACCTCATGCCACAGAAACTGATGCCAAAGTATCAGAAGTTTTTTGACTGCCCTTTTAGTATTTTCTGGAAGGTTTTCTTTACTCTAGTAACCCAGTTTGGGCTTGCCTAAGGTGAAGAGAGTGATTTATAAACTGAACTAGGGGCATAAAAAAAATGAAAATAAGCAGATATATGGGATCCTGTTACAAGCAAACCACACGGACAGTATTTAAAAGCTATGATCACTGTCAGTAAGCCAAGGGGAAAACAGTACTGATTGACAAATACACTTGCCTGGTGGGAGAAGCTTGGTTTCCAATCTCAGAGTACTAATTTTATGTTAAAGAGCTCTCAGAAAAAACAAATCAAAAGAAACAGAGAAACAAAAAAAATCACACAAAAACCCAAACAACAAAACCAAAAAAACCAAAACCAACTTATCCAGGATTTTCCTTGGCCTCTTAGCCAGAGCATCCTCATACAGGAACCACTCTGTTGAGATTTTTACAGCAGTAGAGCTCTTCTGAATGTTTGCCCATTCAGACTTCCCAATCGCCTGAACAAGACATGTTATTGCCAAGAAAATATGTGGTCTGAGCAATAGCAGTGTTTCTTTTTTTTACGAGTGCTACTTCCAGGATGGCAGGATTGTGGGGGTTTTTTGTTTGGTGCTGGCTTTTGGGTTGGTTGGTATTAAATAGGGCTGATCAAATGTTTTAGAACGCTAATGTTTTTGACATCCCAGACTTCCTTCCCTGTCAATGTAGCAATAGCAATATTTCTTCTTCAGCTTAAAAGGCACAATACCAGATGTCCATCTAAACTGTGATTAACAGGGCTTGATTAATGATTAAGTGGAATAAAAAATCCTCTAAAGGGGAAAAATGAAGTAATAAAAAAAATAGAAAATAGAAAGCAAGTGGAAATGGAAACAACTAGGTAAGCAAGGGAAACAGGAACAAGATGATGCAGAAGGGTAAATTGAAGAACAATCTGTAGCATAAGTGCAGGAGAGTTTATAAGATGGATCAGGTATCCAGGAACAGCAGCAAATTATCCATATGTCCTTCACTGAAGACAGGTCCACCACAAGTTGTATTTAGTAAGTAATCAAAAGCATTGAGTTAAAATGGGACTTTGGTTATCCTGACAGCTGCAAAATTGAATAAACTATTCAAAAAGTCGATTTCTGAATCAAAATTTTGAATGTAAAGCACAGCGATTTTGTAATTAAGAAGTGTGAACTGAAAGAAGTTCAAATCCTAGCATGTTTTCAAGACACAATTAATATTATGACATACAAAGAGTTGTTTCTTGAATCTTAACCATCAGCAATAATTTCTTTTAATTCACCTAAACATTTTCTAGTTAACAGTACACTCCCATCCATTGAATCCATTTAAGTCAAACGATAACTGTAAACTATGTAGTAAACTGTGCATAAATGAGAATTTGATAGTGACAATAAGTTATTACTTGATCTTGATAAAATGAGAATTGGATAGTCACAATAAGTTATAACTTTATCTTGATTTCTGGATAATACACTAATGAAATTATTCCTGAATGCTAACAACAAAGACAGAACCCTAAAGATAATGAGCATGTACTGGTAAAATGCAGAGTGAGATGACAGTAGATATATATCCTGAATGTTTTAAGAAATGCAATAAGCAACTTGACCAAAAGAAAATTACCTGAAACACAGCTATGTATTTTCCTATTATTAATTGACAAAATGAAGGTTAACATATGGTTTTCTTCCTGGAGTATCTTTTGTGAGAGATCTCAATCACTAAACCTAATCAAAGCTTCTATAAAACCTGAAAGCATGAATATAGATTAAATGGGACAAGTTGGGAACACTAGGACACAGAAGACTGACTTTCTAGTCTCACATGCCAGAAGGCTGTTCCAAATTGGTATTCTATTCTAAGGACGGAAGCCAATGCTTTTCAATCCCAGGCTTTTTTTGACATACCAATAATTATCCCCAGTCTCTCTTCCTGCTTCACTACAGGCTAGGAAAAGAAGTAAAAAAAAATGCTTGACTTGTGGATTACTGTCCTAAAAATCTGAAAATTAAATCAGTTTACCAGTGACTCTATAGTCTTGCAAAACACTTTTTACTATGTGTTTCCTGATTATGTTATGCCAAGACATAAGTCCCCGTTTCCCTCGCTGTGATTTGGATTCCTACCCTGCTAAGCCCTACTTTGTTAAGCAACTTGTGCTGGAACACTGAAGCAGCTATGCATCTTCACAGAGCATATAAAAGCCATCATTCAGACTTAAAGGAAAAAAAAAGATGGCAGTGGACTGGCCCCCCACTCTTCAAATACTTCCCACCCACCAGAGAATTCAAACAAAAAAAGTATTCCACAGTGCACATTCCATCCTACTGGTATTCCCAGAACAGAAGTGTTTCAATTGTTTGGCACAGTGCATCACCAGGAATAAATACATCAAGCCAACCAGAGCTTGCATTAGGTATTAAGGCCTATAATTTCTGGGATATTCTGACACTTTGTCACAATATCTGTGCAATTACATTTTCAATTGCTTTGAGTGCTACTGGGAAATGGTCCTGAAGCATGAACAACTTCTCACACATTGTGCAAGTCTCCCATCTTGAGCAACACACAAGCATTAAAACCAAACAAATAAGAGGCTTCCTTTACTAAATAAACATCTCCTCATCTTTTGTAATGTGATAGTACATGGCAACATTCTTTCCAAATGCAGAGCAGTCTGTATTAAGGACCACTGTCATTCAGGAGCCCTAGTTTGGTTGCGCAACTGCAACTTCTTCTTTTAAAGGCAAAATTAATACAGGGCAAATTCAATACTTTAAAATTCACTGCAGGATGCCTTTTAAAGATAATCTTTGGTACAGACATAAAACTATGATACTTTGCCTTAAAGTATGACAGAAAATGGTTAGAGATGACAATGACACATTTTAGCACAAGCCCCTAAGGACTAGTCAAATCTAACAAACTTTAATTCCCATGTTGAATGCAGTATTATCATTAACTGATCCCACTAACTGAACTGACCCAACAGCTTAAAACAAGTCAAAAAACAGGTGACCAAATATACATTAATTGACCATTCACATCCCCCAAGAGTCACTCTGCGGGGAAAAAAAGAAACACTTCCCCACACTGTTCCTTTACCATGCCATCCTTTCTTACGATATTTTTCTTATACTTTTGAGGGAGAAGAACATAAATAAACAAGATTTTTAGGATTTCTCATCTATCTTATTCTGGCAGTGGTTACAGTGTACATAACAGGGAAGAGTCTTGGAAAAAGGCTCTTGGCAGTTGGGGGGGTTTATTTTTTTCTGCTTGCAGAGCCACATTTCCAGGTGTACTATACAACTTCATCGATTGTCATTGACTCAGAATTCTAGTGCGCTTCTTAATTTGTTTTCCATCTCCACTTACAGATTCACTTGATTTGGGGTTACTTTCACTTTGTTAAGAAACTTTCACTGATTTCTATTCCTATTCTGCTTGTCAGTATCCTAAACCACTCATTCACTACCTACAGATTTTTGATTCCCCCAGTTGAAAGGAAAACCTTTCATTATAAAAGGATTGGAAGGAAAAGCCAAGTTCCCAGTAGCTGAGCTCTCTTTAGTATCCTCTCTACAATTCCAAAATAAGCTTCCAGACAGCTGCCAAGATGGTTTTTTCCCTCAGACTGGAGCCCAAAACAGTGCCTAACCTCAAGTTTGTGGACTGTTGGTCCATGGCTCTTGCCACAACACTTAGTCATTTGTGAAAAGCCTATCAGCATAAATCAGAAAGGATCTGCTCTGCATGAACTGCATAACTACAAATACAATATAATATAACATTATGTTACTTGCTTTCCAAATGAAATTATGCATTCCTAGTTATAATAAATCTGTTAGCAATATATATGTACCTATTATATGCATATTTACTTAAGTACACACACACACACATATATATACATGTGAAAGAACTGTATTATTTCACAAATCCTACACAAACCTTTAAATTACATATGGGGGTAAATATTATAGGAGTTCAAGAGTATTGGTCACAGGGCACATCACTTCCCTGTTTATAGCAGTTGCTTAGATGCTAGCACAGATATTGCATTGTACTGGAACCAAGAAAAAGGCGCATTCACAGATACAGCTTATTGCCTTTTGTCTGATAGAATAAAGCAACACAGCATAGGAATTATTTATCATTCTGCTGGGGGGGTGGGAGGAATCTAAAAATAAATATTGTATTTTGCTACATTTAGCTAGTTTTTAGCAACCTGATCGTATCCAGGAAGTTATGACTCTTATAAAAAAATATCAATGATGAAAAAACCCAGTTAATTTTAATGTAATATCCACTAAAATAATTTATATATTAATACCAGAGTTACTATTCCACATATTCATTTATTTCAAAGTACACTGAGTATAAAGGACACTTACTCAGCAACCAAATTTCAAGCACATCAGCTTGTACAAGTGTAGATGATCTGCATGCAATAGATACTCACTTTCTTCCATATATAATCAGCTGTACAGAAGAGAAAATTATGTGGTATCCCAGCCCACTCATGTTAGAGCTCCTCTTTCTGGTGAAACATACTCCTAAAGTACAAATGGGTTCCCACTCTTACCACATCAGAAGTACACACTAAATCATCTATTTTAACAGACATCTATTGGTTTAATGGAGGTACAAGCATGGGACTTCCTGCTGAAGAAGTAACCCACCAAAAATCTTTTGGGAACCTTAATAAGTGGTCCTCTTTATGGAGAGGATCATTCTAGGCAAAACTTTTTTCTTGGCAGATGTCAGAGGTCAATCAAAGGTATCATTCCAGGTTTTAGTAAAACAGAAGACCTTTGACTTCAAAGTGACTGCTCAACACAGTACCTTCAAAGAGTACAGTCACTTGTACAGCTCTCTTGTTCAGCACAATCTAGGAGGGAAAGGATGATTTCATTTATGTGGAATGAGGCTGGAAAAATGCAAATATCCCTTAGTTAGAAGGAACAGTCAGATGTATCCCATCTCTGCCCATGAAAAGTTGCCTATAATTTGTATTGGCATGTGGACAGCACTGAATTTCTACATCAGCAGTAGACTCTGTGGGATTATCCCACAAGAGAGAGAGATTTCCTTGTGGCTACTTTTATTTCTGGGTGCTTATATTTTATTTCTGGGGTGCAGCATCCCAGATGCTGCAAAGTGCCGCAGCAGATTAATGTGATAAAAACTCTTGATGCTTCATATGGATTGCAGCTCTATTATTTGGAATGGCAGGTATGAAGCTATTTATATCTATACCTGGAGAGAAGTGAATTCCAGAGACTGGAATTCCAGTACCGTAAAAGCTTGGTACCAACAAATTTAGACTGACAATATGAAAAGGGAAAAAAAAAAAGCAGAAGCATTCACATAAAGTTTAAGTTGCACAAGTCTTTTATCCAAAATTATACTCAGTCACTGTTGGGATCTGTTGCCTAAGAATACTTAGATATCAATGAAATCCACTTAACTCTAACAGGCAGGCATTTGTTTCCTGTCATCCTAACAAAACTAAAACACAGGCTTATAATAAACTCTTAAACCCCCCCCCCAGTTACCTATTTGACTTGTCACCACTTTCCCACACCATCTTCATGGACTTTGAGTCCTGTGTATCACACCACCTCCCAAGTAAGTGCTCACAGAAAATAAAGTTGAAAAGAACTTTGAATTAGTCTTCTTCCAGGATTTCTTGGGTACTTCACTGTTTCCTCAACCTCTGACTGAAATACCTCCTTCAAAGTCTCAAATGATTCAGTACAAGTTCCATATATGGAAATCTAAACATCCAGGTTCACTTATATGTTGTACAGTGCACAGCTACCACATTTTCCTTACTTTCACTGTAACAAAGTAAGGTTGTTAACAAATATGGGTATTTATCTTCCCTGTATTAAACAAATCAGAGTATTAGTCCATAAAACCTTGTTCCTAAGCTCACAGGAAAGTTCTTATGTTTATGTGCTTTAATAGTCCTAAGTTAACATAATTTACACTATTCCTAGATGCTTCTGCATTATTTTATTAGATTATTAGACAATAATGTTATGTCAGACTCCCTGACATAATATCCAGATGCTAAGGAATCACATTAGCAGATTTTGTAAATCTGACTGCCTGAGTCAGATACTAGCAACAGAAAACTCAAATAAATACAGTTAAGCAACTGTGAATGTGACATGCCTTTACACTTCAGGAGTGAATGCAGAACAAACAGATTTTCTCATATCCAAGTGAAGATCAGTTATCGAATTTACTAAATCATCTCCACATTTCTGTGTGTTTAACTCTAACAGCATTTTTTCTTCTGACCAGATGATTATGGCCAATTTATTTTATTTTTGCATATTACATAGCAGTAACAACTACTTAACCTGTGCAGAATGAGATATTTATGACTCTAATATAAGGATACAGTGTAGAGAAATACAGGCCTAGTAGAACAGGAGAGACTTTGAGAAGCAGAGATGCAAGACTGGATGATAATACACTATACAGGCTTGGGATGGTAGTAGAGAGAATTTCCCCTCAACTATACATTAGTATCCTGCTTGTTAAAAAATATAACCAAGTTTAATTAGTCAACAAGAAGCCTAGCTTATTAAACTCTTTCTAGATAATGTCCAGTGACTGTTATACATAACCCACTCAATAGAGTATAACTATGCATAACAGTTCCATTAATCTCCTTGATTATAGGTGTTCTGATTGTATTGTCCTTGCTCATGGCTGAGCCAATACCTCACTACTAAGCATGGCTCAGCTTAAGTCAATAAGCTAAAAGATGCACAACACTCGAGTGCTAAAGGATAGCAAATGTAGAACCTGGATACTTTCAGATACTTTAGAATCTTAATTGGACTTGAAAATGCAGTAATTAATTTGGCTTAAGAATACAAAAAAGTGCTAGACCACTAGGTGAGGAAAAATCGTATTACTTAAATCCTACCAGTTTTATTGCCTATTCACTTACTGACTAAATCATCTCTGGTATGGAGTACTTTTCATATTTTCGCAGAACCACAAAATGATTTGGGTTGGAAGAGACCTTGAAGCTCATCTCATTCCAACCCTCTGTCATGGGAATGGACACCTTCCACTCGACTAGGTTACTCAGAGTTCCTTTCAACCTGGCCTTAGACACTTCCAGTGATGCTGCAGCCACAGCTTCTCTAGGCAACCTTTTTCAGCATCTAATCACCCTTGGAATAAAAAATTTCTTCCTTACATCCAACCAAAATCCTCTTTCAGTTAAAAACCATTGCCCCTTGTCCTGTCAATAGAAATCTTGGGGGAAACAAAAAGGGAAAAAAAAAAAAAAACCAACCAAAAAAAGAGGGGTTAAAAAAAGGTATAATAAAATCTTTCTCCATCTTTCTCACAAACCCCCATTATACATATCAAAAAGCTGAATAATCTTAACTCTTTTGACCTTTCCTTTTTTCACCTCATAGGAGAGGTGCTCCAGCCTGTTAACCATCTTCCAAGATCCCTGCCGTGCTTGTGTTGGGAATGCTGGACACAGATGCAGTACCTCCAGGGTCTGAAGGTGGGGTCTCACCAGAGTGGAGCAGAGGGGCAGAGTTACCTCCCTCAGCCTGTTGTACCACTTCTTCTCATGCAGCCCAGGACACCGCTGGCTTTCTGGGTTGCAGGTGCACATTGACAGTCCACAGCCAATTTTTCATCCACCAGTATCCCAAGTCCTTCTTCTGCAGCATTGCTCTCAAATCATTCATCCTCCAGCTTGTGCTGATAATGGGGATCCCCTGACCCAGGTGTAGGACTTTGCACTTGGCCTTGCTTGACTTCATGCAGATCCTCCAGCTTGCCATGCCCCCCGTCCCCCACCCCAAATGGCATCCCTTCCTTTTAGTGCATCACCTGAACCACCCACCTTGGTGTCATTTGCAGCCTGTGCTGAGGGTGCACTTGACCTCATTTATTTTGTTGATGCACATTCTGAATAGCACTGGTTTCAATGCGAACATTACTCCTTACTGGTTCTCACATGGATACTGAACTAGTGACTGTAACTCTTGGGACAAGGATGGTGTGGAGGACTTTACGACAGAACCAGACAAAAAATGAAGCAGCATGCTGAGAGAGAGAGTTTTCACTCAGAAAGACCTGTCTGCAGTAAAAAACAACAGGGAACATATTACAAAGTGTTTAAAAGACTTAAAATTGTTCCCAGTCTCCCAAGTTTATTCCACAGTGAATCATTTTATGTAAAACTAGGATGCTGGCAAAATTAGGTATGGCTGAAGCTCTGTAACTAGGTTTAGCAGATCTACTCAAAGAGTAAATTATTTATCCCACCTAAAACATGCACAACAAAGCCTAAATGAAGTGGACCTAACTTATGTAGAGAAGAAAGGTATAAGCCATCTGAATCTGCATTTCACTACTTCCAACATTTCTGAGTATATTAAAATATTAATAAAGTGTTAAATTGAGTTTCACTTTTGATATGAACCTACCCCACTGGTAGGAAATTTGAACCTCAGAAGGCAAAATTAATTACGTACACACACACAAGGATTTACCAGCAGTAGCTAGGGAAGTTTTATCTGCAGTAGTGTCACAGCCAATAGCTTCCATATAGTACGACACTGCTGAGGATAAATAGCCCATTTTCTTCAGTTTGAGGATGCCCTTCCTGGGTGGTACACATACATAAGTGGAGGAAATTAAGAATGGTAAATGCAGGCCAAGTGACAAAAATGACATCTTGGTAGTGTCACAGTTCCTCAAAAGCTGTCCCAAGTGAAATAGAACTTCCCTAGCTTGGAAACATAAAAAATAGAATTCTTCTTAGGAGAAACCTAACATGATCACAGCAGTTACTAGGAAATCACAATTATAAACTCAAGTTTTGGTTGCATCCATTACTGGCAAAAAAAATCATGGGTAAGTACTTCTTCCTAGAGAAGATCTAAAAACACAGATATAAAAAAGCTAGATGAATTTGAGTTGGAAATAATAAATTGAGCCTTCTCAATGTTTCTCAAAATAGTGATGAAAGTTTTTGTTAAAGATTTCATCATCCCTTTGGCCTTCAGTGTCCATTTCTAAGGTAAAACTGAACTGCAGTTCACTGCTACAGGAAATTGTTTATGGGACAATCACTGATTCTACAATGAAGTAAAAAATAATTTCAACATTCATTTCAACAGTCACCTGACAGCATTTAATACTGCAGTCACATTAACGAAAAGTACTGCTTTCTTTAACAAACAAAACCCCACTCCTAAACCATGCACTTGACTAATCTCTTCTAAAGAATCAGACTGATGACACAAGTTAAAAAGCTTTGAGAAGTATTTGCCTTTGTCATTTATAAATGCTGTGAGGAATCCTTGAGATTCCAAGGAAAGAAGTTTAGGACATCTATTCCTCTGAAAAATATACCTGCAGGCTAATAACTAACTAGCTGCCGACAAAGACAACAAAGTCAAGAGAATAACTATTACAGCAATCTAATTTAAAAGGAAAACTATATTACATATGCTCAATTTGAAAATGCTCCACTTTCCGTTTTGTAAGTCCTCAACATTATGGAATCTAATAAGGGAAAAAACCTTGCTTCCCAACACACAAGAGCAGAGTAATTGCTCAGGATTTCTGCAAATGTACTAACACAATAAACATCACCACTATTAATACCCATACATGTAAATGAACTAAAAGGAAGTAAACCCACTGATGAAACAGCTCAATTAGACAAAATTCTACAATTCTTCAGAATGCTGCCTTCCTCCCTTAAGGTGAATAAAAAGATTCACCCTTTCTTACCCATGTAACATACTTTCAAAATGAAGTTTAAAAGATTACTATATAATGACAGTAAAACACTTAGTATCACTGATCATGACTTTATTAGAGGGTTCTTGCTTACAAATAGCAAATGAGGAAGCATACATAGTACTTATGGAACTCTATTAGAAAGCTATTTTTCCCTTTCTGAATACTGTGTTCCCGCTCTTCTTCCAGAATAATACTTCCACTCTTTCTGCCATCACTGCTGAGTATCTATGATCTTAGGCCTACACTCCCACTGCAGTAATCTGCAAAACCATTTGAATTCCACAGGAGTAGAAAAAGATTCTCTCAGAAGTTAAATTATTTCAGACTCACCAATTTTTATTTCACCATAGCTTTGTGGCTTGTCTTCCCTCCCTAAAGGCTTTTTTTTTTCCTATTCCCCTTTCCGAAGGAAGGCAAGCCATGGTTTTTCGTTTAGTCAGATCAAGGTTTACATCATGTCATTGAATTAACAAACAGATTTTTCCAAGGTGCAAACCAGCATGCCTATGGTACCGAGGCAAAGGCTGCTTTACCAAGCCACGTTTATGCTTTCGTGCTTTTCGGCTCATTGCTGGAGGCCTTCGAGGCTCCTGGAGCAGCAGACCAGTCCTGAGGGGGGTTTGCTCATTCTGCACGTTTGTTTTGCCACGGAAATATCACGCACATTGGAAGAGGAAATCAGTTTGCAGCAACACCTTCAAACAAGCTAAGCAGCTTTGCAAACCCCGTGCCCCTCATCGCAAATGCATGGCTTTCCAAGGAGCAATTACAGCAGAGCCCGAACACGCAGGTGTGCCCCCGGTGACCTTCCCGCGGCGCCGGCCGGCAGCACCAGCGGGCAGCTCCCGCTGCACGCCGCGAACGCCGGCAGCCCACAGGTACCGCCGGCAGCCCACAGGTACCGCCGCTCAGCGGGCTCCGGCCCCGCGCACCGCTCCGGCGCCCCCCGGCCCCGCTTCAGGCACCCCACACCCGAGTCGGCTCGGCCCGGCCCGGCGTGCGCACCTGCCCCTCTCTGCCCCACAACGCGGACAAAGCGGCCACAACGCACCTGCTCCCGCGGCGAGGGCGGCGGCGGAAGCTCCAGGTCTGCCCGCCCCCATCTCTGCGCCCACCGGCTCTTTCCCTGAACCGATCGTTCTGCTTTGCTCCAGGCCGAGCCAGGCGCTCCGGCGTCCCGGGGTCTACCGCCAACACGGGGGACTCTGCGGCCACCGCGCCCCCACATTCGCCAAGGGGCACAAACTCCGTCTGCCTCCGGCCGCCGCTGTTCGGCCGGGCGGATCTACGCTGTAAACAGGCCGGAGGACAGTACAGGCGCCGACCGCCCCCGCCCCAGCACCGGCGCTCGCCCCGCCGTGCCCCGCGCTCACCGTAGAGATGTGCGGAGGCTTCGCCCTTCCTCGCCATCGTCTCTCGATGCCCTCCACGCCGGCACTGCCGGGGCACAGCCAGGGGCCCGGCGCCTTCCCCCGCCGCTCAGCGCGTTCTTTGTTGCCGCGAAGGCATGAGAGGCGGCGGCGGCCGGGCAGCCTCCCGCTCCGCTCAGCCGCGGCCGCCCGCAGCACCGCCCGCACCCCACGCCCACCCTCCCGTCCCGCCGGCTCCGCGGCGACGCCTGCGCCGACCCGCGGGGGCGGTGCCGCTGCCCGGGTCGAGATGAGGGGGGGTGCGGGCGGAGCTGCCGCGCCGAGGGGTGCTGAGACGGGTCGCCGACTTCGCGTGGGCCCGGCGGCAACTTCGGCATCTGAGGACAGCGAGCGGGGCCGGACCCAGCGAGCCGTACCTGGCAGGGCGGTTTCCATCCTCCCGCGCCAGCCGCTGCTGACCGCAGCGGGGTGTCTGTGCCCGTGCCCTGCGCAGAGGCCGGAGCTGTTGCCGCAGGTGGAAAGCGGCCGGCCGGCCGTGGAGCCGGGCCCCGCCGAGAAGCGCCTCCCTTGGCGGAGCTGTCCGTGCGGCCCGTGCTGAGCGCCGGCCCGGCCGGGCCGCCCTCGGGCAGCGGCCTCCTGCCCAGCACGAGCTCCCGGGGCTGGAGCAGGTGAAGCGCTACGCGCTCAGCGACAGCCGTCCGTCTGTCCCTGACTGGGGAAGTGTGTTGGGCCTGGGTTGGGGCATTTTCATGATTCAGTCAAAAAACACCCTCAATACTGAGAAATACTCATTTCTGGTCATAAACTTTCCTTCAGTTGCCATCCTCCTCCATGCGTTTTATCTGAATGGGACAAAGGCCACTTACGAGCAATCAGTCCAATTGCTGAGATTCTTTTACAGTCGTGACAGCACAAATCATCACTACAGCAAAAGGCCACTATATGCAGATGTCATGATGTTATTATCTGTTGTCACTAAGTCCAAGACAACAGAGTATTTTATAAGACAAAACATTTTGAAATGACAGAAGTGCACCTATCAGCCATTACTTGTATTTTCAAACATGAGCTTTGGAGGAAAAGTTACTTTCCAAGGCTTGCAAATAAAGATATCCTTCCTAAAATTGGCTTAAGACCTCAAAAGCACATGGCTCATTTATTGATGAGTAAGTTAATGTCCATAGATCATGGAAGTTGTTGCTCTGCTTGTATGGAAATGTAAACCAATCATCTGTGCATTAGTGAGAGTATGTGCCTTTTACATACAAGGTGTGTGCATCATCAGGTCTTGTAGAGGTAGCTGCCTTGGCTAGTTTCAAGAAAATTAAATCAGGCATATTTATGACCTTATCTATCCTCCTAGCGGTCTCAGTTCAGGCCAATCACTCCAATATGAAGTATATGTATGTCGTGGTTTGACCGGAAATGGGACATATTAAAATTTTATATTAAAAATACATATGTAGTTTTGTCTGATGTAGTTTTGTCTGGTAGTAGTGGAAATACTTGGGGGAATCACTCCTCCTCCCCCTCATATATAGAATTGTTAGAATTTATACTTTTAAGTATATATTTTCAAATGAGTACTTGCTTCCTTCCTTTCATCCCATTTTATCACAGTGGGCAGAGGTTTATGATTTTGATTCATGATCATAAATTTGGGCAGAGGTTTATGATTCTGTGCACTGCTTATAGTCTACAAATTTATTGAGAGCTCCTTCTTAACCTGTCTCCCTAACCACTAGGCCACTTACCTAGCCTAGCTACCCAAGATGCCTGTTTGTGTTCCAGGAAATGGACCTCAAGTAAACACCTGATGTGGAAAAGGGTTGATGTACTTTGCTAAGAAGAAATTCTTATTTAATCTCAGTGATGCTGACTAGGAAAACAATTCTGACAATCTCACCTGCAGAAAAAAGATCTTCTTGTGTCAAAGACTGAGTCGAACATGAGAAATGCAGCGTAGGACAGCTTTGTAAGAAGGAAGGAAGTGTATTAATGTATTCTGGCTCATTCTGATAAGGCATGGCAACCTAAAGGTAGCAGGCATGACCGGATTTGATCGTCAGAGCTTTAGTGGCATGCTTGAGGAAGCTTGTACCCCTTGTGCAGGGGAATGTATCGATATATAGTATATAGCTGTATTGTTTGGCATGGCCTCATGGGTGCCTGGCATCGGGCAGTGTCAAACCACAACAACAGCCTACCTTCAAGAATGGATATTGGAATCTCAACAAAAACAAACATAGGTAATACAGGTAGTATAGCCTGTTCTACAAATAAATATCTATGATACATAAGTATCACATATTATATATATATATAATACAGAGCTTATACAATATCTATATTGTGTCTATACTATACAGTTTATATAATATAGTATTTATATCCTCCAGGAGAAGTAAATTTTTACTTGGTTCTGACTACCAGAACCAAGGAACTACTAAAAAATACACTAAAATAAAGAGAAAACTTGCTAAAAAGCATTCAAAATGTTAGAATAGTGCTAAAAACTACAAGACAGCTATTCAGATAGATAGAAGGCTATGTAAGGAGACCACTTTGAGACATAGCAGATCATCTTTGTATATTCATGTTTCTCTGAAGGGCCTGAGATATGGCAGAAGGAAGTCACCAGGACTAGATAGAATGAAAAGGGCAGTAGCTACAAACAAGGCGTAATATACCCATACTCCTATAACCTACCAAAATAGGGAACAATTGTGATCAAGTGAGTAAATCATAAAGGATCACTAAATTTGGCATGTTAAGTGTGAAAGAACAGTAAGGCAGGCCAAAAAAGAATTTGACTATTAATTGCAAAAAAGGATGCCAAAAAGAATATTTTGTCTAAAGGCCAAGAGGAGGAAAAGAATATGTAGAGTTAATAGGATATTTTCCTTAAGTCTTCTATGCACATATAGACTTGAAGGTGATAAGCATTTTCACAATTTTTTGAAAATACTTCCAATAAAAATCCATAAAATTGCTGACCATGCCTCTGAATGTTGCAAATAATGAAAACTACAATAATGCAGAAAGATTTCTGTGATATATTGGAAAAGTATAATTTTTGTAAAGAGAAGTCAAGGCTCAGAGAACTACTGAAGACTTCCCAAGGAGCCATGAAAATGAGGGCATACAGCTGATTTTCAAGTTATTTGGATTTCTGAAAACATTCCACAAGGCTCCTCATGAAAAAAGTTTTAAATAAAATAATCTACCATAGAGGGAAAAGTTATTTTATGGCTGAAAATTGTTAAAGGGTGTTAGAATGGCCTATCACTCCTTGCAGCACCAGGACCCTTCCTGCCCTGCCCTGCCGCTGGAGGCCACGCCGGTGCCCGGGGACGCAGGGTCCCTGCCAGGCAGGGACGTGGCTGCTGCTGCCTCCCTGCCTGTGGTGCACAGTGTTCAGCAGCACCCACACGCAGCACTCGCCCTCAGCCCCAGCACAGAGCACAGGCAGACACGTCCTCTCCTCCTCTGGGCTGGCAGAGACAGAGGGTCACTAGTGCAGGCACGCACAAGACTCCCTGGATGCCCAAGCACATTCCCCCAGTACTCCTGGCCAGACCCCAGGCTCCTTACCTGCCTCAGGAGAGCCTATTTCCAGGCTGGTTCAGCTTGATGCTTGCTGCAAACATATTGCACTCACATATCCCACAGGAACTCCACACTCACAGGTTGCCATGGAGGGCAGAATGGATCCCTGCCTGTCTGACGGCCTGATGTCTCCTACTCATTGGCAAGTCCAGCTTGGAGTTTGCCAGGAAATGAGAAATGCACACACCCACTATGGAGAAGATAATCCAGCACCACACACGAGCTGTGACATGTGGTCACACTCCAGCTACTGGTGCTGAACCCATCACTCACCTCACCCACAGCAGCCCCTCCCAGGAGGAGAATTTCAGGACACGCACTCACTGTGCCCACCTCAGCAGCTGGCAGCTGAGACCTCCAACCACTCCAGCAGCAGATAACGAGACCTCCCCAACACCAGCAGCACCAGTGGGCACTTTACATCCCCAAATGTAACCTTGGTACCAAATCCACTCATAGAGGACCCTCAGTAGTTGCCACTTTATCCTTACAACACACATACACATGGGAGAGTGAGATTGGGCTCAGTCAGACAAGTGTACCTACTGCCCTTTTTAACATTGACTGGTCCATTTAATAGTCCATTCTTTACTTTCTCCTCTGTTCCTCCAGGTGCAGTTCCCCTGCACATTCCTTCGTTAGTTTGAATAGCTCCACAGATCCATTTCCAACATCATGGACCCTCACATTTGCATCTTATCAGGTGCAAAGTCCCAGTTTGTCTGCAGTTTATTGAGAGGCAGTTTGTTTCTTGTCTTTATCACTGTTGTCTTTGACTGTCAAGTGTGTGTCTCCACATTTTGTTTATGGCTTTCCACCTTTTGTTGTTATCTCATTTGACAAGACCTTTGATCAGATAATGGTACTGAAATAAACATTCCTCATCAGTTAGTACGACTGATTTGTGTGTCATCCCTGACTCCCTCATCATTTGTCAGTCAGGTCTTTCATGTTCTTGTTTATGGCTTCCTCCATTTCTGCACTGAAAAGGTTCATGACCAGATATCCTTAAAGGAGCACACATTTTCCTTCCACATAACCTCATGAAAATGTTTTTTAATTGGTGGGGTCACCCATAGATTCTCAAAGGCTTGTATGTTGGGACTCTTGTTCCAGATACTCATCAAAGATTTTAAAAAGGAGAGGAATACTGAAGAAGGAAAATTTTATGCCAATAGTTATGGGGCTGAAAGAATTTCAGAGAAGCTCAGGACAAATAAAATGTAAAATGGCATGGAAAAAGGGGTGAAGAGAAATAAGTACATACAAAGATGAGCTTTGAGTTGACCATTACATCCCACATCCTGTTATCATAGATAATACACGAAAATTTTCACTTTGGTGTTCAGAGGAATTTTAAAAAAGGGTAACAGAAAATCACTCAAAAAGACCATGGAAGTTACACTGTTATCTTTTTGCAAGAACATGAGTGACTTTATGATTCTGATTCTTTGACACAAAGCTAAGACATTGCAGGAAGTACTCAAAGATGATTATTCAGCTTGGAAAAAAAATTGCTATTTGGATATCAACACTTCTTTTTAATCAAATCTTAGACCCAAAGAGGATGATTGCCTCAAAGATGTTATGTTTCAATGTGCCTGTTTGAATTCAACTAGTAGGGACTACAAATGAAATTATCAGATGTCTGATTAAAAAGAAGCAACCTGGAGTGGTTCTTCATACTGCAGAAACTAAGCTGTGGTTCCCAACACATTCAAAAAGCAACCAGTCAAGTTAATGGAAGAGACATTTATGAAGCATTATTACACAAAAAGGCATCACCTCCAGCTCAGGAAACTTATAAATTGAAAAATTTTTGGAGGGTAGAAAAAATTTAGAAAAAAAAATTTTATAAAATCACTACATTATTGGTAAATGACCTGGAACCATTTCCTGACCATTCTTTGTTGCACTCCCATAAACTGGAGACTATGTCAAATGGATCTTTGGTCTCACCTAGTACAAGTCTTGTTACTTCCACGGAAAAATAAGCTTCAGCTATTCATGTTGTAAAGAGCCTCACTGTTTGTCACATGAAGGTCAGATGAAAATCTCAATTGCCACCTTCTTGTGCTCATATTCTCAATCCCAGCATTCTTCTTCCAGAATCTCCAACCCAAGATATCTCCCCTTCTTTCGTTTTGCACTGCATGTGCCTCAATAGGGCTATACCTCAGCTAGTGTTTCTAAATTCTACCTTGTACAATTCAACAACAAGCAACAGCTATCATAATTATTGAATTGTCTTTATTACGCAGGCGTAAATTCTGTCAGCTGTTATAGAAACTGAACTCTTGTGATTTAAGGCATATTTTGCTTAGTGTTTTGTCATTTGCTGCACTTACTAAAAATCAGTATACATGTCTTACTATAAAATTAGTGTCAACACTGTATCAACACACATGGTTTGGTTCTTGTATAGTATTAAATAATAGCATTGGTATAGTCTTGCAGAGCCACAAATGGAGTTTTACAATATAAATCTTTATTAAAATCCCACCTACCATAGTGTCACGGTGGTGCTTATGTGGTACCTCACCTTTAGTCAGCTTGGGCTGGCAGAGTTGTAATTTCACTGTTCTGGGTTCTAACCTACAAGCAAGTGTTAAATTCATTTGCGAGAGGTATGTTCACTACAACTGGACTTTTACTAATATATGATTCTACAAGGAGAAATGTACCAAACAATGTATCTTAAAGATTTTTAGGCTACTAAAGTGCCAGCTACAGCATGTTTAGTGCAAAAATCTCCTCGTTACTTCCTTTACACACGGCTAGGCCTACCTCTCTTTCTTAATGATCAACTTGTTTTCATATTTCATGCAAGCAAAAGCCGTGCTTGTCTAACTAAGCACTTGTTTCTTAACGCAGCTAGTCCTGAAAAAGTCTCACCGTACTTTAAAAAAAAATTAGGACAGGTGATTTTTACATTAAGGCATGGTTCAAAAATTATCTTCTCAGGTTTCTACTGACTTTCTTTTTCTTCAGAAAGTCAATAGAGAGCAAAATTATTACAGGATGCCACAGATTGTTTTTTATTTTTTCTCAAGCTCTGTACATCTGTCCCTTCTCTTTCCTTATGGTTCATGTTTGATAGTCACATAAGTGTAACCCAGTGTGGTTTGATGACATTAAGGAAAAATATTTGGTGTGTTTACAAATAGTAGTTAAATATAAAACTTTCAAGACTTAGAGCAGCTATGACTTTGTGATTAAATGATATTGAAAATTTGACATTAAGTACTGTTTGTGATACCCAGAAATTAAACAATCTAAAATATACCTCAAAATACTTCAATTCAAGTATCACATTGTCTTGATTTAGATCATTCAGAGTTTTCCACAGAGATGCTTTCCTTTTTTTTATTTTTCCCCAATAAATTTATTGTTTTAAAAACCATGAAAACTCTAGGAAAAAAACCCTAACCACCCACCCCGAGCTCCTCAACTAAATCCCAAGACAACTCAAGACAAACTAAAAAAAATCACAAGAGCTTGCAACAGAAATTCAGAAAAAAATGTTTGATTTAAGATGTTTTAAGTTACTATTGTATCAGGGATCAAAGAAAAGCAAAATAGGTCATAACTATGAAGAAGTTGCCATGCTTGTTGCATTGCACTACATCAAAAATTATTCTACTTTAGAGATCATGAATTCAGAACCTACACACAAAATTTTACTACGTTTGTTTTGTGTAGTAACTTCAGTAACTCTTAATATATAAATCACTGCAAAAAAATTTCATTTGCTTTCCATTTCTAAAACAAAAGTTCATTAAAAAATGGTAAAATCCTGTTTGTTGTTAACAATTTAAAAAACTCCCAACCAGTAAAACACTTAAAATTAGTAATTAGTAATTACTAACACTTAATTATTACTAATTAGTAATAATTGCTAATTAATAAAAAATAACACTTCAGCCTAGAATACAGTTGCTAACTTTAAGGGATAAGCATCCTGGTTCTGGCCAGGACCAGGTTCATTTTTGCAGTGGCCAGGAGGCACATGGCCAGGACCCAGAGGTTATTCTTTGCCACCTCACCATTGTTGGGGCAGGAGGAAGGGGCTGCTTCTGGTTGTAGTAGTTAGGATTAATGAGCATTTTGCATATGAATCACTCTGTCTCTTTTGCATACTTTTATTATTATTGTTACAGTTACTGGTATTTTTCTTATCCCATTGCAGTTTCCAGTAAATTGGTCTTAACTCATGACCTTATGTGTCTCCAGTTCTGCTCTCCAGCCTGCCATAGGGGGAGTGAGAGTGATTTGAAGAGTCACGGAGGGAGCTGTAAATCAGGGAGTACCATTCCTGAACCACAACATTACAAAGCAACCCTATATCTAACATTACACAATACAATTTATACTTTTATATGTTTAGTGGAGGAGCATGGAAAAATATGTAATTTGCAGAAATGGAATTCAGAGATCAGGTTATTAACTGACTGCACAAACTCAGATTATGAATAAGCAGTGTCAAATCTGGTGCACATAATCCATTTAGTTTGCTCCTGTAAGAATGTGTCTCCCTCCATGTTTTATCATTGGATTTATTGCCCTGAATACCCTTCCAAGAAACAGATGCTATATTCTTCTCTTCAGCCTGCCACAGGAGGAGGGGAAGAAGGAACGAGCGAGCATAGTTTGAAGACTCTCAGCATCAGCAATATATTGGGGAACACCATTCCTAAACCATGACAATGAGCAGTAGTTTGTAATGTAATAATATTACTGTGCTTACTGTAAATGCTGTGTTTACATTTACTTACTGAAATGCTAAATTATGCATTTCAGCAATAAGCATCATGCATTCTGCTGGTTAATATATAAGAGAGTATTCTAGGTTAATAAAGAAACATACTGAGCAGTATATAATTCTTACTGCAGTAAAAGTTATCAGAGGAATATGAATTAAGAAATACGACACAGTATTAAGCGTTTGAAAAATGAAAGGCAGATGCTGTATTTCCTGCTTCAGAGAGACAGGCAAAAAAATCTAACTACACCTTGTGGAAATTTTTATCTATTCTCACTCCTCATGTAAATAAGCTTGAACCTCAAAGTTCTACTAGTTCAGGCTTTGACAATAACCTTGCCATCCTTCATACCCCTCTAATCCCAAGCACTTAGCAGAAATGGACCATCTGGGTTTTGAATTTTCTCCTCCAGATTGGCCTTGGGAAAACTATGTTGACAACATATTGCCAAAAGAATTCTCATTTGTTTACCCAAGGAGATGTGAAGAGAGGTAGCAAAAAAAAAAAACCAATTTGAAGGAGAGAAGGAAGGTAAGCAAAGGTATAGCTTTATCAGTGAAAGCTGCATACTGAGCAGCTGATTTTAGAACATTAACCTTATCATTTAGTGGAAATGTCCTGGAATACCTTTGTCTTGGCTCTATGCACTCTTTCCTTCCTTTTTGTGGAACAATTTCTTTTCTTTAATGTCTACAACCCTGCAGGAGATCGCAGATGGTTAGCAGCTTTTTACTACAGAAGCTTGCTTCCAGGAAGTACAGACATCTGTCTTCAGAAGCAAGTAGCAAATTTCACATGCAAAGATGCTTCTAGTGTAAGGCAAACCAGGACAACATCAAATGTTATTGTGTATTCCTGACTCAATTTCTTCAATTTGACAGTTTCAGACAACAACTTTCTCAGTCTCTGTCTACATGAGCGGTTCAGATCAGGTGAGGAGTGTAGTTTTGAATGAAGTTTCCAAATTGTCCCTACTTACGGTGTCTTACTTGATTCACAGAGAGATCTCAAAGCACATGGACTGATTTTTGGATGAAATTTACTCAAAGACATGGTCTAGGAGTGCACCCAAAGTGTTCCAACCCCTTACTAGGGAACACTCAGTCAAGCTGGATTAAAAACACTCCAAAATGTTCTTGAGGTCTTGAATACAAGATTTCACTACATAAACCAAATAGCTGTGTTTTGCATTACTTCCTGATGTCAACATTCCCTCAGTATACTGCCTTAGGGATGTCCTCAACCCCATTCAAAGCTGTCTCTTCACCTCAAAAAGGACCTCATTCACTACTTAAGGGGTATGGATCCTAAAGCATCTCAAAAATCTCTAAATCTCTAAATCTCAAAAGCATCTAGAAATAATGTTTCATTTCTGATCACTGTAGGATTTGAAGCACTTCCTGCAGCTAGCAACTATGTTTATTATATAGCATTCTTACAGGTGTTTAATCATGATCAGTCAGGTGAAGTTGCTTGTTACATATGACAGGATGCCTTACATACATCATCAGCTTTTTATACATACTCTGAACCCATCTATGCATCTTTAGATTTTGATGTGTGCCATCTTAGAATATGCACAGTATAATCCATGCCAGAAATCAAAAATTAAAAGTTTAAAGCTTTCAAATGAGATTAGCATATTTCCTTATATACGATCACAACACAGTGTTGCGATGAGAAATAAACTGAAGAATACAAAGATATTGTGTACACACATACTACACAAATAGTTAAATAATTTATAGGTGGAAAATGGACTGCTCAGTCATGAAATTCCCTCTCTATACTCAGAACCATGATCTGTGGAACCCTACATAAAATGGAACACAAAAATGCAACTTTGAGTGCTGGTATTTTAAAGCCCCACTGCAGCTTTACATTCAAAGGTATGGTGTACTTGAAACAGGAACATACAGAATCTTCAAAAATACTTAAACAACACAGAGTTTTAAGCTATGCTTATGTCTTTTACTCCATTGCCCTTAAAGTACAGGGAAAAAAAAATCTCCTGATTTAGAGTGAAAAAGCAGCAGCCTATACACTGAATCAAAGCTGTCCACTTGCCTTCCTTAGGTAATCACCTGCAATCACAACAGTATGAAGTCTATAAAACATTACAATCATCTCCTTTCAGACAACTGATAAATATGTCTGTAAATAACTTTCATATGGCTAGTTTTCTATCAAACTGTTTCTTTTTGTATTAACCACAAAATCAATACTGTCAACTGTCAGAAACAAAACAAGCAACTAAGAGCCAAATATAAAAAGGCAATAATGACACAAAAATATTTGTTGCATACTATTTTGTATTATTATGCAAAATAAAATGTTATTAAAAATCTAGCTTCCAGAAAAATACTTTATTTTGTTAATTTTGTTGAAATTTCACATCAAATAAGGAATTCACAGAGAAATCAATGGCTGCCATTTTTCTCGGTATCCTTGTTTTAATAAACCCCTAAACAACACCGCTTTGAAACAGTACTATTCAAGAGCATATATTTTATTCGCCACAGATAATTTCCAAAAGCATTGCTTTTCCTTTAAAATACAACTGGAATTAAGAGCATTTAGAAGCACATTTTAGGTAACTATCAATACAGTCAATACTTAAAACTCCCGTGCGCCAGGCCCAGTCACTCTCCAGTTCCTGGCACATCTCCGAAACATGAGTTTATGATTCCCTGAAGCACAAATTACAGTAAAATGCTTACACGGGCTTTTCTGCTAACAGGTGAATGATGCAGGCGATTGGAACCAGCGTAGGACACCCAGCAAACAGGCAGCGAAGCAGCACAACCCGGGGCACGGACACTGCCCACGCTCGGGCCGGCGGACCGGGGCGGGCCGGTCGCGGGGCACGGCGCTCCTCCCACGAGCGAGGGCAGCAATAGGAGCTCGCCGGAGGCTCTCCTCGCAGGAGCAGAGCCAGGCAAGGGGGGGCGGTCGAGCCTAGGGCTGTCCCGGCGCCTCGGCCCAACGGGCGGGCCCGCGTGGCACCGCCCCGGCCCCCGAGCACCGCCCCGCCGGAGCTGCTGCGGCCGCCGGGCTCTCCCGCCGAGATGGCTGCGCTGAGGGCGACGCGGGTGAGCGGCCAGGGCGGGCGAACGCTCGGGGGACACAGGACCCAGGGAGAGGCACGGGACGGACTGGACCGGACCGGACCGAGGCGCTGCCGGTGCTAGCGGCCAGGGGAGCCCGGGCGGCGGGGAAGGGCGGCGGGATCGCAGAGGGCGAAGGGCGGAAGAGGCAGGGCCAACCTGCGTTCCGCCCGCCGTGACTGTCCGGACGGCTGCGGGCATGGGGGCTGCTCCGGTGGGGAGAGCTGGCGGGGCTGGAATCCACCCGCTGTGCCGCTTTTCCTGCCTCGCAGTATTACCCGAGTTTATGGCCGTAATCCTCACGGTTCGAATGGGTATTGCCATTTGATGTTCTTCACTGGCGATACTGCACAGCCCTGGGGATCCTCATGGGGCAAAGGCCGCGTCGTGCCAAGTGTGTCTGGCACCTCTCCATTTAACGGTGGAGACGGCTTCAAAACACCGGGATTAGAGTTCAGAGTATTTTATCCAATGCATTTCCTTTAGCGTACTTAGCTGTACTACGTATGTTATTTTTAAAAAATATGTGTGAAATATAATAGTTGGTTTTCTAAAGTACAAACTTTCTACTGTATTGGACCACCAATAACCTCACAGCTTCAAACTAGAAAATTAAAACCATTCAAAACTCATTTAGCACTGCACATGCCTTTTTCTAGATTCCCCATTTCCAGAGGCATTCATGAGTCTGAATTACTTGAAAGGCCCTTCACAGCCTCCTAGTAGCAGTGTTGGTTTGCCCTAAATTGATGCAGCTTGGCTGCTGGTCCCGAGTGTTGCTGTGAGAGTGAGGGAAGTCAGTGAGGGAAGAAGTCTCCATCTGAAGTTGGTATATTGTGGCTCAAAAGTAATGCTTTAGGCAAAGGAAGCCCATAGGGAGGAAATTACTATTTCAAGTTCAGCCTCCTGTCATGTTACCCCTGCGACAAACTCTTGATAATTCTTTTCCTTTTTGCCCTGAGATACATGAGGCAGAATCAAGGTTAGCGACCCTTAGCTTATAGTTGTCCCACTGTTTTCTGTGACGTGCATCTTTTCAAACAGGTTCTATAGCTCTTTTGTCATCAAGGTAATAAAGAGATTGCATCACTTTTGTGAGTAGCTTTGTCATACCCTTTTCCTGGCAGCACATTCTTCCAGTGTTAGTCTTGCTACACTGATGATTGCATTTGTAATTGCGACAGAATTTATACAGTAGTGCAAGGAAATGCAGTAGGAGTTGTATCTGAACATCACTAGCAGTAGTTTGTCACTGAATCTAACTGTTCCTCAGAGTTAAGCAGTGAGAAAGTTGACAAGCAGACAGATGGTTATCCAAATTTTTACATGTAGCAAACCCTCATCCTTTGTCATCTCATCAGTCATGCAGCTTCCAGGTATGAGTCCCATCTGTCCATATTTCTTGGCAGGGGTATTGTTGAGTTTTTCCAGAGTAATCTTAAGTGTTATCTTGCATACTATATTACAATAGACATAATTTCACTGGTTTAAATTTTAGGGTATCACTTTCAGCATTAGTTTGAATCCACTTTTCCAAGTGTAAACAAAACCTTTTGGTGGCAAAGCTATGCATTAGTCTATCAAGAGCTGCTCCTTAAAAAAAGAAAAGAAAAAATTTTCAATCATCTGACTTTTTTTCAACCTCATCTTGTCTTTTTTCCAGATAAAATAAGGCATAAATACTTCTGAAGTATCAAGGTCTATCTAGATTTTTGTGGTATTGTTTTGGCTTTTAATATGAGAGGTAGCAGTAACAGAAAACTTAGCAAGATACTCTTTTGCAATGTCTATTGTTTCTAAAAACTTGAAATTAATAATATATTACCTACAGCAAAATGCAATCCTGAATTATTAATAAATTGACAGTACCAGCACAGTATGCAAATATGTCATAGCCTCTCCCTCTTCCCTGCCTGGAAATGTTCCTTCTGCATTTCTTCACCTTTGAACTTTATAGATGTTTTCAGTATCCTCTGGAAATACTTTTTTCACTGTGTTGATACCTATTATTGGCAGTATTCATCATGCTTCTTGAGCTGTGTTATAACCATCTATCATATAGCATTATTATTAAGAGCACAGTTTATCTACTATAACTTTTTTGAAAGTACTTGTTGCCTCCCCAGCTGTGTAACTTTCTGCAATGTCCTTGTCTTCTAGAGTTCCCAGTAAAATTTCTGTGATTTTTTTTGCATTACTATCAATAATTTTTTTTTATGCTAGGAAGTAAGTGACTGCTCTGATCACAATTGAAAAAAAAAAGAGGTCTACATTTTCACAGAAGAAGATCAAGAAGAAGCCTTTCCTTAGTGTTCAGGCAAATTTGGTTTTGCAATATTGATTTGGGCCATCCTAAAAATTATCCAATTTCATATTTTTCACTAATTTTCAAACATTTCAGAGATTCATAGCTCTTGAAGACAGTAAACCATCCTCTTAAATTCAGACATATTTTTGCACAGTATTAAGACATTATGAAAATGTAGCCACAATATTTGGGGCTCTAAACTTGAAAAAGCAGAGAAAGTATTTACAATGAAAAAGAATGAATTTGTGGTAAGTATTAGGAGAAAAAATAAACTTCAGATAGCTGTCTCTCCTGTTGGAGGACAGTAATAATCACCAAGTGTCAGTGGCAGCAGCTTATTAAAAGAAAACAGAGATTAGTGTAGGATATTATCAAAATACTCTGATATATTGGCTAATAGGTAGGTTGTTTTTAAAATCTTGCCAAATCTGAATGTAGGTAAGCATTGAGTAATAGGATATTCACTAGAGGGCCAGAAAATGAAGTTTGATGAGTGTGTGTATAAATGAAAGAAATATATATTGTTGTGTCTCTGTGAGCATACATTTTAATTATACTTAATAATTTTTAAATACTCAATTGCACAATACTTAAAAGTGCATGCAGCAGTTCACTCATCCTTCGTCCCGTCAAAGCCTGACATTCTTGGTAGAGGTGTCAGTTCATGTAAGTGCTGCTTGCCACAGGAGGAAAACACAATGTAGCCAGTAATTGTTTTATCATGGTAGTAATTGTATTTTACTTGATGTGACACAGTTTCTAGAGACGGAGTCTAAAGTTGGGCTGCAGATAGGTTAGTAGGTTTAGGAGGCTTGAGCTGTAAAGATCTTACACCTCATGTTCTTTTCCTCTCTAGAAAATGCTTCAAACCATCACAGGGCATGGATGGAGGTCCTATTCTAGTAAACCTGCTCAAAACTTACATGTAGGCAAACCTGGAGCTGGCTTCAGCTTTGGTAAGTAGTACCGTTTTTGAAAGAAATGTAACAATAACGGGCAAATTGCAGAGTTAAAAAGAAATCATATCCTGTATTGTAGTTCACCGTGATTTTAAGATGAAGGTCTTTGTTCTAAATATATTTCTAGTAAAAAAATAGTTTGAAAAGCAAAGTAACTTTATTCTTAACTGAGGCAAGGCAGATATGTTTGTAGTGTTCTTAAGGTTTTCTTCTTTCTTTAACTCATGTCTATGATAAGTTTTTTTTATTGCCAGAGTGTTTTAGCTTTGAATACTTACCTCATATTGCTGTTTTCAATGTTACACTACCTAAATGTAGTCATAGTTGAACTTGGTTGTCAAGAAATGCAAAAAAGAAATTTATCTTAATCTTGGCATATTATGTATAATATATATATACAAGCAAATTTAGAGGATCAGAGCTAGATGTTTGAAATTGAGTCAGGATCTTTGGGCAACCTCTGTATTTTTATGCTTTTAATTAGCACATTTTTAATTCTACTTATTTCTTTTGGTAATACATTTTATGTTACACAGTCCTCTCTGCTTCGTTTTCAGTATTTTGTGGATAATTTCATCAGACAAGTAAGTGCATGTAGGGGTTGATCAGAGAACAATAGAAGTTTTCTCCCAGGAGGAGGAGGAATCTGAACATTTTTGCTTCCTGGAGAGCCCCAAACAGTGGTGGCTTGGGTTATCCTGGAAGGATGCTCTTGTTTTCTTTTTTATCATAGTCTTGACAATTGGCAAAATAAAAGACAGCAGAGGATTTATGATCTTTTTCTCTCTTTTAAAATAGAACTTACTGATGAACAGAAAGAGTTTCAAGCTACTGCTCGTAAATTTGCTGTGGAGGAAATTATTCCTGTTGCTGCACAATATGACAAAACTGGAGAGGTAAATTCTACCATAGTGTAAGGGAAAATTTGGGGAAAAACAGACTTTTATCTTAACCTGCATAAAATTTAAAGTTTTGGTTGTTATGAATCAGAAGATGATTTTACCATGTCTGTTTCAGTATCCTGTTCCACTTATAAAGCGAGCTTGGGAGCTTGGTCTTATGAATTCACACATACCAGAAAGCTGTGGTACGTAAACATTCTTTTTAATCTGTAAAATAAAACAATGAAAAGACATTAGATGAGATTCCTATGTGTAATTATGGATTCTGTACTGTCGCGTTAATAGTTGCATATTTGAATAATCTAAATTTAATCAGTAGGCAAGTTGACACATACAAGTGTGGTACTAGGTATGGGTGTAATCAGGAGACAAATTAGGCAGATTATGGTTTAGTAATTTATGACCAGATTTTTCTACCGTGATTACAGCTGCTTAATGTTCCCCTGGTGCAGTGTCAGCTGATTAGGCAGAGAAATTAGAAGGTCATGTTTTGTTCTAGTCTCTGATGCAGGCTGGAGCAATTTAAGAGTTTATTCCAGAAGGACAGTTTTTTAGTTTAGATTAAGTGCAGTACAGCAGAGTCCTGACTCATAAGCTGTATGAGTGATACAGACAAACAGGATATGCTAGAGAAGGGTTTTAGTGAAAGGAACTCATGCCTCATAAAATCATTGAAGTTCTCTGAAGTAGCTAATAAATGTGTGAGCAGGTGATAGAGAATGCCTGAACTTCCAAAATAAGTTTTAAAGATCGTCAGGTTTCATACTGGCAAAATTAGCAGCACAGCCTTGCTAGGTCTTGTGCTATTTGGGATGTCTATAAATAAACGGAGAAGGGCATAAATGCAAAGGTGATAGAGTTTGCTGGTAATACTTAGTTATTCGGCACAGAAAAGATGATCTGGTTCAGACAGCTGCAGGAAAAGGTCACAGAAGAGAATGAGAGTTAAAATGGCAATGTGATTCCAAAAAGAAAAAGTGATGCACGTGTGAAGGGAAAGAATCAATCTGAACTTCACAGAGGAAAGGTATGCTGTGCACTAGATACTGCCTCTCAGAAAAGACATCTTTGGATCCTGTGAACATGAGCATAATGCTCAGAAGTGGTCAAAACTGTAAAATCTAAGGTCAAGAGGGACTCTTAAGGGAATGAATTAAAAAGAAGAAGGCATAATTATGCTGCCTCCTGAATGCAAATTGCACTTGCTTCTTTAACTCATTATATAGTCAGATCCTTCCTTCTCAAGAGAGTATTAGGGAAATGGAGAAGGTTTCTAAAAGGATGACAATGAATATAGAAGTTTTATCTTCTGTGTGAGATGTAAACTCTATAGGAGAAATTACTAAAATGTTAGTGTCATGGAAGAATGTGAAAAGGGATTGGTGGTTCACTGTCCCTTTCAATATAACTAGAAGGCATCAAATTATGTCAGCAGATGCTAGATTCAAAACAAGTAAAAGGAGATGGTTCTGCATGCAGTGTGGAGTTAATTTGCCACTTATTGCCCCTGTAGGATATAGGTGCTAAAATTTGACATAGATTCAAAAAGACACTGGTTAAATGCATATAACAGATGTCTGTCAGGGGTTGGCATAAGAAAGATACCAAAGAGAATTATTTCTTTGACCGAGGAAGTCACCTGAAAGTTCAGGAAAATATTTTTGAGGTAGTTGTTATTGTACTTGTATGTAATGTTGGCCAGTTTCCCGTCGTGTTGGCTTCTGTCAGAAACAGATTACTGTGTTGGCTGTCTACTAATATGGACACTTTTTTGTTCCCAAATGCTTTTGGCTCAGGGGCCCTTTCTCTGCTTCCTAGGAACTCTTAATTCTTGAATGTACAGTAGTAAAAAAATGTGAGTGGTACATTCTTGCCACTTTGTGCAAGTTGTCCCACGTTAATCAAACAATAACTCTGGACACATGACACGTAATTTTCAAATGGCCCGTTACTCTTCTGATGAAGATTTATTTAAAAAGCTTGTGTGAGAATGCCTAACCAAACCCAGTACACAATCAAACGTATATGGAATAGTACACTTTCATAAGTATGTTGTATAAATCATTAATATGAATACATTATAATTTAAATCCCCTTGAGTAACCTAAATACTTCAACCATAGGTGGCCTTGGCCTTGGCAGTTTTGAAGCGTGCCTTATTACAGAAGAGTTAGCTTACGGATGTACAGGGGTTCAAACCGCCATCGAAGCAAATTCCCTAGGGGTAAGTTCTGTCTTTTCTTACATCCCTTAAACTATAATCTCTACCCTTGAAAGAGCCAGATTAACAGTCTAAATATTTTTTTTTCAGCAAATGCCAGTTATCATTGCAGGAAATGAGCATCAGCAGAAAAAATACTTAGGAAGAATGACAGAAGAACCAATGATGTGTGTAAGTATAACTGCTATATTGCAGAATGTTTCTAAACCACTTTAATTGTATTACTCCTTTTTTTTTTTAATTCCTTTTTTTGCGATTTTTTTTTTCTCCTGAACACTTATATGTACTCACAACTTAGCCCTGTTTGATTTATATGTAAACAGTGACATTTACTGAAAGGTAGCGAATACCTAATGAGATACATCCAGTAAGTAAACAGAAGATATTAAATTATCCTCATCCTAAGTCACTTACCAAAAATAATAGGGTTTTTTTTCCCTTTCAAGAAGGGTTGTAGATGTTTAAGAAAAATACAAGCTTTATGTAAGGAGACCCTCAACTTGGATGGGAATGACACCCGATTTGTGATCTCAAATATTATATAAATAGTACTTGTTATGTAGAAAGAAGTAAAGATTTGTCTGCCATGTATATCAATTTACAACTAAGCCTCCTAAACTGAACGACTCAGTGCTCCTATTTTCAGACTTTGAAGATCCTCAGCTTTCACATCAGAATTTTTGAATCCTGGAAGTAGTAACTTAAGGATTACAGAATGTTTCTGTTTGTTTAAAAGCCAATTTTATGTATTATTATGGATTTATAAAGAAAATTAACCCTTACTTGGCCAGCTGTTGGAAGGGGGGAGGGGGCCAAGTGTAGAGTTGTTTTGGGGTTTTATTGGGGAGTTTTGTTTATTTGGTGTTTGGATATTACCATGCAGTTCACTTAAACCTTCAACAGTTAGTTTGATGCACATAATCTGCATGAGTTTGTAGCTGACTAAAGATAGAACTTTTATTCCACATGAATTTGCATCTTAATTTCTTTTAGGCTTACTGTGTAACAGAGCCTGGAGCAGGCTCTGATGTGGCTGGTATAAAAACAAAGGCTGAGAAGAAAGGAGATGAATATGTTATTAACGGTCAGAAGATGTGGATCACAAATGGGGGGAAAGCAAACTGGTATGTTAACTGGTGTCACAGTTCTATGCCGTGTCTTTACCCCACCCCTGCAGCCTCAGTTAAATTGTTTAAAGACCCATCCTTTAAAAACCTATCTTTCAGACACAAATCTGAATGTTTCTCTGTGTTACATTTTAATCTCTGCCCAGTTTATGAGGATCGCTATCAGGATAGCATATAAAATGCAGTCTTGAGTGCTATGCAAAGCCTAAAAAGAAAAATGAGTGATGACATTATGACTCCACACTCAGTAATAGCCTCTTGAATCTTTCGGCTATCAAAATTAAATGTGATTCTACTAGAAACACCTCTGACTCCTAGTGAAGCTAGAAATGCTGTTATATTGTAGTGTTACTTTTTATTTTCTGAAAAGAAAATATTTTCCATCTGTCAAAGATTGCAGATATGTCTTGTGTTGTCTGGAGTGTGCTTTTACAATGTAAACCTCCTAAATCATGTCTTACATCATGTTGATTCACAACACAGAAATTTCCCTGAATTCAAGTGGAAGAAACTTTATACATTTACCCAGAAATGGAATTTTCTTGTTATTTTCTTGTTGCAGGCAGACCACCCACCAAAGACAATCTGTCAGATTTCTTTTGACCTTACTAAATACCACAGAAGTGATTTACAGCTGTTTAATTTTTAAGAGAGATACTTATCTACAACTTATACTTAGAAAAATAAAATCAAGATCTTTGAAGTCAGATTATAACTTTTACATCCAAGAAGTTATGTTCTAAGCATTAATTTTTATGTACATGGTATGAATAGGTTTCTTTTGTACTATATAGGAATCTGTTAATATCATACAGACTTACAATACATGGAAAAGGTAGGGAATATTTGCATGTTGATCTGAGTAACTTTATGAAATATTGAATCTTTAAAACTTCTACTCTCTTGCTCCCTCTTATTTTATTTTCAGGATGGGCAAGAAAGAAAGGCTGTTAACTCACAGACAAAATTTATTATATGGTAGAAATGCACATAAAAATGTTTAAAGTGCTAGATAAATATATCTTGTTAATTGTGAAGATAAACTGCATCCATCTACTTTGTTTTACACTAGGTATTTTTTGCTAGCACGTACAAATCCAGATCCAAAAACTCCTGCAAGCAAAGCCTTTACTGGATTCATTGTGGAAGCAGATAGCCCAGGGATACAAATTGGAAGAAAGGTGAAGACTGTATTTCTTGTTTGACAAGTCAGGAACTGTTGTTCAGTTCTAAACCAACAATAAAACAAATGTACCACTAAAGAAAAGAGACTGTTACACAACTGAACAGTCTCATATGCTTATGTGCTTATGTATGCTTGTGTGCTTATGTATGCTTATCTTTTAATTTTCAAAACAGAGAGGAACTATGCATGAAACATAATTTTAAAGCTATTAATTCAAAAAAGGAATTATTCAGAATGGTCTAAAGTAAGATGACTACTTTGAACGTCTGCAAAGAGTCTTTGAGAACGACTATATTGGCAGGTGCCAATAAATGAGAAGTAGTATGCCTTGAAAAACTAAGAAGCAAGCTGGACAATTTTGACCGCAAATACATATCTAGTGAGTTTTACTTTTAGCTAGTGCTGGTCAAAGAAGACACCTTAGAGATACTGATGCTACTTCTCTCTTTACAAAAATTGCTATTTTTAATAGTAGGTAAAACTGAATGTGGAACATTAGTCAAGAAATCTGAAAACTTGAAAAACTCATTTATTTATTCACTTGTAGTATACCTGTACTTCCTGCATATTAGATTCTTTCCTTTTTCCACTTGCATCTAAAAGATAGTTGAACTAGAAGAACACAAGAACACTGATTACAGTGACAGAACTAATTTCATATTAAGGAGAAAGTAAGCTGCCCAACTTAGACAAGTTAAGGGCATGCTGGTCTGCAAATACAAAACTAGTATGTGTCTGGCACGTGGTAATTTTTAGATTAGTTGTTTTGGGGAAGAAAAACTATGCTTTGAGTGAACAAAAAAATGAAAATATAATGTACCTTTGAATAATCCAAATTAGTAGCACATCTGTAAATTTCCCACTTCAGGAAATGAATATGGGTCAACGCTGCTCAGATACAAGAGGCATTGTCTTTGAAGATGTGAGAGTCCCAAAAGAAAATGTATTGATAGCTGAAGGAGCTGGCTTTAAAATCGCAATGGGAGCTTTTGATAAGACCAGACCACCCGTAAGTATCAGGAAAAAAATAGGTTATAAAATATAGCAGGAATTTCTGATTTTTTATTCTGGCCTGTATTAAATTTAGGTAGCAGCTGGTGCTGTTGGATTGGCAAAAAGAGCCCTTGATGAAGCTACTAGATATGCTTTGGAGAGAAAAACCTTTGGGAAACCAATTGTTGAAGTAAGTGTGGGGGCAGACAATGCATAAAAGCTTATGTTTTCACACTAGATGTACTACTACTGATTTTTCAAGGTTATTCCTTAATATTTATATATTTATAATTCCTTTGTTTTTATATTATACCTCAGCCATTTTGTGGTTTCCAAGTATATAGGTTGCACTATAAGTAAACTTAGCTATGTGGTAACTTCAAGAGTTTTTGGTAATTTATCAATGATAGTAGGAAAACCAGAAAGAAAACTCTGCCCCAAAGCTCAGAACTTACATACCAACTGGGCATACTTAAGTTCTTCAGCACTAATAAAGAGGGATCTTCAGGAAAGAAGAAAACATCTGAGGTGTGTGGAACAAGATATATTGTATTAGAGTACATTAGAATACCAATAGAATACATTGCCCATCATGCTGCTTACCAGATCTGAAAAAATATGAATAAACAACAAGAGAAATACCAACAAATAGGAAAGAACAACTTCAGCTATTGTTTCATCAGTATTTAATCCCTATGACTAAATGGACTTGGAAATCGAAAACTTAAAGAGTATAATTCAACATACCTATACGAGAGCGTGATGCATGTTCTGTATAACTCCTCTTGTACGACTTACTGAGTTTTTTGAAAAAGATCACTGCATTAAGAAGATTTTATCTTTCCTTCATGTCATAGAATTTTAAGCAGGCAATATTAACCTAGGTTATTTCATCACAGCACCAAGCAGTGTCTTTCTTGCTTGCTGAAATGGCAATGAAAGTTGAACTCGCTAGGATGGCTTACCAGAGAGCTGCATGGGAAGTTGATGCCGGTCGCAGGAATACCTACTATGCTTCCATTGCAAAGGCATTTGCTGGTGACATTGCAAACCAAGTAGCTGCAGATGCAGTACAGATTTTTGGAGGAAATGGATTTAATACTGAATATCCTGTAGAAAAACTAATGAGAGATGCTAAAATCTATCAGGTAAGTAAAAGAGAAAGTGGTAATGCATAGATTTTATACAGAATAAAGTAATGACTACTTACTTCAAATCATGATATGCACATATTAAAAAAAAAATAATTTGAGAATTAAAGCAGTAATCCTTCCATTTAAAGAAACAATCATTCACATCAGGAAATTACTTCATACTAAAGTCATTGCACTTGATAAAAACTGAAACCGCTTAAGAGAAATAAATCATATTTTGTGGGTTTTGGGTTTTTTTTCCTCCCTAATGAGGTAACTCGTTGCAATTCTTGGATTGTCAATTTTGAAGTCTTTGAATTCTTAGGGAAAAAATCTTGATCAAAATACCAGTGCTTGCTCTGGGATTCTGTAAGTAGAATTGGTTTACATATCATACTGTTCTTGAAAATCTCTAGAGATGCAAAACTTTTGACCATCTGTCTGTGCCCTGGACTGATGTCTTTTTATAGTTCAGCTGTCTTCTTAGCCTGAACACTAAAGCAGTTTCTTACCCCAACGACTTATGAGGGAAGAGGTGTTTTTTGTTTGGTTAGGGTTTTTGTTTTACTTTTCCATTAAACTTTCCGTTTGAAACTTTGGTATTAAAAGCTTTGTAGAATGCTGGGGCTGATGTATGAACAGTATTGGGTATCATGGTTGTGTAGTTTAAACCCAGCTGGCAGCTAAGTTGCCACACAAGGAAGCTGCACACTCCCTTCTCCTTCCTCCCTGCTCCTGAGGGATGGTGGAGAGAATTTGAAAAAAAAAAACTAAATCTCATGCATAGAGAATAATTGAAATAAATTTAATAATAATAAGTTTAATAATTGAAATAAAGTAACTTATAATAATAAAAGAGAGAGGCAGATGGGAATAGAACCCAGGAAGAACAAGATGCACAATAAAGTTGTTCACCACCTGGTGACCAATGCCCACCTTGTCCACCCACGGCAATCAGCACCCTCCTGGTCAACTCCCCCTAAGTTTATGTACTGGCTGTGACTCTCTATGGCATGAAATGCCCCTTTGGCCATTCCAGGTCAGCACTCCTGGCCATGCTCCCTTCCAGCTTTTTGTGCACCTCCTCACTGACAGATCACAGGAAACTGAAAGTCCTGAATTTCCAGTAAGCACTACAGAGCAAGAACTGAAACATGAACATGTTACCAACACTATTCTCACAAAACACAGCACTGGACCAGCTACTAGAAAAACTATTAACCCTATCCTAGCTGGAAATATGACATGTAAAATGATTACCTTGCATGTGTTGTATCAATAGAAGTGTGACAAACTAGAGTGATCATCCACTTTTTTAACAAGACCCTTTTGTACTCGTATTTAGCCCATAGTTCGCTGTAATCACCCAGGTTTTTTACTGCAGTGTTACTGTCAAGAAATTATTCCATGTCATGTTGTAACTAGTATATTGGCATATACTATGCTGCAGTTCTTAATTCAGCAAGAATATTTTAATTTCATTCAGCAAAACCAGTAATCTTCATTGACATCTAACACTGACTACAAAACTGACTACACTTTTGTAGTCAGTGTTAGATGTCAAGATTTTGCATTTCTTGAAATCCTCTACTTGAAATCCAAAGTAGAGGATTTCAAGAAATGCACATAGACCATGACCTCTAATGATTGTTAGCTATAACAGCTGTCAGTCCAAGATTCTAGGCAGTTAATATTTGTCTTACAGCTGACTTGCAAATGCAAACTAATATTGCCACTAGCCAAGAATTTATTTTTCTCAGTTTAAGGAAAGACAACTGCTATGTTGGTATCCAAAGGTCCCTATAACTAACTTCACTTCTGTGAGTGAGGAAATGAATGACTAATTGAAATCTATGATTGGGATTTTTTTCCTGTCAAATTGCATGCTTTTTTAGAGAATGATAGTGCAAGGGTTGAAACTCAGATTGATTGAGACTGATTTGACAAAATTCCATTATTACGTAGTTTTTTCATTACAGTGATCTAAATGCATGGCTAAGTAGGTTTGTTTTTGTAATTAATCAGATGTAGTATTAAATTTTTGATGACTTGTCAGTTCCATTTCATCCCCAAAAGAATTCAGGAAGGGGTTTTGTCTTGCAATCATTTTGTCCATGTCTCTTGATTATATCTTACGCTTCACTGTGCTTTGCTGTGTTACTGCTCAATTCCAGATGGTATATACTTTTGGCCATACATTGCATGCAGAAAAACTTGATTTTTCAAATTATCTTTCATATGTTTGATCGTTTTTGGTATTACACAATCCTTTTATTGTGTTTACTGATAACATTTTTACATGTCCTTACTGTGCCCTAGTTTTGTCCGGGTAGAAATCTTGGCTACTTTGATAAAAACTCTTAGGTTTGGAAACTCTTAAATTTGGAAAACTTCCTTTCTTTAATTGTCAGAGAGTCTTGAAACTGTTTCCATCAGCTTACAAGCCAAAACCTTTCCTGTAATAACTTACTGAGATTGTGAGTTGTGATATCTTTGATTGATTTCCATGGCTGTGCCCACCAGCAAGTGCAAGTGTAGTGCAGTAGGAGCAGTTTGGTAGACTGCAGGAGCAGCTGCTGAGACTCTGACAGCCGCACTCTGAGCAGTTTGAGCAGGCCGGGTTCACAGCAAGCCTGTTTCGTCCCTTGGGATGTGTGTCCCTGACAGGCATCCAGCTGTTAGGGGCCAGCTGTAGGCTTGTACCATTAGGGCTTTTCTAGGGATTGGTGAATGTTTAGTATAGAGAGAAAGCAGACTTCTATTTCAGTTGGTTTCAGAAGGCACCTGGTACTCACAAAACACAGTCTGCTCTGTGGACTGGATCAACACAGGGTAAGCAGCAGCAGGGAATCAACAGCTTGTTCTGAACCAGAACACTAATGTGAACACAGGTGATAGGATTCTTATTTTTAAAATGCTCTTTAAGTTTCCTGGAAAGATTATTCCTAGAAGTGAATTTGCATGATTTCCGGCATTTTGCCAAACCAAGTTTTGGCAGAACTGGGAGCTGAAACATTAAAATCTCTAGACTATGTTGCCTCAGCCCTTGCATTACATTGCAGTATGCCTGTGGAGCATATGTCCTCCATTGGCTTTAGAACTTTATAGGTGCTTTTTTATCTATTTTTGACTTTGCTGCCAGCAAACAAACAGAAGAGAGGGATGATGCAGGCTGTTTCTAGAAGAAAATGCAAGAATAAAGAAAACCACAAACAAAACTGTGTGGGAGAGAGTACTAGTTGACAAGAAGCAATAGAAATAAATGGATCAAAGACAACAGACCTTGAAAGGCTAGTTAAAGAAAACACTTTAGGACAAATCATCTCTTCCCTTCTACCCATGATTTCAGATCCTACTTCAAAAAATCTCAATAATGTATTTTCTTCCTTAAATAAGAGGAATGTTGTCACCTATTTTCATAAGAGCCCTACTGGCTTTAGATAGGTGCACCTGAGAGAACAAGACTTTCTCAGTATCTTGTATGATTTACATTTAATTTAGCCCACTGTGATTACTCCGGTACACTGGAATTTCCTCTGTTTTCTTCTGTCTTCCTGCACATCCTAATCCACACTGGATTAGTGCCATGGAGGTTTACAAATGTATACCCGTTAAAACCTTTTTAAAAATCACCCAGTAACATTATTGCAATTCTTCTTTTCAGATTTATGAGGGAACTGCTCAGATTCAAAGGATGATCATAGCTCGTGAACATGTTGGCAAATATAAGGCTTAAAGAAATGTATAAAGTGTGTCTGGTGCTGCTGTAGTGTTCTGTGTTCTTATGGAAGAAGATTTTAATGTGTTTCTCAATAGAATTAAAAAGAGATAAAATTCCTTCATAATATTTTTATTCTGTTCATTATTAAGCACTGATTCTGTTCTCAGTATAAAATAAGATAATCAGAGTGTAATTTTTGACAGTCAATGCTGCATTTCAATAAAATATTTTTAAGAGAAGTGTGGTTGGTTTGTATTAATTTTGTTTGTCATATCACTTTCACTGGACAACTAACCCAAAATACTATTTCTGAAGTACAGTAATAGCTGTATTTCAGTTTCTCTATGCTCTTGCCCCAAGCAGCTGAACAGCCATTCCAGTTGAGCAGCAGGAAAGCCTGCATTGCTACTGTCTGTGCTGGGGATTTATATACTAGTCAGATTCTGGCCTTTACACTCTGAAGCATGTACATATTACATGAGGATGAATCACTTCAAATGAGAATGTGTAGCTTTCCCTTAACAATTACTTACAATATGTTTCTTATTTAAAATCCAGTATATTTAAACACAGAATCAGAGAGTATGCAGAGTTGGGAGGGACCCACAAAGACCATCAAATCCAACTCCTGGACCTGCACAAAAATCCCACTCTGTGCCCAAAAGCATGGTCCAAATGCTGCTTGAGTTCTCACAGCCTTGGAGCTGTGACCGCTGCCCTGGTGAGCCTGACCATTCTCTGGGGGAAAAACCTTCCCGTAACGCCAAACCTAAACCTCCTGACTCAGCTCCAACCATTCCTTCAGGTTCTGTTCCTGAGCACCAGAGAGATGAGATCAGTGTCTGTCCCTCTTCCCCTCACAAGGAGGTTGTAGACTGTGACTGGTCTCCCCTCCAACTCTTCTTCAGGTTGAACAGACCAAATGACCTCTGCTGCTCCTCATACAGCTTCCCCACAAGGCCCTTCACCATCTTCACTGCCCTCCTTAGGATGCTGTCTAATAGCTTCATGTCTTGTATATATAAACCTATTATTCCTTTCCATCAATGCATATACTTAACTATGCTTGCAGCAAGAACAGCCAAGAAGAAGGAATTTGGAGATTTATTTTTTTAACCTTGGATAGACCTTTCTTGGCAATGCTGGCAGAATAGACATTCCCTGGAGTTTTTGGACAAATTACTGGATACGTGAGGCTATACTGCATCCAGTTCTAGGCTCCCCTGTATAAGAAAGATGGGGACTTAAAGGAGGGAGTCTAGCACATGGCTAGAAAACTAGTAAGGACCTGAAGCATCTGTCATGTGAGACGAGACTAACTTTTTAGCCTGGACAAGAGAAAGCTCCGGTAATTTTATCTATGTGCATTAATTCTTGATGGGATGTAATGAAGAGGAGGGAGCCAGCCTCATTAACAAGACAAGAAGCAGCGGGGACAAATTAAAATACACGACATTCCACTGGAACACAACTTATTTTTTTACTGTGAGGGCTGTCATATGCTGGCAGAGGTGGTGGAGTCTCCATTTGACACTCAAAACTCAACAGGTAGTGGTCTCGAATAACCTGCTCTAGCTAAGCCTACTTGGTGTAGGTGGGTTGTGCTCCATGATTCCAAGAGGTATCTTCAAACCTCAATTAATCTATTAAGTCATTTCCAATTTCACTCCAAAATGTCCTTGCCTGTGTCTGGTATCTTTCATATCTAATCTGAATTTACTGGATGGTACTAATGCTATCATCAGGTATAAGCTCTGCAATCCTTATTTATTGGGTAAGCTAGCTGGAAAATCAGTTCTGTAAAGAAAGCATTTAGTGTCTATAAATTACTGACTTTCCTCCAGGAAGAGTCATAATGCAACATCTTTGGTAAGTATTTGACATATGTAAGACCTTATTTTTGACTGTCCTGTGCAACATTATACATACTACAACTTCTTTGATGTTTCTGCCTGGTATAGTTCAGGGGGAATCAAAAGCTGGTAATCATAAACAGAATCACCCAAGGCAGTTTTAATTAGGAAGCAAGAAAGACGGTTTTGAGCAAAAGCACAGTTATCTTTACCCATTTTACCTGCGACTAAATTCTTGGATTTGCTTTTTCATAGAGCTGAGGAAGGAAACCGAAGTTATTTCTAAACGCTGTTTTATTTGATGTGATGCAAGAAAGTGCACAGGTGGAGTTAGTGTAGTTTAAACTATCGGTTCCGGAGTAGACTTTACCTGCGGCAAGCCAGGAGGCCACAGCCGCCGCGGCGCGCCCTCAGGGCACAGCGCAGAACGCGGCCCCGGGTGCGCAGCGCCGCTCGCTTCTGCGCAGCCGCCGGCGGGCGGGCACAGCGAGGCCGGGCGGGCACAGCGCAGCCCCGCGGCCCCGGGTGCGCAGCGCTGCTCGCTTCTGCGCAGCCGCCGGCGGGCGGGCACAGGGAGGCCGGGCGGGCACAGCGCAGCCCCGCGGCCCCGGGTGCGCAGCGCCGCTCCGTTCTGCGCAGCCGCCGGCGGGCGGGCACAGCGAGGCCGGGCGGGCACAGCGCAGCCCCGCGGCCCCGGGTGCGCAGCGCCGCTCCGTTCTGCGCAGCCGCCGGCGGGCGGGCACAGCGAGGCCCCGCCGGCTGCCGCCTTCCGCTTTGCCGCTTTGCCGCTTCCCCTGTTCCTGTGCTTGCGGAGACCATGGTGGGTAGCGGGGTCGGCGTTGCGGCTCCTCTCGCCTGCGGGATCGCTTTGTTTGCTAGCGCGCGGCCTTGGAGAGACGCGAGTCGCGCTGCTCCGTTCGGGGGGACGGGAATGGCGCTCGCCTTTCCGGCAGCCGCGGGAGCGCTCGGGCTGGGCCGGGCCGTGGGGGCGCGGGGCGGCACGGCTGGGCCTGGGGAAGGGCTCCTGCGTCCGGCGCTTCAGGGTCCTCTTGGCGAGTTGGTGTTATTTCCTAGCTTTCTTGCAAGGCTCGGTTCGTAGCCTTTCCTGGGGAAGGGTTTGGCCAGGCTGAACGGTGATGGCGTGAGATGCGCAACCTGACCTAGGCTCAAAATAGCTAGAGAGATGTTTTTTCCCAGAGTCGCAGTCACCGGTGTTGGCTATTTTATGCCAAGTTGCTAAAACGTTTTGACCTGACATTTCAACTGACTTATTGGTGCTTTTTACAGGGGACACCGCAAAAGGATGTTATAATTAAACCCGATGCCCCAAGCACATTACTTTCAGAAAAACATGCGGACTATATAGCTTCATATGGAACAAAGAAAGATGATTATGTAGGTATCAGTTTGTTACAGTACAGCTGTGGTTTTGTTAACAGTAATAACCTTTATTTATTGGCTCAGAGCTAAGGGTTAGATGCATGTTAAAAAGCTAATAGTTTTTTACCCTGCAATCCAAAGTGTGAAATAAAGGTGCTCTTGCTAATGTCTCTAGGTCTGTGATGAGTTTTGGCATGTATTATCTGACTATAAATTTGAAGATTATCATTTTAGCTCTGTAATTACTCTGAGACCTGAGAAACAAGCTACTAGCTTCTTCATTCACTAGAATGCACAAGTAGAGTTGTATTTGCATGTTACTCTTTTGATGGGACAACTTGCAGTCGTAAGTGGTTGGATGTAGTCCACAACAATGGGATTCCACTTCCAGCAAGTAAAAATTGTCAATAACTGTGTACGTGAAGAAAACTTGCAGTAACCTTAACTGTTCACAAGAGCATGCCAAGCACCGTTGCTTTCAATTGTAGTGCATGTGAAAAAGTTTATGTAGTGCGGGTGATGTAATCAGTGTAAGAGAATTCAATGTGAAATTTCTCTCCCTAGTGTGACTTTAAATTGTGTGAGTTTTGGCACTTGGAAATAGACTTGTTATTTTTTGAGACTAGTTGGGGTGGCAATTTGAGGGCTTCTTTGAATGTCAAGATAATAAGTGATGTGAAGTGAACTGGTGCACAACTATTTGTGGCTAATTTGACATTGAGCTTGATGGTTTGAACTAGAAAAATACAGGGAGGGAGTGTAGTATGTTTTGGTATCTACGTGTGCATTTTTCCGTATGTACGTGTATATACGCACGTGCATGATGTACAGAATATCTGTGAGTGGCTGATGTGTAGTTGATAAATGGTTGGAAAACGGTTGACTAATTAGAAGCTATCTGTGAAAGTTAACTAATGTATTTTCATTACCCTGCATTGATGGTGTGCTTATCTGATCAAGAACTAAAATAATGCACTGTTTAGGAATACTGTATGTCGGAGTATTTGAGGATGAGTGGTGTGTACTGGGGACTGACAGCAATGGATCTCATGGGGCAGCTGCACCGAATGAACAAAGAAGAAATTCTGTCATTCATCAAATCATGTCAACATGAGTGTGGTGGAATAAGTGCCAGCATAGGTCATGATCCTCATCTTCTGTATACCCTCAGTGCTGTCCAGGTAAATGTTGGAGGGTAATTTTACAAAAAAGTGTTTGTGATTAAGATTTTGATGATTGCAGATTTATGAAGCAGTTACTGTTGGAGGCTCGTGACAAAAATTATTTCGGTTTCTTAATAAGAAAAGAATCTACTGGACAAAACTGTAGGATTTAGATGTATTACTTTCTAAAAATTGACATATTTGGGAATGTTTTAACGGTCAATTAATGGTTACTGCATTGTTGCCAGTTTAGTAAGTTGTCTTGGTATACTTAGCTACAGGCTTTACTGGAGCATTTTATAGATAATTTTTGATTTTATAAATTATTCTTAGTGTACGTTGAGGTGACAGGTAAGTATGACCAGAACGAGAGCAAAATTTTTTATTTTTATATGAGTTTTTTGGGGGCGTGTAATTTAAAAATTGTACTAGTGTGCTGAACATTTAATTTATTTGGTGCATATGCTCCCCCTGATAAGAAGGAACTCTCGATCTTATTTTTTCACTGCAGCTATCTCCATTATAGACTTGTTTTTCACTATTGCTCATTCCTTTATTTTGTTTTGTTTTTTTGTTTTTGTTTGCTCTGCTGATGCAAATAATTTTGTGAAAAAGTACTGAAAAGGCTCAAACACTTCTGAACAATTAGCTAGATTGCTTGCAGGGTGCATCTCATTCAGTCTTACGGATGAAGTATTTTAATGGCATTACAAAAAAAACCAAAATGGCATTCTTTTCTAGGCAGAAACTATGATGGATTTAAGATATTGGGTTTGAACCCCTTAGGTAGGACAGGATGCTCTAAGGTTGATCATTATTACCACTTTAGCACTAGAATTACTCTGAATACACTGTGAGAACCAGGCCACTAAAGTTTTTCCAGGCTGTGATGTTTGAACTTTTCCAAACTGTCCAATCCAGCTCCTTTCACAAATTCCAATTCAGTATAAAGGGGATACAATTTGAGGTTGTTACCTTACCTATTAGATATGTTAGTTCTTAAATATGGACTTGATTTTACTAGGAGATATTTTCATGTTAACTAAATTGAGCTGTAGCTCTCCAAACTGAAAAAGTGTTGACAAATGCTGATGTAAAGTTTTTGTGGCAAACCTAACCAGTGTATCTTAATGAGTATGCATGGTCTTAGTGAACAAACAGCATTTAGTGCTGTCTGCGTATCCAGGATGTTTAAAGGGTCACATCATATGTTCTTGTGATCTCTCTCAATAGTAATTTGTTCAGGTTTGCATTTAGGGTGCATGTTGTGATTACATATTTTCTGTTGGAATTGTAGGTTCTTGTTTTTGGAATTTTCCGTAAGACTTATATTTTATTTGACTTCAATTTTATCTAACAATTGAAAGATCCCAGCTAACTAGATTTAAAGTCATAGTGTCTAGTGTTTTTCAGATTGGTACTATAATATTGCTTCGTTTCAGCTGGGTTTTTTTCTATTTTGTGCTGTATAATAAATTCTTATTTACTGTCTTTACTGATTTGCAAGGTATGAGTAAAAACATAAAGTCAGATGGGCTCAGGAACAGTACTGTTGTTTTCACATGATATTGTGTCATACAGATTTGCTGGTTTAAATCAGCGGTGGAAATTGGAAATTGGTTTGGAAAATTGTATTCCCTGCTATAACCTTTATTTTTCTTCCAGAATATATTCACTCTACAGTTGGTGGATAATCATATTGTTCATACTTAAGTTATTGCATTTTGGTTCTATTAATTAAATTTAAAATTTTAATCTAAATAAAAATCTAATAATTTGAAACAAGTTATTGTTGATAAGTTTGCCCTGTAAGTGGAGTTAGTAACTTAACATACACATATCCAAGTAGTCACAGTGCAAAACTACAAAATGGTGTATCCTAGGTGTCATTGTCCCATCACAATATTGACCAAAATCAAATATCTGTTCTACATATTGCTGACATAAAATAAATAAACCTGGTTGTGCTTTTGAAAGGAGACCTCAACACTGTAAAGTAACAAAGCGTGATAGAGTTCAGTTTGAATTGTTTCTGTCTCCCTTTGAGAATGTCCTAAAGGTTTTAGACAAAGATAATCTGCAGTGCAGAGATTAACTACCAAAGTGGGAAAAATGTTTAATAAACCTTATCAAATAGTATTCAGAGTTAATTAAATCATGTCTTTTATAAATCCCTGATTTTTTTTGTTAAGAAATAAGTTTTTAAAGTTTTTGCTCCTCTTTGATTATTACTGTGTCCTTTCTTTCCCCTCCCAGATTCTTATTTTATATGATAGTCTCCATGTAGTTGATGTAAATAAAATTGTTGAATATATACAGAGCTTGCAGAAAGAAGATGGATCGTTTGCTGGAGATGAATGGGGTAATTTTTAGATCTTCTAAATGTAGTGTCTAGGTTGACTTGTGTAAGTCTATAAACTAAAGTTTTCTTGGATGGTCTTTTTTGCATAAGTATTATATGAGAACACTTTTATTTTCTGAGTCATGAAAAAGAAGAGTTTGTGAAGGACAGAATTATGTTTCATTCCTTTCTAAATATTCTCAACTTCAGTTCCATTCTTGTATTACGAATAAAATGTCTTGACGAAGAAAACTTTCGGGCATTTTTAACTTAACAGTACTTTGAAATACTAGATACACTCTTTCATAAAGGAAAGTTTTATACTTGCTATTTGATGGTAGTTAGTAATGACTTATATCCATGTCAAATATGAAAGGATTTTTCACTTTGTGCGAGTGAGAAAAACTGGGTTTGTACTCATTAACTTCCCTTAATACTGATTTTGTTTCTGCATATAAATTCTTTATGAACAAATACAGCATTTTTAAGCTGTGGCATAAATGTTTAGTCACTCTCAAGGTATTTATCACCATGGATGACCTAAATTTTAAGAAAATCTATTGTGTATCATTCTTGTTAAGGTAAAATTCAGCAACTGAGATCTTAGCAGTATATGTATGCTACTGTAAAGGTAGACAATATGCTGTGCACTAAATTGTTCATGGTTTGCTGCGCCCTTTTTATTGAAATATTCCGAGAGGCGCAGCTGAGGGAGTGTGATCTCTGATGTAGGATGGAGCAGCAGATACTTGGTTTTTGTGTTTCAGCTTGTGAATTTCTTAAGAACAGAAGTCTTGCAAAAGTTTGACCAAGAAACAGAATGTTTGCAGCTCAGTTGAATTTTAAATTGTGACTTCAAGTATTAATTGCCTAGAGTTTGTGCTAAAAGAGTTATATTGGACGTGACAAGCAATCATTCTGTTAAAGGTGTAGGAGCTTAGGTTTTTCTTCCAGGTACAAATATGCAAAAGAAGCCTTGTAACATTTATTAGATTTCCCCTAAAACAAGAAATGGCTTCTACTTCCGGCTGGATTTAAGGCAAAGCAAGAGCTGTCTGATTATTTTTGCATTATTTCCATTGCTCTGCAACTGTCTGTAGAGCACTACAGAAAAGCTCTAAAATTAAACAGCTGTTTGTAAATTACCACTAGCTGAATTGATTTGGATATATAGCTGTCCAGCTGTAAATGAGTTGACTTTTATGCACAGTAAAACATACAGATCACTTAAATGGTAATGTATATTTTCTAAATTACTGGGGAAATAATTGGTAAGCTGGAAAATTAAATTGTATGGGGAGATTTTTTTTAGCTGATTTTTGTTTTTTGATGTAGAACCTAGGATTTTAGCATTTTGTTCTGTACTTTCAGTAGTGATTTAAATGTATGTTGAAAAAATAATTTATTTCATTCCTTATCCCCTACATTATAGGAGAAATAGATACAAGGTTCTCTTTCTGTGCTGCAGCAACTCTTGCACTTCTGGTAAGTCCTAAACCATCACCTGCATAAGTAGAGAATCAATTGGTACTGCTCTTTGGTACTGCTGAAGTTTCTGCAGAAGATCAGCTTGATAGGAGATCAAGTGCATTAATTATTTTCTGACTTGCAGGGAAAGCTGGATGCTATTGATGTGGGAAAAGCAGTTGAATTCGTTTTGTCCTGTATGAACTTCGATGGAGGATTTGGTTGTAGACCAGGTTCTGAATCACATGCAGGACAGGTGAGTTTCTCTTTATATGGAAATACTTTAAATTAGCAAGCATCACATACTGGCTATAAATGTTTCTTTACAACATGTATCAGTGATGACAGTGGATGTACCTCTTGTTTCCCAAATGCCTGATTCTAGTGTCTTAGTTAAAATAAATGAACAGATAAGTAACCTAATCTGGGAAGGTGAGTCGAGACTTGAGAGTTTAGGTAGGAAAAAAGACAGTAATAGAACAGCTTTTAGGACTGTATTTGAGTCTTCACGTAGTGATTTTGAAATTGCTAGCATGAGGATTTTTAGAGAATTTGAAATGGGTATCAATGGAGACGGTGAACAAGATTTATCACTTCTTTCTGACAGAAGTCATAATGAGACATAAACGTTAATTGTATAGTCTGTTTAAAATTTATCAGCCAATGAACCCAAATAAAAATCAGACATGAATCCTGTAAAGAATTACTTAATTTTTTGAGGAAAGCCAGTTTTAGATGACATACCTAACTTAGTAATGGGCATATTTCTCAGCTAGAATCACTAGTGCTACACACTGTTACTGGTGACAGTGAATTCTGAAAATAGCTCAATAAAGCGCACTTGAGAAAAAAATGCAGTAGTATAATTAGAAAAAATTAAGGGATCTCACGAGGAAGACAATCTAAATAACTTCTTTCAACAAGAAATTTACATAATGGAAATAAATTTAAACTTACCTTTCCTGTATTTTTTTTCATAGAAAAGTTTAGTGCACTTAACCTGAATATGTGAAAAAAAATCAACTTTAAATGCTGTTGCAGTTACCTGTTAATTTTGCATAATTAGGGTGAGTAATGCCATATCTAGGCTTCACCTCATCACATGAAAATATTAAAGGCATTTTGTTGATAAGTGTTGGGTTTCCTGCCCGTTCTTAGTTTTAAATCAGGAAAAAAGTTAAATCTGTTACATGTAATTACCTTATAGTTTTAATGTACAATAGCATTGCCCATATAGTCTAAATGGCTGGACCATGTTCTAGTGTTTGAGGAAGTCAGTTCCACAGCTGAACCCACTCTGTTTGCAGCTGGCATTTTCTGTGAGGATTAGGATTATCATGCATATTCACATACCCCTTAAAAAGCTCTCTCTTTCACCTCCATGAAGGTTCAGTATTTTTCTGGGAATGTTGCCAAACCTGATCTCCTTTTATGAGCGGGTGACCTGCCTAGTACATGAGAGAAAGGCAGTGGATATGTCTACCCAGACTCCAGTAAAGCTTTTGACATGCTTTCCCACAGAATTCTCCTGGAGAGGCTGCAGCCCATGGCTTGGACAGGGTGCAGTCTTGGCTGCATGGCCAGACCCAGGGAGTATTGGGGAGTGATGTTAAATCCAGTTGGTGAAGGATCACAAATGGGATTCTCCAGGGCTCAGTTTTGGGGCCAGTCCTTTTTGATATCCTCATCATGTGGTCTGGAAAAAGGAATCGAGTGCATCCTCAGTAAGTCACAGGAAGGACCAGTTTGTGTGGGAGTTTTGATTCATGGGCAGAAGGCTCTGGACAGCCTGGATCCATGGGCCAAGGCCAGCTGTGTGATGTCCAGCAAGGCCAAGTGCCGGGTCCTGTGTCACAAGAACCCTGTGGAATGCTCCAGGTTTGGAGCAGCAGGAAAGGACTCAGGGTGCTGGTCGACAGGAGCTGTATATCAGCCCAGGTGTGCGCAGGTGGTCAAGAAGGCCATTGGCACCTGTACCAGCCACAGTGTGGTCACTGCACCAGGGCAGGTGGTATCCCTTGTGCTGGCACTTCTGAGGCGCCTCCAGTCCTGTAGGCAGTTTTGAGCCCATCACTTCCAAAAGGAGATTATGGTGCTGGAGCATGTCTAGAGAAGAGTAATAGAGCTGGAGAAGGGTCTGGAACATAAGGCCTGTGAGGAGCAGCTGAGGGTACTGGAGTGTTTAGGCCTGAGAAAAGAAGGTTCAGGAGAAACTACCTGAAAGGAGGTTGTGGCAAGGTGGGGGATCGGCCTCTTCTCACAGTCATTAAGTTACAGGATGAGGGAAAATTACCTCAAGTTGCACTGCAGGAGATTCAAGCTGCATGTTAGGAAGAATTTCTTCACTGAAGGAGTGGTTAAGCATTGCAGCAGACTCCCTAGGAAAGTGGTGGAGTGTCCATCTCTGGAAGTGTTCAAAAAATGAGTAGATGTGGCACTTCCTGATACAGTGTAGTGTTATTTGGTGGTATTCTGTCACAGACATCTTTTCATAAAAATCTTTTCTTTAAGATTTTCCCTTCTGAGAAGCTGAGGCCTCAGAAAAAGAATGTAAACAATGGTTATCTGCTGCTGTGGAATGCAACAGGTGCACCTGTGATTGGCTCATGTTGGATGTGTATAATTAATGGCCAATCAAGGACCGAGCTCTCTCTGGGACAGAGTCGGAGAGAGCTTCTTTGTTATCATTCTTTTCTTCTCTATTCTTAGCTTAGCTAGCCTTCTGAGAACTTTTCCTTTTATTCCTTTTAGTATAGTTATAATGTAGTATGTATATCATAAAATAATAAATCAAGCCTTCTGATCATAGAATCAACATTCTTGCCTCTCTCTTCACCTGCAAACCCTTGTGACCACAGTCACAGTATTCAGTTAAAGGTTGGACTTGATGATTTTAGAGGCCTTTTCCAGCCTTAATGATTCCATGATTCTTGGCTTTTTGTGCTTCACTGCTTTCTTAGCGACTGCATAAAATGTGACCAAAATATGCTGTTGCATCGTAAATGTATCTCCCAGGAAAAAGCTATTAATTTTAAAATTATTATTAAAAGTGGATTAAATTAAAATTAATACAATTAATTTTATCAATTAATTCTATTAACTAATTAATTTAGGAGATTAATAAAATTAAAAGGGGATTAATCAATGCAGGTACATTACATGGCACTTTGAAAGTAAGCCTGACCGTACACATAGGGAATTGCAAAGACAGTTAATGATCTGAGTTAGCCTGTTTCTGTTAGGGAGTTCATTTGGTCTTTTGTTTACTGTTTGCAAGCATTAGGGTAGAAGGCAGGTACACAGGAACAAACCATAGACTGGATGTAAAATTTTTATAAATGCCATATCCAGCCTGCAGAAGTTGGTTTGACTACTCTGGCTTGAGAGTCTGTGTTTTTAAAATAAAATCATATGGCTCTTTCAGAATCTCCTAGGATTACGTTCCAAACCTTGCATTACTGTCTTATATTAGTGAAATATTACAAATTGTGCTACTGGTACCTTTTTACAAAAGGAACTATAACAATAACATGGTTTTCTAAAGGAAAAGTCTTTAAAAGTTGAAATGTGTGTGAGCTTATTTTGCATTGTTTATATGACTGTATTGCTGCTTTGAGATCTTCCTGCATTTAGTCTGCTAAACTGTATTTAGTTATTAAATACACAAAAAATTTATGTCTGTAATTTTAGATCTATTGTTGCACAGGATTTCTGGCTATAACAGACCAGTTGCATCAAGTAAATGTTGACTTGCTGGGTTGGTGGCTTTGTGAACGTCAGTTACCATCTGGAGGTCTCAACGGACGACCAGAGAAGGTATTTCATGGCTTCTTTTCTTTGTTCAAACCTCAATGGAGATTGCTTTTTCTGAAGCTGAACTACTGCAAAATGTTATGACTTCTATAAAACATTTAGTAAACTTTTCAAAGAAGTCAGGCCTTCATCCTGATTCTTTCTCTTGTTACTAACACCTGTTATGCAGTCCTTAGCTATGCTTCATTTGAGTCCTCAGTATAGCAAAGTACACATGTTGAAGGATATCTTGCTGGCCATTTGAACCATTATCCTGTTATACTGGGTCTTTAATATTTTCTGACTTGGGGAAGCTTTCTGTAGGATTTGTATAAACATTGCTGTTCTACTGGATGTAAATCCTGAGTGTCACAGTGTTCCACATCACACTAGAGATTTGTGTAACCTAGAATAATGTCTGGCAAATAGATAATCAACCAACAGATTCCCTGCTTCCCCCCCTTGCCCCCAAAATACAAATAGTTGATATGAACTTCTCTGTATTTCCTCTTCAAAGAAATGCTGTGGATTTTCAGCCTCTCTCACAGAAGGTGAAGTCTTTAAAAATCACATTCTTGTCATCTTGTTTCTTGAAGAAGTTTGAAAAAGATAGTTTCCTTTCCTGAAAACAGAAGTCCGCTGAAAAGAGACTCTGTCAAGAAATTCTTTTACTCCAAAGACACTCTAAAGTGTTGTGTCTGCAAGAGTATTATGATAGCACATCTGATAATGTGCAGAATTACCAGTAAAATTTGCAACATTATGTTTAAAACCCAGGCAAATATTTAATCTGCCTCTCTGCTTGCCAGTTACCTGATGTATGTTATTCATGGTGGGTGCTAGCTTCTTTGAAGATGATTGGTAGGATACAGTGGATTGACAGAGAGAAACTGCGCTGCTTTATTTTGGCGTGCCAGGATGAGGAGTCTGGAGGATTTGCTGACAGACCAGGAGATATGGTAAGTGATATTTTTTCTAAATAAAATACACATGAAAATTTCAATTGGAAATATCAACTTTTGTTTGAGTGTAACTCAGCTCATGGTCTAGGTGGGTTTTGCAGAGGCTGCAGTTTACTCTGAAGAAAGAATAGTGTAGAATTGCCATTGAAGGCGTACTTGGGGAGCACATTCTTTATAACGCACATGTATCCCCCAGTGAAGTCAGTTCCATTCCTTACAAAATCTGGTTTGGTCCCTCATAACACACTCAACACAAACCATTTCTCACAAGACCATTTGGAAGATGTATGTAAAAACGCTCTGTTTGATGGTGGGTTTTCTGGTGCATGTGTGGGTTCTTTGGGTTTATTATTTTGTTTTGTGAAATGGTCTGCAAGCTAAAATTTGGTGTAGGTTAAATAGTCTTCAGCTCTCTTGGTGGTTTTGTGTGATCTAATTAAATCAAGAGTTTTTATTAAGAATCCCTATACACTAACTTTCATTCTTTGCTAGCCCAGCCACTGAATAAATCTTGTAGCTGACATTTGTCTAGCTGAGAGAGGAAGAAGCTTTTGTGATAACATTGTCAAGAGGCTGGTGCTATGGATTTTTTGCTTGTTGAGAAAGCAGTTCTCAAATTTAGCCAGTCTGTTCTCTTTGGTTTCAAGTGGAAGTAACTGATACTGTCCCAGTGAAATGGCAAATAAAGTTTTTATCTCTCAAGAGTGCTGGACAGATAAAATAAAAAGTATTGTGAGACTTCATTCCTTTTGAACACTTGGCTTATTTGTTAATGGTCTGGAAACGTATTGGCTTTTTATTGCAGCTGAAAGGTTTTTGAAAGGTTTTTATTGCAGATGCCCATGTCTGCTCCCTTCTCCACAAACGCATTAAAGAATAAAGGAACTTTTTATTTTTTTTGCAAGCAGCTACTTTATTCCCAGTTGGGGGAGAAATCTGTTAACTCCAGTCTGTCATTTGGAAAGTGTTTTTGTGTTCTTAAAATAGGAAGAGTTTTGTATTTCTAAGGAGCTTACAGGAAGACCTTTTCTGTTTTCAGAATTCTTGAAGAAATCTCCAGAATTTTAAGTTTAAATGCTTTTCTATCTTTGAGTAATTATGTGTATCTTCTTGGAAGAGCATCTCTGAAGAGCCTTTTCTCTATAACTAAGAGCACCTTTGGGACAGTTTTTCTATGTTACATTAACAGTCATTTAATATTATTTTTACCTGTCTTCAATTGCTGAAGTGTAGAAATTTCTACTCCTGAAGAAATGTTGGCTCCCAGGTTTTTGCTTTATTCTTGCAGAAACTCAGTCCTAACAGACCTTGTTGTTTTGGGGTATTTTGTGTTTGGGTTGTTTTTTCATTGTTTGTTTTGTAGGGGGGAGAGGGGGTGGTGGTCCTGTGGTTTAGGAGTAGAGGTTTGGGAGGGGGTTGTTTTTATTTATAGTTCTGGGAGGTTTTCTAGCAGAATAGGTTGCTGCTTCCCTCTCAAGGTTTTACACCTCGGCTCTGTATTTGGAGACCAATAAAGAGCATTATGATGTTTCTGAAGAACAAATGGGCAATTTATGGAAGCGGTACCTGTAGATGATCCAGTTTACTTTTAAAATGTTAATTGTCTTTGCGTCTACCACCCTGTGATATTGCATGCTAATAGACAAATGTGAGTGCTTTTTAACTCGGAGTTGAAAATCATCTCAGCAGCGGAGTTGAAAATCATCTCAGCATGCTTGTCAATTATCAGCAGCAGATAATTGACAAACATGCCTGAGTAAATCACAGTATTGTATTTGCTGGTTATGGAAATTTCTTGCCTAACACATGTTAGCACAAATGAAAATTTATTCAGTTGTATTGTCTTCCCCAGAGAAGCCATGGAGATTTTCTGTTGTCTTGCTGGCAAATGAAAATTTCATTCCATACAAGTGAATAAAAGTTGACTTTTGGAAACAGACACAAGCTTTCATTTTTCTTCCAGGTGGATCCATTTCACACCTTATTTGGTATTGCTGGACTATCTTTATTAGGAGAAGAACAAATTAAGGCTGTCAATCCTGTCTTTTGTATGCCAGAAGACGTCCTTCGAAGAATAAATGTACAGCCTGAGCTTGTAAGCTAAGCCTTGTAAAAGACAAAAGCTTTGTATGACCAATTGCTTTTTGGTTTTACTGACTTATAATCTCATCTGTGAAACTGTCAGCATATTCTTCTTTCAGATGTGTTTACATTATGGAAGTGAAGCAATAGCTTTGCTGTGGACTTTATAAATTGTTTCAGAACAGGCTCGTTCTCTTAATCTGAGTGTAACGTTATTTTGTTGTATTCTAAGATGTGTAGAAACATTTCAATTCTGTATCTAAATGTATGGGCCTTGGCTTTTTTTTTTTTTAATATAATTTTCAAATCAGAGCTTGACTGTGTGAATGCTTAACTTTTCTATTCCTGTAATATCAACCATGCTAGTACTGATCTTCATACAGGCCTCTTTTGATGGTGGATCATGCAAAGCACTTTAAAAAAAAAACAAAAAAAAACAACCAACCAACCAAACAAAAGAAAACACCAAAAAAAACCAAAACAAAACAAACCCCCAAAAAAACCCACAAACCACTAAAATCCTACCTGAGGCCTGCACTTAATACCACACTTACATATTTAATTATTCCTGTTCACATTTGCCATCACTTTTCTATACTGAGAAACAGCTGCTTCTTCTCACAGTAATTGATACCAGTAATACCATAATTGTGGTTCTTTTAAATATACAAATGCCTTCATTTATTGATGAGTCCCTTAGACAAAATTCCACTGATACTTGAGATACAGCACACCTTGAGTACGTAGAGTGAAAATTGCTAACATTCAACATTCTAGAGAAGGTCCTGTTGGATGGTGACTTGTAATCGAACATAGAGTTGATGCTAAATCTCTTGCTGGGTTGAAATCCTGATTTTGTAGCTTTTAAGACACTAATTGTCAACACTTGTTTTTGGTGTAGTTGGAAATAAAATTAGCTGTGAAAAATACTTCTTCTCTGAAAGGTGAAATCCTCTTTGTCTTCATAGAAATGCATAGGATTCCTCCCAGATGGCAGCTGCCATGAAGTATGGCTCTTCTTGGTCTTGGGTTTCAGGGGCTGTTTCCAAAGTGACCTACAGACATTGGAATGAAATCATTATTTACTGTGTAAAAGAATCACTCTCCAAAGCATCAGCCAGGGTCTAAATGTGCCATTCTGCCTTTTAAAAGTACCAACATCACAGGATTTTTCTCAGATTAAAGCTTCCATGGAGTCGGATCTCTCAAGCCTGGCCCTTGAGAATTGTGGGCCTCCTGTGAACTGGTCTTGCCAGAAGGGCTTGCTGAGTTTTCCATTGTGTGGAAAAGAGATCCCATTTGCAGCCTGAAGCCTCGTGTTTCCTGTAGGATTTCCACTCCTAGAATTACACACTTTGAAGGATTTCTTATAGCAGAAGTTTTCTGGGAACTAGGACTCTGGCTGGATTTGGGTCTCTGGACTCGCAGGTGAAGTGACCTTGAGACACTAGGGCATGCAGATTTCCTTGCTGTTGAAGAGCTATTGTTCGCATCCAGGAGCCATGGTCTGAATGGGGGTGTCACCTCTTAAATTTGCAAATGTCACAGGATTTCTTCTAAATGAATGGTGCTAAGAACATAAGGTCTGGCTGGCTTTCAACTTAGAGGTGCCTCCTCTAAATTGGTCTTCAGACCAATTAGGTTGGAAAGTGTTCCTACATATGCCAAATAGCCCTTGCTATGCAGTTAATAAGCTTCAAAGTACCATGGAGTTGCTGCCCCTGCAAAGATTTTGGCAGAGCCTGGTTGTGGTGCCCCATTCCACTCCACCCCCATTCGCAGGTCCTTATGGTTGTATGGGGAATCATCGTGGAGCATGCCAACCCAGCTCCATCCTGGGAACAGCATCTGTATTTTACCCTAAAATTTCTGTCCCATTATAGCTCCTGTTAGGATACAAATGTAACTCGGTTTCCACTGATTTTACCCCCAGTCATCTTTCCATACAAACATTGCTCCACTCTCCAGAGGATTACTGTGAGCAGATGTAAGCTCTGCTGTCCCTTTGGACTGACAAAGACAGAGGTTTTGTCCCAAGTTCCTTTTGAACCTGTCCTGCACCTGTTACGAGTCCTCAGTCTCCTGCAATTTTGTGGGTCAGTCACATGTAAAACAGCACAGCTGGCTGACATGCTTTGCTTATGAGGGGAGACAAGAGAAGAATCCCTCTGCTCACACCAGACCTGCCGCTGCCAAACCTCACCAAAGCACCTGAGGAGCCCCCAGGGACTGATGGTACAGAAGGGAGGTGATGGAGGACAGCACAGCAGGCAGCCTGCCCTCCATCTGGGTGTGAAGAAGGCAGGGCTGGGAACTGTAAGCAACATCCCAGCAGGTCTGGCTGATGGTGCCACCCTGAGGGCTTCCCCTGCCTTTGGGCAGTCCCAGCTGCTGCAGCTCACTTGACAGAGACTCATTGTCTATACTGTGCTTGGCTGCACTGGAGATGATGAAGCCGAGGACAGCAATGGTTGCCTTCACATCCCCTGACTGCAGGTGGGAGGGAGGGCGAGCGCTGTCACCTTGGGAAGGCATCTGCAGATTCATTGCTGCCCGTCTCTGGAGCGTGGCTCCATCAGGGGATTGTGGTAAGGACAGCAGTGCTCACCTAACTTTGCACCTGAGGACAGCTTCAGGACCTTGTCATACTGTGGGAGAGCAGAGCTTCACAGTAAACACCAGCTAACATACTGACTACCAGTGTTAACACTAACAATTCTTACCTAAATATTAATACTAGTAACACTTACTATGCGTATTATTAATCCTAGTAGAGGCTGGTAGCGTTCTTAATGCTGAGGCTTGCATGAAGAACACAAAATTAATTAACGTTGCTGATTATGCTATTGTGTTGAAATACTTGGCCTCCACTGCAGTAGCCCCACACTTACCTCGATGGCCTCCCCCAGCAGGTCCCAAAACACCTGGATGCAGATCAGCTTAAGCTTCACTGATGTGATAAACAGAGTTCCTTCTTTAAAATTTTTAAAAGTTTAATAAAGGATAAAAGGAGAAAATAATCCGGCACTGGGATGCTTTTAGCACACAGCCAAAGAGCACAGAGGTAGCTTAAAATCATGTTCACTATATACTGTTACATTGCTGAGGTTATATGCATATTCATTAACTTACACATTATTCAAGCATTCCTTTGACTTTTTGATGTTCCAGGAACTCTCTTGTTTGGTTTTAACCTCTGACTTGTCTGCAGAACGTTCTGTAAATGAGGTCTACGTATTTTATTTCTTCCTGTAGTTTTATCCTGTTGCTTCACACTCCCTGATAACACCGATAAGAGTCGATAAATGCTTCCTGGATGCTTAAGCTCTTTTTGTCACTATTATCACTTGGTAGGGGCAGTCTGCAGTTATAAGAAACAGAATAATTGCTTTACACCATTTTCTGAGTTAGTTACATAGAAGTACTTTAGTTTCTATTTCAACATTTTGCTAAAGCCTACGATATATTTATCACGCTACTATTCATTTGAAATATACAGTGCATACATAAACTGGCGTATTACACTATACAAAGCAGTTATAAAAGTAAGTATAATTTTACCATATCAAAATACTTGTAATGCAAAAAGCTAATCTATGAATGTGAAAGCCAATATTGTTTTATCATCTATAACATCCGACGACGAGGGTGAGCAGCGAGCCCGCAGCAGGCGGAGGGCGGGCAGGGGGACGCAGGCACTTCACTTTGGCCAGGGTGCTGATCTCGGCCAGTCGGGGCAGGCCAAGTCCCCGCAGAAGCGGAAGCACTGCGGTAGAAGAGGCACCCAGAGCCCGCAGCGGGCGCTGCACGCCCTCCCCGCTCCCGAGCCCTCTCCTCACCAAATCGCCGCCGCTCCCCGGTCCGCCCTGCTGTCGCAAAGACGACCCGGAACCCCTCCCGGGCTACACTGCTCTCCGCCTCCTGCCCCGAGTGCCGATGGGGCGCTCCGGTAGGGGCTCTGCGGGGGTCTTCTCGCCGGGACCTGGGCACGAGAGAGGGCCGGAGAAGGGGACGGGGGTTTCGCGAGCGGCACCGCCGCCGCCTGCGAGCCCTTCGGGCAGCCCGAGCTCCACCCCACGCTCCCACGGGCCGCATCCTGACGGCTCCCAAGCCTGCCAATCACGGCCCGCCTTTCTCCGTCCGCCCTGTCCAATCATAGCCGCCCTTTTCATCCGGAAGCGGTCCCGCCAATCTCAGGCCGCTCAGTCGCGGCCCGGCCCCTCAGACTGGCCCCGCTCGCCCGTACGTCTGAGGCGCCTCTCCCGCCACCGCCGCTTTGGGAGCCGGCGGAGCAGTGTCCCCGCTGCCGCTGCCTCGGCAGGCGCTGTTGCGGACGGGAAGGGCGGCCGGGAGCTTCCAGTTCAGGTCCTGGTCGGGATCAGGTTCTGGTCCAGGGAAACGGGCAGGCGGCAGGGAGCGGGCGGACGCGGCCACTGCAATGGCAGCGGCGGGAGCAGCGCTTGAGAGGACCGCGGGGAGTCGCGGAGCCGAGCGCGGCGGGAATGGGCGGGCTGGGATTGGTGGAGGCGGCAGGCGCTGCCTCGGGTTGTGATTGGCTGGCTGTCTGCCCGTGGGCATAAATAGCGTGCGTTGGGGCGGCAATGGCGTCAGTTGGGCGGTGAAGCGGGGAGTCACGGGAGCTGCGGATGCGCGATCCGAGGAGCGGCGCTCCGCCAGGACGGGCCCCCCGCGGCAGCTGATCGGGGGAGCGCCGGTGAGCACGGACGCGACGCCTGCGGCGGTATCTGGAGGCCGGCCGTGTCCAGTTCTTTCTGGCGCGCCCTGCGTGGCTCGGGTAGCCGGCGGCTGGGGTGGGGCCTGGAGTGGCGCGGGGGGGGACGGACCGCCTGCTGTCACTGGGGGCTGGGAAGTAACCGCTTCGCGGTTTCTGGAATTAAAGATATGTTCAGAATACGAGGAATAAAGCTTGCTTTTTGTATTTTTGTTACTTTATTTTGTTTTTACTTGTAATTTTTTTTTCTTAATTGTGTTATTGTATTATTGCCCGTTTTAATACATCTTTTTAGTTTGATTTGTTTTCTTTATTAGATATCTCATGTTAATTCGGTAAGGGTTGTGGGACTGGGGCTGAAACACCAGTTGTGAGAGCAGTGGGGACATAAAACCCCAGGGTGTGGAATAATGATTTTGGCATGAGTCAGGCCCAAAACAATGTGGAGTGGTGGAAATGCTGAGGCCAGATAAATGCCATGGGAGGAAGGCATGGAGCTGCAGCACAGGGCCTGCAGGTTATGCCTGGGGGTTCCCAGCTCCTGCCCTGTGGTACCCACGAGGGGCTGAGGGTGTGGGGGCTCAGAGGGTTCTAGGGCCCAAGAACCAGCCCAAGAGTGCCTTTTGGGATGGGAGGGCAGGAGTCCAGTGGCTATTCCCAGCCCTTGGAGCTGCCTGAGGGGAGGTGAGGGAGCCCTTGTGCAGGTGCTGGGCTGAGAGCCAGGGTGAGGGGGAAGGTGGATGTTGAGCTTCAGGCCTCCAGTGTCCCCAGAGTTGGGATGCCACTTAGGGTTGCCACTTAGGGGTGGGTGGGTGGGTGGATGGGACAGCTTCTAGAGATATTGAAATTGAAAGGATGGCAGTAACTGATTTGTGGCCTTATCAACAGCCCCAAGGTGCAGTGAGAAGCATGAGCAGCTTTTAGCTGCAGCCAGTAGGAAGCTGAGGAGCTGGGGCTGAGGCAGCGGAGCTGGAGGAGACAGAAATATGGTAGGGTTTGGTGTAAAACACCTGTGGGGCTGGGATAGGGATTGTGGAGCGGGGAGGTGAACTGCATGGTTGGAACTGAAATTGCTGTAAGGGCTGTGATCTGAGCTCAAGAACTAGAGCTAAAACAAAGATCCAGTCCTGAGAAGGAGTAAAGTAGTATTGTGTGGCACTGCTGTGAAGATGTTGAGCAGGAAGTGCAAGAGAAGAGCTGGCAGTTAAATAAAGCTTGTGGGACTGGAGCTGAAATCACTGGGGACGGGGTGAGGACTGCAGTGCTGCAGAAACAGTCACTGCTACAAGGGATACTCACTGTGGATCTGAGGACTAATCACAGAATGGGACACAGAGCTGGAAGAAGAGAGCTGGCAGTGAAATAAAGCTTGTGGGTCAAGAGCTGAAAGAGCTGAAATCACTGGGCCTGGACTTGTCATCATTGTGGGACTGGAATTGCGGCCTAACACATCACAGCAACTTTGGGGCTGGTAAAGGGACTGGAGCGTTCTTGCACCGAGATCACTGTAGGCCCGTGACATGGATGCAGGGGCTGGGTATTGCGATTAACAGTAGAACAGGATGTGTGGAGTGGGAAAAGGGGGCTGCCAGCTTGTGTCTGAAAACCCCATCGATGGCAGAATATTGCCTGCGCCTGTGATGGAACCTCTTGGGGCACACTGTGGGGCTGGGAAGTGGACTGCGAGGCTGGCACTTTGAATGAAAATGGCAAAGGGACCAGGCCTTTGAACGGGGCTGTGGGCATCCAGGAGAACTTATGCAGGGGTTGGCAAAGTGACTGGGGACTGCTCGGTGGGAGCTAAAATCACTGCAGGGCTAGGATATGGATGAGGATATGGATGCTGGGGTGGGCTTCCAGAGGCTCGTGCAGAAGCTGAATTGTTGCTGAGCTGGAGCCAAGAGCCAGATGCTGCCATTTGAAGCTGGAGAAACACAGAGCTGGAGCTGGCAGTAAAATAAAGCTTGTGGGTCAAGAGCTGAAATCACTGGGCCTGGACTTGTAATCTATGTGGGACTGGAATTGCGGCCTAACGCATCACAGCAGCCTTGGGGCTGGTAAAGGCAGTGTATTGTTCTTGCGCCGAGATCACTGTAGGCCCGTGACGTGGATGCAGGGGCTGGGTATTGCGACTAACAGTAGAACAGGATGTGTGGAGTGGGAAAAGGGGCTGCCAGCTTGTGTCTGAAAACCCCGTCGATGGCAGAATATTGCCTGCGCCTGTGATGGAACCTCTTGGGGCGCAGCTGAAATCTCTGTGGGGCTGGGAAGTGGACTGCGGGGTTGGCACTTTGAATTAAAATGGCAAAGGCACTGGACCTGTGAACAGGGCTGTGGACATCCAGGGGGACTTATGCAGGGGTTGGCAAAGTGACTGGGGACTGCTCGGTGGGAGCTAAAATCACCGCAGGGCTCGGATATGGATGCTGGGGTGGGCTTCCAGAGGCTCGTGCAGAAGCTGAATTGTTGCTGAGCTGGAGCCAAGAGCCAGATGCTGCCATTTGAAGCTGGAGAAACACAGAGCTGGAGCTGGAAGAAAAGAGCTGGCAGTAAAATAAAGCTTGTGGGTCAAGATCTGAAAAGGCTGAAATCACTGGGCCTGGACTTGTAATCTATGTGGGACTGGAATTGCGGCTTAACATATCACAGTGACCTTAAGGCTGGTAAAGGGACTGTTGTGTTCTTGCGCCGAAATCACTGTAGGCCTGTGACATGGATGCAGGGGCTGGGTATTGCGACTAACAGTAGAACAGGATGTGTGGAGTGGGAAAAAGGGGCTGCCAGCTTGCGCCTGAAAACCCTGTTGATGCTAGAATATTGCCTGCGCCTGTGATGGCACCTCTTGAGGCGCAGCTGAAATCACTGTGGGGCTGGGAAGTGGACTGCAGGGTTGGCACTTTGAATTAAAATGGCAAAGGCATTTGATGGGGGCTCGGAATAGCACCAGGTGTGAGTGTGAGGATGATGGGGGCTCGGAGCAGCCCAGGTGTGAGTGTGAGGATGATGGGGGCTCAGATCAGCACCAGGTGTGAGTGTGAGGATGATGGGGGCTCGGAGTAGCCCAGGTGTGAGTGTGAGGATGATGAGGGGCCGGCTCCAGCCGGGGCGAGGCTGTTTTAGGGGGAGACTTTGCCTCAGCTCCCCTTTGCATGGAGCTGCTGAGTGGAGGGGTTTATGAGGCGCTCCCGGCGCTGTCTCATGGAAGGACTGCGAGAGCTTCTCACAGGGTCGGGGGGAACACCTGGATCCGCGCTTGGATACGTGGAGCATTGCTTAAAGGAGGCGCCGAGGGATGAATCTTTGTGCCGGGGAGCAGCAGCCGAACAGGTGAGCCCGTGTGGGTTTGGAGCGGGGAATTTTGTCCTTCCCCTTTGCAATTTCATCTTGCCAGTCCCTCCCCGGATCCCCAGGAACAAAAATGGAGCTTATGAGGACAAAAGGGATTAAGGAGAAGGAAGCAGCTACTCTTCTTTTATTGTCTGCGTTTGAACTGAGAGGATCCCTCTTCACTTGGGGTTTTCAGGGTGTTGATTGCAGGAAAACCTGCCTTTTCCAGGCTGTTAGGGGTATCCCGGGGGTGACAGGGAATCCCTCTGTTCTATTTTAAGGGGAATGGGAAAAGTATTCTTGTGGTGTTATGGGTTTGATTTGAAGGCAGCCTATCCCATTTTCATCACCCTCGGGTTTAAATGGAGGGGGCAGCCCTGGTGTCCCTCCTTTTCAAGGGTTTGAATGGAGGTTGAAATCGCCCTTTCCCATGAGTCGAAGGTTTTCATGTGAGGAACGCCCCTTCTTTTCTGCTCTCCTAGGGGACGAAACTGAAGGGGAGAACGCATTTCTTTGCCCTTGTTGAAGTGAGGTGAGCCCCGCCTGCGGCGTCAGTTTGGGGGTTCGGCTGCGGGAAGCCGCAGCTCTGGCAGCGTTTGCAGGGCTGCAATGGGGCTGTGCCGCTGCATTGGAGGGCGCTTCTCGTGCCCGCGGCCCGGCCTGGAACGTTCCCGCTCGGGAGCGCTGCTGGCACGGCCCGGGCAGCTGCCGGGGCGCACGGGGGATTTGGCGCGGCCGGGCCGGCCGAGGGCGGCAGTGGCGGAGCCGCGCCGGTGCGAGCCGTGTGGAGCTGAGGGGAGCCGTGCCGGGCCGGCCGAGGGCGGCAGAGGCGGCGCGGGCGCTGCTGCGCCGGCCTGGGCGGTGCCGGCCGCTCCGTCCGCTCCGGGCGCGGGCTCGGGCACCGCCGGTAGCCCCGGGCCCGGTGCCGGCCCCGCCGGGCAGGGGCAGCGGGCGGGGCTCTCCGGCGTGCAATGGTTTTTACGGGTCGTAGCGTGAAGCAGCGGTTCGGATTTTAATTCTGTAGCGGCGGCTTTTATTAGCGTGAGTGTGTAGTGTTTGTTTTGGGGGGCTTGGGGTAGCGTCGTGTCGTTCACAGCAGCGGGTTTTTAATCTCGGTAATTGTATGTGTGTTTATCGTCTTCCAGGGCTTTTATTTGTTTGGTTTGTTTGATTGTAGTGTATGTTTTATGGTTACGGGTAATTTGGGAGACATTGTTTATGGTTACGTTTGTCTTTAGGCTTTGTGTTTGTTTCTAGGTGGTATTTTTATTTTGATAGCTTGAGGCACTATGGGTTTATTCAGTTGGGAATAATTTTTTTGTTGCAGATTTAAGTTTATCTGGTTTTTGGTATTATTCTTGTTGTTGGTTTGTTTATTTTCCTTTTTTTTGTTGTTGTTGTCTTTTAATGTATTTGAGTATTGTTTATCAGTGTTTTTTTGGGAACATGGGTATTTTTATGGTGGGTTTTTAAAGTATTTATTTATTTGGGTAGTTAATTTCTTAGGTTTTAGTGGTTGAGATGTTTTTCCATTTTGTTAATTAGTTCAGGTTTTAAAGTTATTTTTACAGAGGATTGTTTATTCTTTGAGTTAGTGTAGAGGTAGAATTTTGTTGGTTTTTTTTTTTTTAGTAACGTTCAGGGTGAGTGGCACTGTCTTGAGTTTAGTAGATTGGTTTGACTTTTTTTAGTACTTTTTGTAATTTGCTGTGTGTGTTTCTATAGGATTTTCTTTTATTTTGGTTCCATTTTTCTGTCGTGATGAGAATTGTTATTGAAAAGAGTGTTCTTTGTTTTTTCGCTGACACTTGTTTAAAGGTAAATTTTTACCTATTAGGAGATGGTATAAAGTGTATGTTCTAATGTGTAGGATGTATGCAAAGATACATACATACCCGAAAGTCCTTAAAGGAAACAAATTTTTACGTTTATCATACAATATTTGGTTTTATTTCCCAGGGATCGGTGAATTTTAACTTTGGAGTCCTCTGTGCTAAGGATGCTCAGCTTACAGATGATGAAATGTTCAGTAATGGTGAGTTTTTCACCTTCTCTTTAATTGCTATGCTGATCTGAATGAGAAAAAAGCAAAAGCAAGAGAAAAAAAAAAGGATGATTTATTATTTTTTACGCTGTTATGTTTATTTCCTCAGTATTTGCTGCAGCTCTGCGAACCCAAGCTTTGGGTTCCTTCTGTCCCACTGGGAGTTGCCCTGTTTGGTTGCATCTGGTGAAATTCACCCTGAGACCTTACAGAACTAGCTCAAACTACGTGAGAGCCATTTGCAGTTCTCTCCACACACCTGGAGAATGGGTGACGTTTCTGAGGGTCTGGCAAGTGTACTTCTATCAAAACTCAGTCTGTGAAATTTCTGGGGAAAACCCTTCTGTGTCCTGAAGGGTTCAAACTCTGCTGAGGATCCAGTTATCAGGTGCTCACCTGGATGGTTCCAGCTCTTAATGTGAGCACTTGTACTCTTACCCTGTAGTTTACATCTATTGTATTTTTGTTATTTTGCAAGATTTTATGTCTTTGCAAAATATTGTGCATTTCGCTCTTTGGAACCTCTCAGATCGTTCTTTGGTGCAGCACCACCTCATGGGACACTTGGCTGCTGTCCTGAAGGGGTTGGTCGCTAGAATTGTAAATTCTGGAGAGTTTGTAAGTCTTCTGTCCCCAGGGAGGTATCATGCTTTGTTTACTTTTGTTCTGTTTGTTAGGCGCTGCTTCTCATTGGAAGTATGAATTTCAAACTACTCTGTTCTTTTTTTAACTGTTTTCCTGGTTCTCTCCCTATGGCAGGGAAAGACTCTCGTATCCTTGTCGTCAGGCTCGGTGCTGTCCACGAAGATACAGAGACTAAAAAAATCATAAGAAGCAAAATATGACTGCAGGGAAAACAAGCTGGAGAGAACAAAAGGTGATATTGTTATCCTTACCCTGTATTAGAAACATCCACTGTGCTTTGATGCTGGCAGCTGCCAGGGGCTTGTTAGCTCTTTGTAGGCAGGTGTACACTTGTAGGTTTTTTCTCTGGACAAGTCAATTCAAACTTTGCTAAGCTTATATTTGCAGATTACTCTCTAGCACAGTCCAGCATGACATTTTTGAATGTTGTAAAAATACCATGTTACTTGGAAATTGCTAATGATGAGAAGCTTTAGGGGAAAATAAGATGTCAGGGTTGGGAGATGTGAGAAGAATTTTGTGGGGATGTTAGACTGAAATAAAGTACACTTGAAGCTGGACTGGCACGCTGGCAGATCCCCTATTAAACAGTAGTGCTGAGATTAGCCTGGGGGTTGCCCATTGTTTCTGTAGAAATAAATGTTTCCTGGTCTTCAGAAGTAAGCTCCTTTGAAAAGCTGGAAGGCGCAGCATAGTGACAATCCATGTGCTTCGCATTAAAAGTAGATTTCAGAAGCGTCCTAGGCTTTTGTCTTTTCCTAGAAGTCAATGTAATCCTATCAAGGAGTTTTTAATTCTGTGCTGCCATGTCATCGATCAGGGCCCTGTCGTACTAATCATCATACAGATACAAAACAAAAAATCGGACCCTGTCCCAACCACTTAGAGCCCAGAACACGATTTCCTCGGGCTGCCATTTGTGTGCCATCGGCACTCACCATGGAAGCGAGCTGGGGATTGTTGCAGCTGCTGGGAACAAACCGCTTCTCGTCACACAGAAACGGAATTGGGATGACGCCTCGGCCAGCCCCTCTCTGCCATCGTCTCCTGAATCTGCAGCAGAGCAGTTCCGGTCCATCCGGGCACGTGTAATCCAGTTCCTGATGATCTGAGCGCACGGAGCAGCGCTCCGCTGCCATGGGGGGCTCAGGGAAGGCAGAGTGTGCATTGTCATCTTCCTGAACCTACAGACGAATCTCAGTGAGAAGCCACAGGGTGGAAATCAGTCGCATATATGCTAAACAAAACTTGCAGGTTTTTTTTAAGAATTGTTTTTGCTTGTTCTTTGTTGTGCTTCAGCGCTTAGAAAACCTCTCTTTAAAATCAGTTCAATTCATCAGTTGAACCTTTGTTTGCAGACCCTCAGTGAGCAGAATTTGTTGCAGACTCAGTGCACACTGTGCCGGCCTCCCGGGAGTGTGAGGAGCTCACGTGTGCTACTTTTTGCTTTAGGACGCTCTGAGGTATTTATTCCTTTTGGGATACATGATGAGAATTCCCAAGAGAGGTAGTTACAAGGTATGACATGGGGAAAAAGCCTGTGTGGTTGGAATGTTGTTGCTGTCAAAAGTTAATTTTTCCTTCTTTTTTAGCCAGTAGTTAGCTTTTTGCTTAATTTTTGTGGTATCATTATTTTATTGTTTAAAAAATTCCTTCAAAATAACTTCAGTGGCTGGCCATCGGTACCTTGTTCAGATTTGCCTATTTGCTTGTAGCTAAAATGTTCACATCTTGTTTATCATTCTATTTAAGAAACTGCTGCCCAGCCAACTAATAACTGAATATCCATCTGTCTGGGACACGGGGATAGGATTTAGGTAATGTCTTTGTTTCCAGAGAAAAGTAAAAAATGTCTTTGTTTCCTCTCTAAATAGAGGAGAAGGGGGTGAAGACTCGGGGCTCTGATGCCATTGGGGCACCCCAAGGTCCCCAGGAGAGGGAGCCCCACTGCGGTGCAGGAGCAGGTGTGTTCTCATGTAATATTGAACAAATTATAAATATAAATATGAAAATTATAAACATGAAAATATTTTTAAAATACTTAAATAAAGCGGGTTTTCTTTATTTGTCAATAGACAGGGTTTTGATTGTAAAAATTATAAATACAAATAATATAAAGGTAGAAATCTAAGTTTAGAAATATATAATAAATACATACAGATAAATATAAAAATTAAAAATATAAGAAAAAATTAGTTGTAGCAGTAGATATATATAATTTAAATAATAATTTAAATCTATTTTAAAATTTTATATATATAATATATCATTATTAATGTAATACATCCAAAGAAACGATAAATTAAAATATGAATATATAATTATACAAAGTATAAATAAAAAATATTTCAATATCCTTTAAAAGAAGGAGTTTTTTAAATTTATTTGGTTAGAGATGGGGTTTTTATTTGGAATAATGGAAGTATTATAGAAGTATAAAACTAAATATAGAAATATACAATCAATAAAGAAAGGTATTTATAAGAACACGACTGAACGACGCCTCCTTCGGCCGAATGGAAGGAGCTCAGCCGAACCAAGGCAAGACCGGCCGAACCTGACGGCCTTGAGCGAACCGAGGCCAGGCTTGTGAGGCTGCCTGAACCGAGCCGAGCTCAGCCGAACCGAGCCCGCTGCTCTCGTGCGCGCTAATTAGCGCGAGTGCGGTCACAGCCCAATGAGCTCCTGTGCCACCCCGCGCTCCCGGTCGTGTCCGTGCGATGGCCGGGCCGCCCGCGGGGCGCGGCAGCAGGAGAGCCCCGAGCTGGGCGAGTTTAACGTGAGGCGGCGCCGCTTGCCCGCCGTCAGGGAGCCGACCCGAGCCGAGCTCAGCCGAACGTGCAGAGAGCGGCTCCGAGTTGGGCCGAAGCGAGCCGAGCCGCGCCGAGCGCACGGAGCAGCTCCGAGTTCGGCCAAAGCGAGCCGAGCCGCGCCGAGCGCACGGAGAGCGGCTCCGAGTTGGACCGAAGCGAGCCGAGCCGCGCCGAGCGCACTGAGCGGCTCCGAGTTTGGCCGAAGCGAGCCGAGCCGCGCCGAGCGCACAGAGAGCGGCTCCGAGCTCGGCCGAAGCGAGCCGAGCCGTGCCGAGCGCACGGAGCGGCTCCGAGTTCGGCCGAATGAAGCTGAGCCGCGCCGAGCGCACTGAGCGGCTCCGAGTTCGGCCGAAGCGAGCCGAGCCGCGCCGAGCGCACGGAGAGCGGCTCCGAGTTCGGCCAAAGCGAGCCGAGCCGCGCCGAGCGCACGGAGCGGCTCCGAGTTCGGCCGAATGAAGCCGAGCCGCGCCGAGCGCACGGAGCGGCTCCGAGTTTGGCCGAAGCGAGCCGAGCCGCGCCGAGCGCACGGAGCGGCTCCGAGTTCGGCCGAATGAAGCCGAGCCGCGCCGAGCGCACTGAGCGGCTCCGAGTTCAGCCGAAGTGAGCCTAGCCGTGCCGAAGGGTCGAGTCCAGCCGAATTTAGCCGACAATAGCTGAGTTTAGACGATTACAGCCGAATTTAGCCGAGCAGCTGTGAGCCTTGCACGCTTGCGGTGAGCGTGCATCATTGCCGGCTTGGGATTGAGTGAAATGCACTAAGGAAACCAGCTTTGGGGAGGGAGGCAGGGAAATCCTCTCTTAACGTTTACCAATTCTTCCGTCAAACTCATCACGGCAGGACAGCGTGAAGAGTGAAAGTGTAAAAAGATGAGGAGGGAAACAGAGAATCTGACAGGAGCATCGAACGCACAAGTGCACGAATTTTGCTTTTTGCTTGGATTTAAACTCAGAAGTTGTAAGGAATTTGGGAAGGAGAAGGGACATTTCAGAAGGAGAAGAAGGAGAAGAAGTTGTTGTTGCAGTCCTGACAAAAGCTTTTGTTCTAGTTAATAAAAGAAGTTAGTTTAAATTTAAAAAAAAAAAAAAGTGGGTTCTTTTTTCTTCACTATTATATTCATTGGTGGTATTTGGTGTGTTGTTTTATTTCTTGGTGTTATTAGCTCTGTGTAAATTGTTTTTTGAGTGAAGTTAACTTTGCATGGGTTGTTTTGTATTTGAGGTAGGATTAATTTTAATAGGTTTCTTTCATAGACTTCTGATAGGTATTACTGGGATTTTGGTTTTGTTTACTGTATGCATAAACATACAGCTTTGGTAGGGCCAGCCGGGCTGCTGGAGTTTTGAGTGTGAACTTATTAGATGGCTTTTGTTAAACACAGAATAATTATGTAAGGTAACAGCAAATTACCCAATAACCCAATTGATCCAGCTATGTAACCTTACCACAAAGTTTTATATCTTGCCACTTTTCTGTTCTTCTGCTCCAAGGAGTTGTTGCAAAAAAGAAAGCACTGTAATTATTCTGAAGAGTTTTCTTCTATAACAAGCCCTTTACTGCCCTTGAATGTGAGTCAGAGGAGCCAGAAGAGGCTCTTTCAGCTGATCTCAGCTTCTTTTCAGCAGGTGTTTCTGGGCATCTAAAGCACAGAGGCTTGGAAGATTCTGTGTAGTAAACAGCATGGAATACAGGGAGTATTTAGGTTTGTGATTTTGGGTTTTGTGTTTAGGAGTGGTAAGGTGCTTTTGTAATTTTTAGTTTTGCTCTGATTTTTTTTTGGTTGGATTTCTTTTGGTGGAATTTTTGGTTATTTTGGTTTTCTTTTGGGGGTTTTTGGTTGGTTTTCATTGGTTTTTTGGATTTTTTGATGGTTTCTGTGGTTTTTTTGTTTCTGTGGAGAGTTAGGTGTTTTGGGTTTTATTGTTTTTGTGGGTTTTTGTTTGTATATTTTTTTTTCTTTGTTTGTTTTTGGGATTGTTTTTGGTTTTTTGGTTTTTTTTTTTTAATTGATGACTGCAACTCCCTGAAATTCCAAGCTGTGTCAAGCACAACAATTTCTCAGCAGATTCATCATATCACAAGAGGGATCTGCCCAGTGTCAAGGATGATGTTTGAGATTGAGGCTTCAGGTGAGTTGAGGATTGTGACTGGGAGAGGGAGGGTGATCAGGTATCCAGTTTAGGAGTTATTGTGGGCAGGGGGAGGTTTGCAGGCAGCAGGGTGAGAAAGGGTGTTTATTTCTTTATTTGAGGACCCCCCCCACACAAGTCTGTTCAGAAGCCTAGCAGAGGCATTCCCATGTCTTACAGCACACAAGGTCATCCACTGCACTCACAGGAATGCCATTTAACTTTGCCTTTCTCTAACCCAGGTGCCACTCCTAATAAAGGCCACAGCCTTGGAATCAGGATGAAGCTGGAGCCTGAGGGAGCCAGGCCCACTCAGGAGAGGGCAAGTAGCTGCCTTGAGGGGATTTGGCCCACATAACTCTGGACTCATACTTTGCTTTTGGTTTTATTTATTGTAGCTGACCCAGAGGCTCACAGGCCATCACGGGGCCCTCCGAGGCAGACTCATTTCAGGTGCAACGTGGATTCCCATCATCGACCATCCAAAAGATGAGTCGGGGGCCGTGGCCTGGAGATGGGAGAGTAGCAGGTTGGGAGTTCTTGGGGCAGATTTAAAAATGAGCAGAGGGGAAAGCGTTCTTCTCCAAGGGCCTGTTAGGACAGCTAAAGGGAGAGGCTCTACTTTTGATGGCAGCTTTCAGGCGGGCAGTGCAGAACAGCTCCGGTCTGTGTCGTGTTGTCCGGTGTGCCGTGTTCCCTGGTGTGTCTTTGGGGTCCCTTTTGCCTTCTCCCCTCGAGGCCCTCACCACAAGCATGATGTGTCGTGTTTCATGTCCCCCTGTTTGTCACGTTCTGTGTCACGGGTGTCTGCACACATTGGTGCCGGAGCTGTTCTGCCCTGCTGCCATAGCCTGCTGCAATGGGGACAGGCCTGGGGAGTTGGCATTTGTAATGTGGGCTGTACTTGAGCTCTAGATGCTATTCCTAGATTGACATAAGGTGTTTGCAGCTTGTGAGTTATCCTGGTGGTGTTTGACATATGTTCTCACTTTCTTTCAGGTGCAGATGCATTCCATGTGTGGCAGAGGGTCAGGGTTAGGAGGTGCCGGGCCTTCTAAGGAGCACTGTGAGTAGCAGACTGGTGGGGTTTTGGCCCATGCGGTGCCAAGCTCAGGCACTGATGTTTGGTTCTCTTTAATACAGCTGTCTGAGAGACACCAGCCCGGTGCCAGCAGGACCTTCCCAGCTGACGAGGTGGCCTTTGTTTGCACCTGAGACAGACTGGCATCCCCAGATGTCTGAGAGATAAGTAGAGGGCTGTGACCCACAGAGGGGATGAAGGCATGGTGCTGGTTTGGGAATTACTGGGAGGGGTTTTTGAGTCCAATTTGGAGGTGGGGAGTGTTCATGAAGTGGCCCCTTAGGCCCCATAAAAGCAAAGTCTCACTTTTGGTCACAGTTTTGAGGTGTGCCACAGGGCAGAGCAGTCCCGGTGTGTCTCGTGTCACTTGTCTTTTGTGTATTTTTTGTTGTTTGTGTATCTCATGTCTTTTTCCTTAGCCCTTTGAGGGGTCTGTCAGAAACCTTTGCATCATTGTTAGCATCTGTGATCTCTGCATTCCTTGGCCTGGCACCCAGGCCATAGAACTTTTGACTCGGGAGCTCAGACAGGTATCAGACTTCCATCTCTCTTTGGAAGCATCCAGTCAGGTGTCTTGTCAGTTCTTGTTCTGAGCTGTATGGACAGCTATGCCCCACCAGGATCCATTATGGTGGACTAGGACTTGTAAGAATGCGAGGTTAGGGAGAGGATTCTGACTGTAGGATTCCTAGGCATCCATCTTTGCAGTTCTTGGAAGAGATTATTCATTTATCATCTTATTCCACCAGGGTTCTCTGAGCCTCATCAGCTCACCATCGGTCTCAGCTCGGTCATCTCCTTTTGCATTCTCTCAGTCCTGGCAGCTGTTTTCCTTGCAAAGAGATTTCTGTCTGTGTCTTGTGCCCTTTGTTTGTCACATCCTGTCTGTCCTGTGTCACGGGTGTCAGCACACATTTGTGCCGGGGCTGCTCTGCCCTGCCGCATAGCCTGGTGCAATAGGAGAAGTCCTGGGGACTTGGAATTTGTAATGTGGGGTGCAGGTGGACTCTAGATGGGATTTGTAGATGGACACAGGATATCTGGAGCCCATAAGGTATCCTGCAGCCCTTTGACTTTCATCCTAACTTTCTTTTAGTTGCAGAAGGATAAAATCCAGGGCAGAGCCACCCATCCACCCATCCTGGGTGAGGGGATTCCCCCGTGGAGGTCAGTCGCTGTTTGTCTCTGCAGAGGAAGCATAAATGGTGGCTGTTTCCGCTCTGCTCTTTGTCTTTATTTTTAGGAAGTCAAGGCAGAGAGCAGCTGTCAAGGCTGAGTGGGCAAGGTGAGCATTGAGTAGGGTACTGAAGCTGTTGTTATTTCTGAGGTCTCAGTTTTTGGTGCTGCTCTAAGTATGTATTATTCTTCTTTTTATTTTAGATTTTCTGCTTGCCATCTATCCTAGCCCAGCATGCCCATGCCAGGTGGGTGCAAGCTTAAGGTATTGGTGTGGCATACTTGTCAGGGTTGGGAGGTTGTGTTTTCACAGTATCTTATAATGCTTTTCTGCTTTGTTTCTTTGCAGGTTCTGTCGCTGCCCTAGGCATGCCAAGGAACAGAGGAGGGCAGGTGATTCGGGGTTTAGGCAGGCTGACTCATAGGCGAGTGTTATGCAGCAGCATGCTAAGCGTGTCCCTTTTCTTTTTGCAGATACCTTCTGGGCAGCCTCCAGAGTCAAATCAAGACTTGAGGTGAGCTGGGGCAGGGGTGCGGAGGAGTCCCGGGGACTACTGTTTTTGAGGGCAATAGTCACCTTTTCTGTTTTGCCTTAGGTACCCTGGGGAGGCTTGTAGCCACAGCTTGGAAGCGACAGCACCAAAGCACACACATTGAGAACATCTCAACGTCCCTGTCTGACCGACGATGGCTTTTGTCCGCTCGTCTTCCAAAAGCTAAGTGTCGGTGCCAGTGGTTGGGAGAAGGGGAAAAACCTTTACTGTCACAGGAGGCAATCTGATGTCAGCTTAATGGAGAGGTCTGTAGTGAGACGGGCTCCCTGGAAGTAAAGGGAGAGGGTTTCTCCTTAGCCTCACCAGAGCCTTTGCTGGGCAGGGCAGTTCCGACCCATCCCCACAGTGTCATGAACTTTGCATCGTCAGCCTTCCTCGACTCAGCATTGTCACGGCTCTTTCCCCCGAGGAGCTTGCCTTCAGGTCCAGAGCTATAGCCGCGGTCACCCGGCAGTCCGCTTCCTTCTCTAGGCTTGCCGAGCCTCTAGGGCATCCTCTTAACTGCTTTGGCCCTAACTTCCTTTAATGAGCTACATTTCATCATCACGTGCTGTCATCATAGGGCTTCCTTTCCCTTGGCCTCATTGGCCTCTGGCTTGTCTTGTGCTAGGACTCTCGGGTCCCTAAGGGGAAAGTGCCAAGCAGTTGCAACTTGTCTGTGTGTTATGTCATCTGTGTCTATGTTATGGTGCCTGTGTTACGTAGTGCGTGTCCATTGTCTTCCACGTCACAGGCCTTTGTTACATCTTGATGCTTTATCGGCTCTCTTCTGTGCCATATAGGCCGTGTTCTACTCACATTCCTTTCCAGATATCCCTTATTCCAGCATCTTTACATTTTTACTCGTTGAGACAGGAATGTCTCACAGGGACAAGATGTTCTCATCCATCTTCCTTCTCAATACCAGCTTTGGTAGTGCCTTTTTTTCCATTTTCTTGGACTTCTAGAGGGAGCATCTTACACCCTCCTCACGTGACTGCAGTAGTTCTATAGGTTCCATCTTCTCCAAGGGTATAGGGCTCAATAAGTAATCTTTCAGAGAGTTATCTTAAGTTGTGGTTTATATTGTATGTTCCTATGTTGGCTTATATTGTATGTACTTACATTGCATGTACCTATGCTGGCTTATACTGTATGTACTTATACTGTATGTAAGTGCGTCACCTTATATTGTCTGTACTTACACTGTATGTAAGCATGTCGCCTTATATTGTGTGTACTTACACTCTATGTACACTTGTGCTGTATGCGTCAGCTTATATTGTGTGTACTTACACTGTACCACTTATGATCGGAGCTGCCCTGCCCTGGCCTGTAGTCACAGTTAGGTAGAACAGTTATAACAACTTTACTGTTCATCTGTGTTTTGCGGGATTTTGGGTAGAAAATGTATCAGTCCAGAGTGGGGACAAGTCCTAGCTGTCAAATAGCCACTTGTTGACCCTTCCTGTCGTCTCACAGGTCCCCGAGGCTGCTGATTTCCCCAGGATCTGCCATTTACCTCAAGGAGCGGCAGCCAGAAGATGTGTCAAAGCACCTTCTTCAGCATCTCAGGTAAGGGCCGCAGCAAGCGTGTAAGTGGAAGGAGTGTGTGAGGGTGTGTGAGAGCACGTGGCTGTGTCTATCTGCTCATCTCTGCGTGTGTGAGCGCATGCTGACTGGATTTAACCTTGTGAATATGACTTTTGCTTTTCAGGTTTTGCAACTCATTGTTAAATTGAGAATAAGAAATCCCCAGCCGCCTTCCACCCTGGCTGGTTTTTTTTTTTTTTTTGGTCCCTGCCGAGTAAAAACCCAGAAAAATACTCCAAGATAGGCTAGAAAAGACCCAAAAAACCTAGTAAAAAAACCCAAGATGGGCAAGAAAAACCGAGAAAAAATGCAGGAAAAACCCCAAGATGGGCAACAAAAAAACCCCACAAAAACCCAGGAAAAAAACTTCAAGATGGGCAAGAAAAAATCAAGAAAAAACCCAGAACAATCCCAGGGAAAAATCCTCAAGAGGAGCTAGAGCAAACCCAGGAAAAAAAGCTAAAAAACCGCAAGATGGGCAAAAAAAATCCAAAAAAACCCAAGAAAAAACCCCCAACATGGGCAAGAAAACCCAGGAAAAAAAAAAAACCAAGATGGGCAAGGAAAAGATCAACAAAAAACCCAGAAAAATCACAGAAAAAAACCCCAAGATGGGCAAGAAAAAACCCAGAAAACACCCACCGAAAACCAAGAAAAAAAACCCCAAGATGGGAAAGAAGAATCCCAGAAAAAAACCCCAAGATGGACCAGAAAAACCCAGAAAAAAGCCAAAAAAAAAAAAAAAAAGGGAAAAAGACCGGAAAAAAACCCCAAGATGGGCAATAAAAAAACCCAGAAAAAAACCTCAAGATGGGCAAGAAAAACCCGTCGTAAAAGTGCTGTAAAGCGCGACTGTCGCAAAAGGTGCCGTAAAGCGTGACTGTCGCAAAAGGTGCCGTAAAGCGCGACTGTCGTAAAACCGACCGTAAAGCGCGACTGTCGTAAAACCGGCCGTAAAACGCGACTGTCGTAAAACCGGCCGTAAAACGCGACTGTCGCAAAAGGTGCCGTAAAGCGCGACTGTCGTAAAACCGGCTGTAAAGCGCGACGGTCGTAAAAGGTGCAGAAAAGCGCGACTGTCGTAAAATGTGCCGAAAAGCGCGACTGTCGTAAAACAGGCCGTAAAACGCGACTGTCGCAAAAGGTGCCGAAAAGCGCGACTGTCGTAAAACCGGCCGTAAAGCGCGACTGTCGTAAAACCGGCCGTAAAACGCGACTGTCGCAAAAGGTGCCGTAAAGCGCGACTGTCGTAAAAGGTGTCGTAAAGCGCGACTGTCGTAAAAGGTGTCGTAAAGCGTGACTGTCGTAAAACCGGCCGTAAAGCGCGACTGTCGTAAAATCCGCCGTAAAGCGCGACTGTCGTAAAAGGTGCCGTAAAGCGCGACTGTCGTAAAAGGTGTCGTAAAGCGCGACTGTCGCAAAAGGTGCCGTAAACCGCGACTGTCGTAAAACCGGCCGTAAAGCGCTACTGTCGCAAAAGGTGCCGTAAAGCGCGACTGTCGTAAAACCGGCCGTAAAGCGCGACTGTCGCAAAAAGGTGCCGTAAAGCGCGACTGTCGTAAAACCGGCCGTAAAGCACGACTGTCGTAAAAGGTGCCGTAAAGCGCGACTGTCGTAAAAGGTGCCGTAAAGCGCGACTGTCGTAAAAGGTGCCGTAAAGCGCGACTGTCGTAAAACCGGCCGTAAAGCGCGACTGTCGCAAAAGGTGCCGTAAACCGTGACTGTCGTAAAAGGTGTCGTAAAGCGTGACTGTCGTAAAACCGGCCGTAAAGCGCGACTGTCGTAAAAGGTGCCGTAAAGCGCGACTGTCGTAAAAGGTGCCGTAAAGCGCGACTGTCGTAAAAGGTGCCGTAAAGCACGACTGTCGTAAAACCGGCCGTAAAGCGCGACTGTCGCAAAAAGGTGCCGTAAAGCGCGACTGTCGTAAAACCGGCCGTAAAGCGCGACTGTCGTAAAACCGGCCGTAAAGCGCGACTGTCGCAAAAGGTGCCGTAAAGCGCGACTGTCGTAAAAACGGCCGTAAAGCGCGACTGTCGCAAAAGGTGCCGTAAAGCACGACTGTCGTAAAAAGGTGACGTAAAGCGCGACTGTCGTAAAAGGTGTCGTAAAGCGCGACTGTCGTAAAAGGTGTCGTAAAGCGTGACTGTCGTAAAACCGGCCGTAAAGCGCGACTGTCGTAAAACCGGCCGTAAAGCGCGACTGTCGCAAAAGGTGCCATAAACCGCGACTGTCGTAAAAGGTGCCGTAAAGCGCGACTGTCGTAAAACCGGCCGTAAAGCGCGACTGTCGCAAAAGGTGCCGTAAAGCGCGACTGTCGTAAAAACGGCCGTAAAGCGCGACTGTCGTAAAAGGTGCCGTAAAGCACGACTGTCGTAAAAGGTGACGTAAAGCGCGACTGTCGTAAAAGGTGTCGTAAAGCGCGACTGTCGTAAAAGGTGTCGTAAAGCGTGACTGTCGTAAAACCGGCCGTAAAGCGCGACTGTCGTAAAACCGGCCGTAAAGCGCGACTGTCGCAAAAGGTGCCGTAAAGCGCGACTGTCGTAAAAGGTGCCGTAAAGCGCGACTGTCGTAAAACCGGCCGTAAAGCGCGACTGTCGCAAAAGGTGCCGTAAAGCGCGACTGTCGTAAAACCGGCCGTAAAGCACGACTGTCGTAAAAGGTGACGTAAAGCGCGACTGTCGTAAAAGGTGTCGTAAAGCGCGACTGTCGTAAAGCCGACCGTAAACCGCGACTGTCGTAAAACCGGCCGTAAAGCGCGACTGTCGCAAAAGGTGCCGTAAAGCGCGACTGTCGTAAAAGGTGCCGTAAAGCACGACTGTCGTAAAAGGTGACGTAAAGCGCGACTGTCGTAAAAGGTGTCGTAAAGCGCGACTGTCGTAAAAGGTGTCGTAAAGAGTGACTGTCGTAAAACCGGCCGTAAAGCGCGACTGTCCTAAAATCCGCCGTAAAGCGCGACTGTCGTAAAAGGTGCCGTAAAGCGCGACTGTCGTAAAAGGTGTCGTAAAGCGCGACTGTCGTAAAGCTGGCCGTAAAGCGCGACTGTCCTAAAAGGTACTGTAAAGCGCGACTGCCGTAAAACCGGCCTAAAGCGCGACTGTCGTAAAAGGTGCCGTAAAGCGCGACTGTCGTAAAAGGTGTCGCAAAGCACAACTGTCGTAAAATGTTCCAGGCGTGGTTCTAGGTATGTTCTAGATTAAGTTCTAGGTAAGTTCTAGACAACGATCTCTGTGTGTTCTAGATCAAGTTCTAGGTACGTTCTAGACAACGTTCTAGGCATGTTCTAGATAATGTTCTAGATACAGTTCTAGGTACGTTCTAGATATGTTCTAGATAAAGTTCTAGGTACGTTCTAGTAACAGTTCTAGGTGCGTTCTAGAATGTTCTAGATAAGTTCCAGATATAGTTCTATGTATGTTCTGTATATGTTCTAGATATATGTTAAGTATGGTTTTGGATACGGTTCTAGGTATGGTTCTATGTTATATAGAATTATGTTTAATATATATTCATAATATATAATACATACAATATATAATTCTATATAATATATATAATACTATATATAAAGTATAGATTTTATTTACAAATATTAATTGGTTTCACTCCAAGGATGAATTGAATTTGGCTGCTCAGTCATGCAACAAGCCGGTCCTTCATCTGAATGGATGTGCTTGCTTGAATGCTGGCCAGTGCCTGATGGCTGGAAGGCAAATGAAACTTTCCCTCACAAAACTGTGCAGTGGTATCATGGGTTGACTGGGAAAAAATAATGTATTTTCCTATGCCCGTTTGAGTTACTGATGATTATTTTCAGATTCAGAATAGAAGCATAAATTGTCAAAGCAAAATACCAGGTGAGAATTCTCTGAGGAAGAAGGAAAAGCCATGCATTTTTATAATCCCTAAAAGTTTGTGTTTTGAAGAATCCAAACATAAACTTAACTCTTGAGCATTTATGTTTATACAATTCATTGTACTCACAGGAAACAACATTAGGAATTGATTACTGCTGGTATCACCCCCTTCATAGCTGTGTGGACTAAGTTGATTCCAGTCATGTACAGAACTTGTGGCATTTTACTTCTACAATTTTAATTGTTATCCCAACCTCAATTTGAACCTGAAATGTCACCAGACTATCCTTTTTAGGTTAAAATAGAAAATAAAATATTGGAGCCTTTTGACTTCAGTAGTCTAACTCTGCTGAGTTTTCAGGATCCATCTGTAAATTAGTTTGGCTTTCAGCTTCCACTGTCCATAACATGTTCACTGTTCATGATTTTAACTTCAGACAGGGAACTGATGTTCAGGCAAAAATGGATGGTTTAACACATAGCTCTAGATATAGCTCTAGATATATAGAATTAGATATAATATATATTAATAATATATAATATATAAAATATATAATTATATATAATAATAGATATAATATTACATATAAAGTATATATTCTATATGACATATATTTCTACGTATACTATATATTTCTATACATATTTTCAACTGCTTCTCAGATGAAAATGATTCAAGAACACTCCTCTTTCCAGACCAGTGACAAAATTGGATTTTCAGCAGAACAAAACACATGTGAGCTCTCAGGTGGGGAGCTCCTGAGTCCTGAGCCCCCAGCTGATTCCAGTGCTGCCTTCTGTCTAATCCCAGCCTGTGTTGGCAACCTGCCCTCCCATTTCAGCAGAAATTCGGAGAGATGAGCTGGAATCACTGGGCACAGCACAGTGGCTGGAGCTCATCAGCCTGTTCCATACAGAAACCAGCTCTAGCAGAGTTATTCTGCTCCTGTGGTGTGCTCAGCTGGGCTGAGGTGAATCAGTCTGTTTGAATGGATTGCCTGGGAGCATCATGCAGTAATAGTCTCAAAGTGCATTGTCACCATATCCTTACCTGCTCAAGGAAAATTCCCTGGAGCTTTGAGTGCTAAGAACATGGAGTGCATGGAGGAATGGTTTCCTTCAGGCTCTCTGGTTTCCCAATATGTTTTTGGTGGCGACTGGTTCATGGAGAGGATGAGAAACAAGTATGATGTTCTGTAGAAGAAGGTTTATTAGTTCTGTTGGTCTCTGACTATATTTCTGTTATTAATCTGTTTTAGTTAGTAATTGGACAGGTCACCTGTGCATAGGACTGGGAGTTGTTATAACTCCTCTAGGTGAGGCTGTAGCATGTTTCTTCAATCCTTGGCATAGAGAGGAGTCAATACCATGTTATTTAATGGAGGCTGAAGAGTGTTTGTGCTCCTAAAATATTTGAGACAAGGAAGATCCTATCCATAGTGATTTGATAAAGGACAGGGATCCTGCCCTTTCTGTTTGTCAGTGCTGACTCACATGTGTTTGTTATTTGCACCATACCACTGCCTGTGTAGCTCTTAAGACCCCCTTAGGCATCCAGACACAGTCTGTATCTCAAACAGCCTAAAAATTCAATGATGGGATGAATTCTTTTGGAGAATATTTTTCTCTTATTAGGTTCCTATCTCAAGTGAACAAACTGCTCGATTTACAGCACTGTTGTTTAAGAGGTTCCCTTTTGTAGCTGAAGATTCGTGTAATTGCTACTTTGCAGCAAATAAAAAAAATTTCTCTGGTTCAAACTGCAATTTGACTATTTCTGCTGCATAGAGCCCATTATCAGAGCCTTGATGAGGCGCAGAACAGATTTGGATGAAAATGATGAGATTTGGATGAAATGGCCCTCCATCAGGGCAGGCTACAAAGATCCTCCTCTTTGAGGTATTGGCCCTTTTGATGCATAAAATGCATGAAAATTTGCTTGAAAAGTGCAAGTTGATGAGTAAAAGAGAATTCACAGTAATTGTAGTGAAATGAAAAAAGAAAACAAGGCAAAAGCATTGGAAAGAATATGTTTAATTGCATGTAATTACTTGATGTGGGTTTCAGTCAGGGAAAAAAGGAGAAAGGAACATGCTAAATAGCGCTGGTGTGGCAATTACTCTTTGATGATTTTCTCAAATGACTGAACTTTGTGTATTATTAAAAAAAAATAAAGATACAGCAACAGCAACAAAAAAAAACCCAACCAGGAAAACCACACACACTACTTTCTGTCGTAAGAACTTTGCTGTATCAGTCAAAATGCTCTGCCACGTCTTTCACCTCATGATTTTTGCATGTGTAGACAAAATGAACTTTGTTTCCTGGTAATGCTGTGTCAACATGCTAGGTGGGATGCAAGTTTAATAATTTTAACTATCAGGGTGTGAGTAAAACATTGCCTGGGTTATCTGATAGCCTAAGCACTTTGAGATGGAGCTTCTCAGTTGAACAATTTTTTGACATGCCAGGTTTGCTGACAAACAAATCTGAACAAGTTGCAGTCTGGTGAAATAAAAATACAAGAGAAGCAGAAATAGAGGTCCAATAGAGGTGGGACAAGGTTCCTAGCACTAATTCGAATGGTTTTGTCTCTAAACAAGTAATCAGACTGTGGTGGTGTTTGAGGGTCCCCAGGACAAGGGAAGAAATGACATCTGATAATGCCTCATCTTCCCTGAGGAGGCTTCCAGTAAGGAAAGGACAAATGTGGGAGTCTGGGGCTTCCCTTCTGGGAAATTGAAAATTGAGGAAGAAAACTAGATAGGGACAAAGAAAACTGATGCTATCCTTCTGATAACAGAACTGAACTCATAAATGAATTTAGGACTGGTCCTCAGCATCTTTTAGGATTCTGTCAATGCACCTGTGACTGAGACTGGCAGTGATTGCTGTGCTGGGCAAGAAAACTGGAAGTGAATTCCAAAATGTTGAGGAACCAATCCAAGACTTTTAAACGTGAATACAGGAGGTATTTCCCTTCTCTATCAGAATAGTTTCTTTGACTATACTTATTAGAGTTTTCCCAGGTACAAAAATACAACTTCATTTCAATGTGAAGGATTAGTCAAGGTCCAGCTGTATTTTGCTTGGAAAAAAATTCTGCCTGCTATATCTGCACCAGAACAGGCTTATTGGTGGAATTCTCTTCTGCAGATGTGGCAATTTGGGGGGGTTGTTTTTGGTCCTAATCTGGATGATTTCTTCTGGATTTGTGATAACTTTCACAGATAGGCAGGTAACTGGTAGTATTCTCCCAGTCTAAGTAGGTTTCTAGGAAGATGGAGTAGTAATAAAAAAGTAGGCATAGCAAACTAAGGAAAGAAAAGACCTATGCTGCATCTTTGTAGCCTTTTTTTTTTTATTTCACTGTGATGGAACACCACTCAGCTGAGTAGGGAAATATTGTCCAGTTCAGACTGTAATTGAGTAGAATCTGACTTATTTGGGGCTGAACACAAAAGTGAGGATAAATCAAGGAATTAACAAGACCAAGAGAACAGACTCTACTTTCCAAATCCCAGAGTGCCAGTGCTGGAAAGTTTATTGTAATGGAATTTCAAGCCAGGATTTCCAGGCTCAGGAGGTTTAGTTATTTTGGATACATTTCAGATCAGCAGTGCCTGCTTGGCATGCTGTCTGCTCCTGTTGCAGCATTTAGTTTTGTGACAGGTTCTGTGTGAGAAACAAGAATGGCCCATATCAGCACACCTTGGCAGCTTTATTTCAGCTGTAGCATTTTCAAGGAGAAGTTCCACAGCTGTTATTCCTTGTAACCCTGGGCCGGTGTCTTTGCTTGAAATGGTTGAAAAGGACGTGCAAACTGAAGGCTCTTCCCCATAGAAAGGTGTCAGCTCAGCTGCTCTCGCTCCCAATGTGTGCAGAGTTACAAACACAGAGCCCTGGGGCAGCAATGCCATCAGCTGGCAGTTCAGCAGTTATAATTTACCACAGGGGATGGAATGGTTTTTTTGTGAGGGTTATCTTAGCAAGGTGCTCGCTGGGGGACCCATCTGTTTCTGCTCATGTGCTTCCAAGGGTGACGTTTGCTAGCAGGGCCAAAAACCCCCAGGGAAACTGCATGTGAGCACAGTTCTCAGGCGTAACCCATTGTAACTGCATTTCCTCCTGTCTGTGATCTGCAGAACTCATCTGATAGGGAGTTTCTCTCCCAGTACTTTGGGTGAGTAGACTCACTCTAAATCCTGCTTCCTCTGTTTCTGCACTAGGGTTCATCCAGCACTGAGTACTGTGGGAATGTGTAAAATCAGAGGGGTTTGGGAAAGCTGCAAAAGGCAGGCCTCAGAGACAGCAGAACTGTGATCACAGCTGAGCAGCAGCCATGAGATTGGTCAGCAGAAAAACTATTTAAACTGTGGAAAAGCAAGGACAAATAGAACAATGGTCTGTGTATTAACACTTGCCTGGAATAACTCCCTAAGCTACAGAAAGTTTATCTAGCAAGATATTAGGAAGTTCTAGGCTTAATACTGGAGCTCTGTGCATTGTGTTTAAGGCTCACAAGCAGGTATTGTATTTGAAATAAGCAAGCATTGTTTAACCAAAGGTACCTGTGCTTACAGTGGTTGGATAGAGCTACTGTCAATGTGCTTTTGCTTTGTGTGATTGGGCAAAAAACTGATAAAGTGAGTTGTGACATTGAGTTCTTGGTCTGCTGCCTGGGATGTGAGCTGGTGGCATCTTCCCATTGCCATAACCATGGAATGAGGCTGATGCTGGAAAATCAAACGGCTCAAGGCAGTTCCCAGCAGCCCTGCCCTGTTTGTGATTTGTGCACAGACCCCTGCCAGTGTCAAGTACTTGGCACGGAGCTATGGTGAGAGGCACTGTGAAACTCCTGATCTCCTGCCTTCCTGCTTCCTCCCCATTTCCCTGATCCCTGAAAGCGTTTAGCCATGACAACACTTCTCTTCACTTTAGCCATGACAGCACTGCACTTCATGTCCTAACAAGTGTTGGTTGCACAGAGGTAGTGCTGAAACTGTTGATGGTGCTGTTATTAGATGACCCCTGACACTCAGGAACTAACTGAGAAACTGGAGACCATGAATTTCCCATTTCTCCTGAAATCACTTTCTTTCAGAAACTGCTGCACAGTCTTCCACACAACGCATTACTTAAAGGCAGAGATGAGAATTCAGGGAGTGGGGTCTGACTTCCAGCTGAGGTAATTGTGCAAGGCTACTGCCAGGGAAGAAGCGAGACAATCCTGGCTGGATTGAAAGCTGCCTCACTGTGAGCAGCCCCTGAACCTGGAGAGAACATCTGAGTGCTTGTTAGGCTGCTGAGAGGTGGGTCTGACAGCTGCTCCTTGTGTGCATAAAGACACAGAAAGCACACAGTCCTGAGGAAGGGAAAGTTGGATGTTAATTGGCTCCGAGTGACTTCTGGTGCCAGGAATGCTCAGTAGGGGATGATGCTGGGGATGTAAATGGCAGGAGAGAATTAATTGCATATTGTGAGTGAGGAAGGACTATGGTGCTGAGAAATGAGTTTAGCTTGTTTTGTTGGTTTTCTGGTAATTTTTCTACTTTGGGTTAATTTTGTGGTACTGATTACGCCTAAATATTTTTCCAAGTCTGAAATTAGTACTGTGGTTATCTGTTGAAAAAGTTCTTAGTCTCTTATCAGGTTGTTTTTGTATATATATTTGTATATATTTATTTAATTTAAATAAATATAAGTAAAAAAATATATAATACAGAAAATATATATCCATTATTATATTAGAAGGTATTCTCTCTAATATATATAATATCTATGAATAAAATAAATAAAAATATCCATGTAAATATCATTATAATTTTGAAAAATAAATTTACTTCCTACATTTTAAATCTGGTTCAAATAAAGGGGTGTCCTTGGTTTTTATTTGGTTAGAGGCAGGAGTTTTATTTTAAATAATATAAGTAATATAGAAATGTGGATCTTAAGATAGAAATATATAATAAATATATAAAGAGAAATTGCTAAAGTATGAATATAAATTTATATATAAATATATGTAAGTAATATGAAGAGTTGTAGTATAGAATATAAATAACATTATACGGCAGTATAAATTATAAATGGGAATATAAATATAAAAATATGTAAATATAGTTTAAAAGAAAGGGAATGTTTTGGCTTTTACTTAAGTAGAGGCAGGGGTTTTATTTTGAATATTATAAGTCTTCCAGAAGTAAAAATCTTGACGCAGAAATATTTAAGCAAATATAAAAAAATATTAATAAAAATATATAAAAAATATAAATAACTACTCGCATCATATGTAATATAGAATATAAATTTATTTATAAATTGACATTGGTAAAGATAAATGTATAAGTAAGCAATAGACATTAATATACATTATAAATACAAATATGAATATAAAAATTGAACATTAGGATAAAATCTATTTAAATATTGTTTAAAACAAAGGGTTGGGGTTTTTTTTATTCTTATTGTGTTAGAGGCAGGGTTTTTATTTTAAATAATATGAATGTAGATATTATTGTCATATGTTTCTAAATATTGAGAGACACAATCAAGATATAAATATATATATATAAACACAAAATACAAATAAATACAAATAATAGGAAGAGATGCAATAAGAATACAAATAACAGTATACATAAGTATACATTTTAAATGTAAATGTGAATATGAACCTGAAAAATAGAATTTTATAAAATATTTAAATACAGTTTAGAAGAAAGGGGTTCTTTTTGTCTTTAATTTGGATGGAGGCAGGGGTTTTATTTTAAATAATCCAAGTGTTACAGAAGTACAAATCGTAACACAAATATATACTTATTATTTAAATATTTAAATATTATTTAAATCTTTTTTAAAAGAAATTGATGTTCTGGTTTTTTTTTTTTTGTGTTGTGTTTTGTTTTGTCTTTTATCCTATTAGATTAGAGGCAGAACTTTTTTTTTCCTCTTCCCGGTTGTTTTGGGGCATTTATTTCAGAGCAGTTTTCGGCGGGGGTCGCCCCTGTTCTTTTTTGCCGCCTTCCCTGCCCGCAGCCCCGAAGCGCGCGGCGCCCCCGGCTGTGGCGGGCGGCAGTGCTGCCGCCTTGTGGGCAGAGCGCGGTACTGCAGCTCTGTCGCTACCGGCAATCTCGAGGCCACCATCTTGGGAGTGGCGAGTCGCGGGTGTCGCGGACTTTTCCTTGACCTTCTCAACATGGCAGCGAGAAGGGCGGGGAAGTCGAGGGCCTGCCTCGGTCTAATCGGCTGCCTGCATGAAACACCGACGCCATGGCGGCCCCGATGGATTTTTATGTGGCATTTTAAGTGTATAAGACACGGACTATGTGGTCAGCGGCGCCGTGGGTGGGCAGATTTAGGCGGGTTGCTGAGAGGCATCTGCGTCAACCCCTATTTCTTCCGAGGGTCCTCTCACGGCCGCCATCTTGGGAAGGGCGCGTCGCAAATGTCGCGGACTTTTTTTGACCTTCTCAAGATGGCGGTGAAATGGGCGGGGAAATCGCACACCCCGATAAATCTCCTCCCCCTGTGGCCACAGAGTGGGACCGCACCCCCCCGAGCCAGCGCCCTGCCCCTCGCCGCTGAGTGCCGGGGCGGGGCAAGGACGCGGCTGCCGAGCGAGGGAAGGGCGAGGGGCGGGAGCCAGCGGCGGTCGGCCCAGGGTCTGTAAATGGCGGGGACGGGTGAAGGACATTCGGTCATGCAAAGGGATGCGATGGCCGAGAAGAACGGCCGCGGCGGGGGCGGCCGGGCGGGGCCGGTTTCGGCGGGCGGCGGAGGTGCGGTCGCAGCGCTCCGCGGGCCGGGGCAGCGGGCGGGGGCGGACGAGCGGCGTCGGAACAGGGCGGCAGCCCCCGAGCCCGCGCCCGCCCCGCTCCAGGCGCTGGGAGCGACCGCGGGCCGGACAATCCCGGCGGGGCGGCCCCGGGGCGGCGGGCAGGCGGCGGAGCGGGGCCGTGGCGCTCCCCGCCCTCGCTGCCGCCAGCTTTGGAAGGTCGGGCCGTGCGCCCGCCCCGTCCCGCTGCCTCCCGGTCTCTGTAAGCTCCTCTCTGGCTTCACAGGTCCATGCTGGAGAGTGGGAGAAAGGGCCCTGCTGGTTGCCGTGTCCTCGGGGGGCTGAGAGTTCTGACCTTGGCCGCATGGGCTGCTGAGTGTTGGAACAATGGGGATGCGCTTTTATGTATTTAGTGACATTTATGTATTTTTATTTATGTACATTTTATGTATTTAGTGACATTTAGAGATTTATTCCCCTGCTTCAGGTGAGCGTGCATCATTGCCGGTTTGGGATTGAGTGAAATGGATGAGGAAACCAGCTCTGGGGAGGCAGGCAGGGAAATCCTCTCTTTACCAATTCTTCCGCCAAACTCATCACGGCAGGACAGCCTGACGACTGAAAGTGTAAGAAGATGTGGAGGGAAACAGAGAATCTGGCAGGAGCATCGAACGCACAAGTGCACGAATTTTGCTTTTTGCTTGGATTTAAACTCAGAAGTTATGAGGAATTTGGGAGTGAGAAGGGATATTTCAGAAGGAGAAGAAGAAAAAGAAGTTGTTGTTACAGTCTTGGCAAAAGCTTTTGTTCTAGCTAATAAAAGAAGTTAGTTTAAATAAAAAAAAGAAAAAAAACGTGGAGTATTTTTTTTCCTTCACTATTATATTCATTGGTGGTATATGGTGTGTTGTTTTATTTCTTGGTATTATTAACTCTGTGTAAGTTGTTTTTTGAGTGAAGCTGACTTTCTGGATGGGTTGGTTTGTATTTGAGGTAGGATTAATTTCAAGAGGTTTCTTTCATAGGCTTCTGATAGGTATTACTGGCATTTTGGTTTTGTTTAATGTATGTATAAACATACAGCTTTGGTAGGGCCAGCTGGGCTGCTGGAGTTTTGGGTGTGAATTTATTAGATGGCTTTTGTTAAGTGCAGTTTTTAATTTTTGAAATGTTTTTCAATGTAGTGGTTTTAAGGTGGTTTTTAAGAATCCATTGTATTGTTTTCTGTTGTTTGTAGTTGGTGTATGATAAGGGATGTGGTGTGAGGTCTTGAGTGTTATGGTTTTAGTGTTCCTAAGTTCTGAGTTCTTTCTGGTTCATTAGGTGTTTTTAGTTTTATTGTTGGGGAGAGGGGCATTTATATGGTGGGTTTTTATAGGCAATACTTTTTAAATTTAGTTAGTGATATTTTTTAGTATTTTAATAGTTTAGATTTTTTATTTTCATGCTTTTACTTAATTTGTAAAATTTTTTCAAATAACTTTTCCAGATTATTGGTTATTATTAGTGCATAAACGTAGAGCTTTTTTTTGTTAGTACTGTTTAGGGTCAGTTGTACAGTTTTGAGTCTAGTGAGTTGGTTTGATTTAATTTTTAATGGGTGTTTGTTTTTATTAGCAGTTGTGTCATTTTCAAGGTGTATTTGAGTTTTTTGGGTGTTTGAGGTATTGGTTTAGGAGGAAGTTTATGATGAGAATGTACGGAGGCTTTGGGCTGCTTATAGTGGGATTTAAAATTTATTTACAGTTAGGTTTATTTGAGTTTTTATTAGGGTTCAATGTTGTGGGATGTTTGTTCCATTAGTAATAGAAATAGGTTTTGTTTTGATATGCTGCGATGGGATGAGCGTGGGCTGCGTACAGGTGCTACCAAAGGTACAGTACTGTTGTGCTTCTGATGTGTCGGGTTAATGAACTTATATGGTCTAATATATACATGAAAATAGAAATAAATATAAATTTCAAAATAAATATGAAATTAGAGTGGTAGACATAAATATAGATAACAGATACATACATAAAACTATAATATATGGTATATAATTGTAACATTATATATAGAGTGGAGTATAATTTATATATATTAAGAAAGATATATAAACATAGAATGTAAATATAAAAAGGTTAAAATACATTGGAGATTTTTTTCATTTTTTTTAGGTTGTAGGCTTTTTTTTTAATAAATAATATAAATAGAAATAATATAAAAGTAGAAATCCAGATATACAAATATATAATTTATATACCGATATCTATAAATATTTAATATGAATAAATATAAGTAAAAGAAATACATAATATAAAAATAATACATCTATTATTATAATAAAAGGTATTCTATCTAATATATCTCTATAAATATAATAAATAAATATTATAAATGTAGATGTGAATAGAATTTTAACTATTGTTTAAATCAAGGGGTGTCCTCGGTTTTTGTTTGGTTAGAGGCAGGAGTTTTATTTAAAATACTATAAGTCTTATAAAAATGTGAATCTTAAGAAATATATAATAATTATATAAAGAGAAATTGCTAAACTATGAATATAAATTTAAATATAAACATAAGTAAGTAAAATGCAGATTTGTAATATAGAATATAAATAACATTATACGGCACTATAAATTATAAATAGGAATATAAATATAAATATAAGTAAATATATTTCAAAGGAAAGGGAATTTTTAGGCTTTTAATTAAGTAGAGGCAGATGTTATTTAAAATAAAACCTAAGTGTTACAGAAGTAAAAATCTTGACAGGGGAATAGATAATCAATATATAAAAATATGTATGAAATAGATAAATAAGTGCTTGCAGTAGATATAATATAGAATAAAAATTTATTTATAAATTGACATTGATAAAGATAAATGTATAAGTAAGCAATATACATTTATATTTATAATGCATATTAATGTGAATGTAAATATGAAAACATAAGGATATATATATTTAAATATTTTTTAGAAGAAAGGGTTGGGGTTTTTTTTGATTCTTACTGGGTTAGAGGATGCCTCCCAGACCCAAGCTGCCACCTCAGCCGAGTCAAGCAATCTGCAACAAGGAATCTGGGGGGCTGAGTTTTGCTTACCTGGTAAAAGGGTCAGCACTAGTGTTCAGGAACCTGTGGCCCGGAGCGGCCGGCTCTCTGCTGAAACTCTGCATTGTGCAGGAGGCCTTCCGGACCCAAGCTGCCACCACTGCAAAGTCAGGCTGGTTTGAGGGTCCCAAAGGGCTCCAGCAATCTGCCATCAGGAACCTGGGGCTCCTGAGTTTTCTTCTTCTGGCAAAGGGCTGGCATTGGTCTTCAGGAGGCCTCGCCTGGACTGGCTGGCTGCCTGCTGATATTTCTGCATTGCCAAATGTGCCTCCCAGACCCAAGCTGGCACCAGTTCCCACTCCAGCTTCTTTTGCCTCGCCACGTGTCTCCTGCCATCTGCCATCAGGAACCTGAGCTGCTCAGTTACACTTCCCTGTGTAATGGGCAGCATTGGTGCCCAGGGCCCAGGGGCACTTACTGGCCAGCTGCCTGCTCAAATTCTGCATTGCACAGGATGCCTCCCCGACCCAAGCTGCCACCACCGCAGAGGCAGGCTGCTGTGAGGGTCCCAAATGGCCCCAGCAATCTTGTATCAAGAACCTGAGCTGGTGAGTTACACTTACCTGTGTCAAGGGCAGCATTTCTGTTCAGAGCCCAGGGGCCCTTCGTGGCCGGCTGCCTGCTGAAATTCTTCATTGCGCAGGATGCCTCCCGGATCCAAGCTGCCACCTCAGCCGAGTTGAGCTCGTTTGAGAGTCTCAAGCGCCTCGAGCAATATGTCACCAGGAACTTGGGCTGATGAGTTTTGCTTACCTGGGAAAAGGGACAGCACTAGTGTTTAGGAGCCTCTGGCCAAGAGGGGCTGGCTGGCTGCCATCTGAAGTTGTGCATTGTGCAGGATGCCTCCCAGAACCCAGCTGCCAGCTCAGCTGAGTTGAGCAGTCTGCAACAAGGAATCTGGGGGGCTGAGTTTTGCTTACCTGGTAAAAGGGTCAGCACTAGTGTTCAGGAACCTGTGGCCAGGAGCGGCCGGCTCTCTGCTGAAACTCTGCATTGTGCAGGAGGCCTTCCGGACCCAAGCTGCCACCACTGCAAAGTCAGGCTGGTTTGAGGGTCCCAAAGGGCTCCAGCAATCTGCCATCAGGAACCTGGGGCTCCTGAGTTTTCTTCTTCTGGCAAAGGGCTGGCATTGGTCTTCAGGAGGCCTCGCCTGAACTGGCTGGCTGCCTGCTGAAATTCTGTATTGCGCAGGATGCCTCCCAGGGCCAAGCTGGCACCAGTTCAAACTCCCGCTCCTTCGTCCTCGGCACGTGTCCCCTGCTACCTGCCATCAGGAGCCTGGGCCGCTGAGTTACACTTACCTTTTTAAAGGACTAGCCTTGGTCTTCAGGCCCAAGGGCCCTTAGTGGACGGCTGCCTGCAGAAATTCCGCATTGTGCAGGATACCTCCCAGACCCAAGCTGCCACCTCTGTAAAGTCAGGCAGGTTTGAGCGTCCCAAGTGGCTCCAGCCACCTGCCATCAGGAATCTGAGCGGGTGAGTTACACTTACATGTGTAAAGGGCAGCATTTCGGTTCAGAGCCCAGGGGCCCTTTGTGGCTGGCTGCCTGCTGAAATTCTGCATTGCACAGGATGCCTCCCAGACCCAAGCTCTCACCACCGCAGAGTCAGGCTGCTTCAAGGGTCCCAAATGGGCCCATTAATCTGCCATCAGGAACTGGAGCTGGTGAGTTACACTTACCTGTGTAAAGGGCAGCATTGGTGTCCAGGGCCCTTAGTGGCCCGTAGTGGCCTGATGCCTGCTGAAATTCTGCATTGCGCAGGATGCCTCCCAGACCCAAGCTCTCACCACCGCAGAGTCAGGCTGCTTCAAGGGTCCCAAATGGGCCCATTAATCTGCCATCATGAACCTGAGCTGGTGAGTTACACTTACCTGTGTAAAGGGCAGCATTGGTGTGCAGGGCCCTTAGTGGCCCGTAGTGGCCTGATGCCTGCTGAAATTCTGCATTGCGCAGGATGCCTCCCAGACCCAAGCTCTCACCACCGCAGAGTCAGGCTGCTTCAAGGGTCCCAAATGGGCCCATTAATCTGCCATCATGAACCTGAGCTGGTGAGTTACACTTACCTGTGTAAAGGGCAGCATTGGTGTCCAGGGCCCTTAGTGGCCCGTAGTGGCCTGCTGTCTGCTGAAATTCTGCATTGCTCATGATCCCTCCCAGCCCCAAGCTGCCACCTGTGCCTAGTTGATCTTGTTTGAGACTCCCAAGCACCTCCAGCAATCTGAAATGAGGAACCTGGGATGCTGAGTTTTGCTTACCTGGGAAAAGGGACAGCACCAGTGTTTAGGAGCCTCTGGTCCAGAGGGGCCGGCTGTCGGTCATCTGAAATTCTGCATTGCACCGGATGCCTCCTGGACCCCAGCTGCTACCTCTGCCGAGTCTGGCTCGTTTGTGAGTCCCAAGCGCCTCCAGCTATCTGCAACAAGGAACCTGGGAGGCTGAGTTTTGCTTACCTGGGGAATGGGTCAGCATTAGTTTTCAGGAGCACGTGGCCCGGAGTGGCTGTCTGTTTGCCTTCTAACATTCCGCATTGCGCAGGATGCCTCCGAGACCCCAGCTGCTACCTCAGCCGAGTCGAGCTCGTTTGAGAGTCCCAAGCACCTCGAGCAATATGCCACCAGGAACTTGGGCGGCTGAGTTTTGCTTAGCTGAGAAAAGGGACAGCACCAGTGTTCAGGAGCCTGTGGCCCGGAGTGGCCAGCCGTCTGCCTGCTGAAATTCCGCATTGCGCAGGATGCCTCCCAGACCCAAGCTGCCAGCACTGCACAGTTAGGCTGCTTTGAGGGCCCCAAATGTGTCCAGATATCTGCTATCAGGAACCTGTAATGCTGAGTTACACTTCCCTGTGTAAAGGGCGGCCTTGGTGTCCAGGAATCAGGGGCCCTTAGTGGCAGGCTGCCTGCTGAAATTCTGCATTGCGCAGGATGCCTCCCAGACCCAAGCTGCCAGCACTGCACAGTTAGGCTGCTTAGAGGGCCCCAAATGTGTCCAGATATCTGCTATCAGGAACCTGAGCTGCTGAGTTACACTTACCTGTGTAAAGGGCGGCCTTGGTGTCCGGGAGTCAGGGGCCCTTAGTGGCAGGCTGCCTGATGAAATTCTGCATTGCGCAGGATGCCTCCCAGACCCAAGCTGCCAGCACCGCAGAGTCAGGCTGGTTTGAGGGCCCCCAAATGTGTCCAGCAATCTCCCATCAGGAACCTGGGCTGCTGAGTTTTCTTCTTCTGGGAAAGGGCAGCATTGGTGTTCAGGACATAGGGGCCCTTCGTGGCAGGCTGTCTGGTGAAATTCCGCAGGATGCCTCCCAGACCCCAGCTGCCACCTCAGCCAAGTCGATCTCGTTTGAGAGTCCCAAGCGCCTTGAGCAATATGCCACCAAGAACTTGGGCTGCTGAGTTTTGCTTACCTGGGAAAAAGGTCAGCCCTAATGTTCAGGGGCCTGTGGCCCGAGCAGCCGGCCGTCTGCCTACTGGAGTTCTCCATTGCGCAGGATGCCTCGCGGACCCAAGCTTCCACCACCGCAGAGTCAGGCTGCTGTGAGGGTCCCAAATGGCCCCAGCAATCTTGCATCAAGAACCTGAGCTGGTGAGTTACACTTACCTGTGTCAAGGGCAGCATTTCTGTTCAGAGCCCAGGGGCCCTTCGTGGCCGGCTGCCTGCTGAAATTCTCCATTGCGCAGGATGCCTCCCGGATCCAAGCTGCCACCTCAGCCGAGTTGAGCTCGTTTGAGAGTCCCAAGCGCCTCGAGCAATATGCCACCAGGAACTTGGGTTGCTGAGTTTTGCTTACCTGGGAAAAGGGACAGCACTAGTGTTTAGGAGCCTCTGGCCAAGAGGGGCTGGCTGGCTGCCATCTGAACTTCTGCATTGTGCAGGATGCCTCCCAGAACCACGCAGCCACCTCAGCTGAGTTGAGCAGTCTGCAACAAGGAATCTGGGGGGCTGAGTTTTGCTTACCTGGTAAAAGGGTCAGCACTAGTGTTCAGGAACCTGTGGCCCGGAGCGGCCGGCTCTCTGCTGAAACTCTGCATTGTGCAGGAGGCCTTCCGGACCCAAGCTGCCACCACTGCAAAGTCAGGCTGGTTTGAGGGTCCCAAAGGGCTCCAGCAATCTGCCATCAGGAACCTGGGGCTCCTGAGTTTTCTTCTTCTGGCAAACGGCTGGCATTGGTGTTCAGGAGGCCTCGCCTGGACTGGCTGGCTGCCTGCTGAAATTCTGTATTGCGCAGGATGCCTCCCAGGGCCAAGCTGGCACCAGTTCAAACTCCCGCTCCTTCGTCCTCGGCACGTGTCCCCTGCTACCTGCCATCAGGAGCCTGGGCCGCTGAGTTACACTTACCTTTTTAAAGGACTAGCCTTGGTCTTCAGGCCCAATGGCCCTTAGTGGACGGCTGCCTGCAGAAATTCCGCATTGTGCAGGATGCCTCCCAGACCCAAGCTGCCACCTCTGTAAAGTCAGGCAGGTTTGAGAGTCCCAAGTGGCTCCAGCCATCTGCCATCAGGAATCTGAGCTGGTGAGTTACACTTACATGTGTAAAGGGCAGCATTTCGGTTCAGAGCCCAGGGGCCCTTTGTGGCTGGCTGCCTGCAGAAATTCTGCATTGCACAGGATGCCTCCCAGACCCAAGCTCTCACCACCGCAGAGTCAGGCTGCTTTGAGGGTCCCAAATGGGCCCATTAATCTGCCATCAGGAACTGGAGCTGGTGAGTTACACTTACCTGTGTAAAGGGCAGCATTGGTGTCCGGGGCCATGAGTGGCCCGTAGTGGCCTGCTGTCTGCTGAAATTCTGCATTGCTCATGATCCCTCCCAGCCCCAAGCTGCCACCTGTGCCTAGTTGATCTTGTTTGAGACTCCCAAGCACCTCCAGCAATCTGAAATGAGGAACCTGGGATGCTGAGTTTTGCTTACCTGGGAAAAGGGACAGCACCAGTGTTTAGGAGCCTCTGGTCCAGAGGGGCCGGCTGTCGGTCATCTGAAATTCTGCATTGCACCGGATGCCTCCCGGACCTCAGCTGCTACCTCTGCCGAGTCTAGCTCATTTGAGAGTCCCAAGCACCTCGAGCAATATGCCACCAGGAACTTGGGCGGCTGAGTTTTGCTTAGCTGAGAAAAGGGACAGCACCAGTGTTCAGGAGCCTGTGGCCCGGAGTGGCCAGCCGTCTGCCTGCTGAAATTCTGCTTTGCGCAGGATGCCTCCCAGACCCAAGCTGCCAGCACTGCACAGTTAGGCTGCTTTGAGGGCCCCAAATGTGTCCAGCAATCTGCTATCCGGAACCTGAGCTGCTGAGTCACACTTCCCTGTGTAAAGGGCGGCCTTGGTGTCCAGGAATCAGGGGCCCTTAGTGGCAGGCTGCCTGCTGAAATTCTGCATTGCGCAGGATGCCTCCCAGACCCAAGCTGCCGCCACTGCAGGATCTGTCTGGTTTCAGGGTCCCAAATGGCCCCAGCAATATTCCATCACGAACCTGAGCGGGTGAGTTACACTTACCTGTGTAAGGGCAGCATTTCTGTTCAGAGGTCAGGGCCCCTTCGTGGCCGGCTGCCTGCAAAATTCTTCATTGCGCAGGATGTCTCCCGGACCCAAGCTGCCACCACCGCAAAGTCAGGCTGGTTTGAAGGTCCCAAATGGCCCTGTCCATCTGCCATCAAGAACCTGAGCTGGTGAGTTACACTTACCTGTGTCAAGGGCAGCATTTCTGTTCAGAGCCCAGGGGCCCTTCTTGGCCGGCTGCCTGCTGAAATTCTCCATTGCGCAGGATGCCTCCCGGATCCACCTGCCACCTCAGCCGAGTTGAGCTCGTTTGAGAGTCTCAAGCGCCTCGAGCAATATGCCACCAGGAACTTGGGCTGATGAGTTTTGCTTACCTGGGAAAAGGGACAGCACTAGTGTTTAGGAGCCTCTGGCCAAGAGGGGCTGGCTGGCTGCCATCTGAACTTCTGCATTGTGCAGGATGCCTCCCAGAACCCAGCTGCCACCTCAGCTGAGTTGAGCAGTCTGCAACAAGGAATCCGGGGGGCTGAGTTTTGCTTACCTGGTAAAAGGGTCAGCACTAGCGTTCAGGAACCTGTGGCCAGGAGCGGCCGGCTCTCTGCTGAAACTCTGCATTGTGCAGTAGGCCTTCCGGACCCAAGCTGCCACCACTGCAAAGTCAGGCTGGTTTGATGGTCCCAAAGGGCTCCAGCAATCTGCCATCAGGAACCTGGGGCTCCTGAGTTTTCTTCTTCTGGCAAACGGCTGGCATTGGTGTTCAGGAGGCCTCGCCTGGACTGGCTGGCTGCCTGCTGATATTTCTGCATTGCCAAATGTGCCTCCCAGACCCAAGCTGGCACCAGTTCCCACTCCAGCTGCTTTTGCCTCGCCACGTGTCTCCTGCCATCTGCCATCAGGAACCTGAGCTGCTCAGTTACACTTCCCTGTGTAATGGGCAGCATTAGTGTGCAGGACCCAGGGGCCCTTACTGCCCAGCTCGCTGCTGAAATTCGTCATTGCATAGGATGCCTCCCGGACCCAAGCTGCCCCCGCAGCCGAGTCGAGCTCGTTTGTGAGCCCCAGGTGCCTCCAGCAATCTGCAACAAGGAACCTCGGGGGCTGAGTCTTGCTTACCTGGGGAATGGGTCAGCATTAGTTTTCAGGAGCACGTGGCCCGGAGTGGCTGTCTGTTTGCCTTCTAACATTCCGCATTGCGCAGGATGCCTCCCAGACCCCAGCTGCTACCTCAGCCGAGTCGAGCTCGTTTGAGAGTCCCAAGCACCTTGAGCAATATGTCACCAGGAACTTGGGCGGCTGAGTTTTGCTTGGCTGAGAAAAGGGACAGCACCAGTGTTCAGGAGCCTGTGGCCCGGAGTGGCCAGCCGTCTGCCTGCTGAAATTCTGCATTGCGCAGGATGCCTCCCAGACCCAAGCTGCCAGCACTGCACAGTTAGGCTGCTTTGAGGGCCCCAAATGTGTCCAGCAATCTGCCATCAGGAATTTGAGCTGCTGAGTTACACTTCCCTGTGTAAAGGGCGGCATTGGTGTCCAGGAATCAGGGGCCCTTAGTGGCAGGCTGCCTGCTGAAATTCTGCATTGCGCAGGATGCCTCCCAGACCCAAGCTGCCGCCACCGCAGGATCTGTCTGGTTTCAGGGTCCCAAATGGCCTCAGCAATATTCCATCATGAACCTGAGCTGGTGAGTTACACTTACCTGGGTAAAGGGCAGCATTTGTGTTCAGAGGTCAGGGGCCCTTCGTGGCCGGCTGCCTGCTAAATTCTCCGTTGCGCAGGATGTCTCCCGGACCCAAGCTGCCACCACCGCAAAGTCAGGCTGGTTTGAAGGTCCCAAATGGCCCTGTCCATCTGCCATCAGGAACCTGAGCTGGTGAGTTACACTTACCTGTGTAAAGGGCGGCATTGGCGTCCAGGGTCCAGGGGCCCTTAGTGGACGGCTGGCTCATGAGATTCTGCATTGCGCAGGTTGCCTCCCAGACCCAAGATGCCAGCACCGCAGAGTCAGGCTGGTTTGAGGGCCCCCAAATGTGTCCAGCAATCTCCCATCAGGAACCTGGGCTGCTGAGTTTTCTTCTTCTGGGAAAGGGCAGCATTGGTGTTCAGGACATAGGGGCCCTTATTGGCAGGCTGTCTGGTGAAATTCCGCAGGATGCCTCCCAGACCCCAGCTGCCACCTCAGCCGAGTCGAGCTCGTTTGAGAGTCCCAAGCGCCTTGAGCAATATGCCACCAAGAACTTGGGCTGCTGAGTTTTGCTTACCTGGGAAAAAGGTCAGCCCTAATGTTCAGGGGCCTGTGGCCCGAGCAGCCGGCCGTCTGCCTGCTGGAGTTCTCCATTGCGCAGGATGCCTCACGGACCCAAGCTGCCACCAGTGCAAAGTTAGGCTGGTTTGAGGGTCCCAAAGGGCTCCAGCAATCTGCCATCAGGAACCTGGGGCTCCTGAGTTTTCTTCTTCTGGCAAACGGCTGGCATTGGTGTTCAGGAGGCCTCGCCTGGACTGGCTGGCTGCCTGCTGATATTTCTGCATTGCCAAATGTGCCTCCCAGACCCAAGCTGGCACCAGTTCCCACTCCAGCTGCTTTTGCCTCGCCACGTGTCTCCTGCCATCTGCCATCAGGAACCTGAGCTGCTCAGTTACACTTCCCTGTGTAATGGGCAGCATTAGTGTGCAGGACCCAGGGGCCCTTACTGCCCAGCTCGCTGCTGAAATTCGTCATTGCATAGGATGCCTCCCGGACCCAAGCTGCCCCCGCAGCCGAGTCGAGCTCGTTTGTGAGCCCCAGGTGCCTCCAGCAATCTGCAACAAGGAACCTCGGGGGCTGAGTCTTGCTTACCTGGGGAATGGGTCAGCATTAGTTTTCAGGAGCACGTGGCCCGGAGTGGCTGTCAGTTTGCCTTCTAACATTCTGCATTGCGCAGGATGCCTCCCAGACCCCAGCTGCTACCTCAGCCGAGTCGAGCTCGTTTGAGAGTCCCAAGCACCTTGAGCAATATGTCACCAGGAACTTGGGCGGCTGAGTTTTGCTTGGCTGAGAAAAGGGACAGCACCAGTGTTCAGGAGCCTGTGGCCCGGAGTGGCCAGCCGTCTGCCTGCTGAAATTCTGCATTGCGCAGGATGCCTCCCAGACCCAAGCTGCCAGCACTGCACAGTTAGGCTGCTTTGAGGGCCCCAAATGTGTCCAGCAATCTGCCATCAGGAATTTGAGCTGCTGAGTTACACTTCCCTGTGTAAAGGGCGGCATTGGTGTCCAGGAATCAGGGGCCCTTAGTGGCAGGCTGCCTGCTGAAATTCTGCATTGTGCAGGATGCCTCCCAGACCCAAGCTGCCGCCACCGCAGGATCTGTCTGGTTTCAGGGTCCCAAATGGCCTCAGCAATATTCCATCATGAACCTGAGCTGGTGAGTTACACTTACCTGGGTAAAGGGCAGCATTTGTGTTCAGAGGTCAGGGGCCCTTCGTGGCCGGCTGCCTGCTAAATTCTCCGTTGCGCAGGATGTCTCCCGGACCCAAGCTGCCACCACCGCAAAGTCAGGCTGGTTTGAAGGTCCCAAATGGCCCTGTCCATCTGCCATCAGGAACCTGAGCTGGTGAGTTACACTTACCTGTGTAAAGGGCGGCATTGGCGTCCAGGGTCCAGGGGCCCTTAGTGGACGGCTGGCTCATGAGATTCTGCATTGCGCAGGTTGCCTCCCAGACCCAAGATGCCAGCACCGCAGAGTCAGGCTGGTTTGAGGGCCCCCAAATGTGTCCAGCAATCTCCCATCAGGAACCTGGGCTGCTGAGTTTTCTTCTTCTGGGAAAGGGCAGCATTGGTGTTCAGGACATAGGGGCCCTTATTGGCAGGCTGTCTGGTGAAATTCCGCAGGATGCCTCCCAGACCCCAGCTGCCACCTCAGCCAAGTCGAGCTCGTTTGAGAGTCCCAAGCGCCTTGAGCAATATGCCACCAAGAACTTGGGCTGCTGAGTTTTGCTTACCTGGGAAAAAGGTCAGCCCTAATGTTCAGGGGCCTGTGGCCCGAGCAGCCGGCCGTCTGCCTGCTGGAGTTCTCCATTGCGCAGGATGCCTCACGGACCCAAGCTGCCACCAGTGCAAAGTTAGGCTGGTTTGAGGGTCCCAAAGGGCTCCAGCAATCTGCCATCAGGAACCTAGGGTTCCTGAGTTTTCTTCTTCTGGCAAAGGGCTGGCATTGGTGTTCAGGAGGCCTCGCCTGGACTGGCTGGCAGCCTGCTGATATTTCTGCATTGCCAAATGTGCCTCCCAGACCCAAGCTGGCACCAGTTCCCACTCCAGCTGCTTTTGCCTCGCCACGTGTCTCCTGCCATCTGCCATCAGGAACCTGAGCTGCTCAGTTACACTTCCCTGTGTAATGGGCAGCATTGGTGTCCAGGGTCCAGGGGCCCTTACTGGCCAGCTGCCTGCTCAAATTCTGCATTGCACAGGATGCCTCCCCCGACCCAAGCTGCCACCACCGCAGAGTCAGGCTGCTGTGAGGGTCCCAAATGGCCCCAGCAATCTTGCATCAAGAACCTGAGCTGGTGAGTTACATTTACCTGTGTCAAGGGCAGCATTTCTGTTCAGAGCCCAGGGGCCCTTCGTGGCCGGCTGCCTGCTGAAATTCTCCATTGCGCAGGATGCCTCCCGGATCCAAGCTGCCACCTCAGCCGAGTTGAGCTCGTTTGAGAGTCTCAAGCGCCTCGAGCAATATGCCACCAGGAACTTGGGCTGATGAGTTTTGCTTACCTGGGAAAAGGGACAGCACTAGTGTTTAGGAGCCTCTGGCCAAGAGGGGCTGGCTGGCTGCCATCTGAACTTCTGCATTGTGCAGGATGCCTCCCAGAACCCAGCTGCCACCTCAGCTGAGTTGAGCAGTCTGCAACAAGGAATCTGTGGGGCTGAGTTTTGCTTACCTGGTAAAAGGGTCAGCACTAGTGTTCAGGAACCTGTGGCCCGGAGCGGCCGGCTCTCTGCTGAAACTCTGCATTGTGCAGGAGGCCTTCCGGACCCAAGCTGCCACCACTGCAAAGTCAGGCTGGTTTGAGGGTCCCAAAGGGCTCCAGCAATCTGCCATCAGGAACCTGGGGCTCCTGAGTTTTCTTCTTCTGGCAAACGGCTGGCATTGGTGTTCAGGAGGCCTCGCCTGGACTGGCTGGCTGCCTGCTGATATTTCTGCATTGCCAAATGTGCCTCCCAGACCCAAGCTGGCACCAGTTCCCACTCCAGCTGCTTTTGCCTCGCCACGTGTCTCCTGCCATCTGCCATCAGGAACCTGAGCTGCTCAGTTACACTTCCCTGTGTAATGGGCAGCATTGGTGTCCAGGGCCCAGGGGCCCTTACTGGCCAGCTCGCTGCTGAAATTCCTCATTACACAGGATGCCTCCCGGACCCAAGCCGCCCCCTCAGCCGAGTCGAGCTCGTTTGTGAGCCCCAGGTGCCTCCAGCAATCTGCAACAAGGAACCTCGGGGGCTGAGTCTTGCTTACCTGGGGAATGGGTCAGCATTAGTTTTCAGGAGCACGTGGCCTGGAGTGGCTGTCTGTTTGCCTTCTAACATTCCGCATTGCGCAGGATGCCTCCCAGACCCCAGCTGCTACCTCAGCCGAGTCGAGCTCGTTTGAGAGTCCCAAGCACCTCGAGCAATATGCCACCAGGAACTTGGGCGGCTGAGTTTTGCTTAGCTGAGAAAAGGGTCAGCACCAGTGTTCAGGAGCCTGTGGCCCGGAGTGGCCAGCCGTCTGCCTGCTGAAATTCTGCATTGCGCAGGATGCCTCCCAGACCCAAGCTGCCAGCACTGCACAGTTAGGCTGCTTTGAGGGCCCCAAATGTGTCCAGCAATCTGCCATCAGGAATTTGAGCTGCTGAGTTACACTTCCCTGTGTAAAGGGCGGCATTGGTGTCCAGGAATCAGGGGCCCTTAGTGGCAGGCTGCCTGCTGAAATTCTGCATTGCGCAGGATGCCTCCCAGACCCAAGCTGCCACCACTGCAGGATCTGTCTGGTTTCAGGGTCCCAAATGGCCCCAGCAATATTCCATCACGAACCTGAGCTGGTGAGTTACACTTACCTGTGTAAAGGGCAGCATTTCTGTTCAGAGGTCAGGGGCCCTTCGTGGCCGGCTGCCTGCTAAATTCTCCATTGCGCAGGATGTCTCCCGGACCCAAGCTGCCACCACCGCAAAGTCAGGCTGGTTTGAGGGTCCCAAAGGGCTCCAGCAATCTGCCATCAGGAACCTGAGCTGGTGAGTTACACTTACCTGTGTAAAGGGCATGATTGGTGTCCAGGGGCCCTTAGTGGATGGCTGGCTCAAGAGATTCTGCACTGTGCAGGATGCCTCCCAGCCCCAAGCTGCTGCCTGTGCTGTGTCGAGCTTGTTTGAGAGTCCCAAGCCCCTGAAGCAATATGCCACCAGGGACCTGGGCTCCTGAGTTTTGCTTAACTGGGGAAAGGGTCAGCACTATTGTTCAGGAGCCTGTGGCCCTGAGTGGCCACCTGTCTGCCTGCTGAAATTATGCATTGCCTCCTGGACCCAAGCTCCCACCACCGCAGAGTCAGGCTGCTTTGAGGGTTCCAAATCAGTCCAGCAACTTGCCATCAGGCACCTGAGCTGGTGAGTTACACTTACCTGTGTCAAGGGCAGCATTTCTGTTCAGAGCCCAGAGGCCCTTCGTGGCCGGCTGCCTGCTGAAATTCTTCATTGCGCAGGATGCCTCCCGGATCCAAGCTGCCACCTCAGCCGAGTCGAGCTCGTTTGAGAGTCCTAGCGCCACCAGCAATCTGCAACAAGGAACCTGCAGCGCTGAGTTTTGCTCACCTGGGGAAAGGGTCAGCATTTGTTTTCAGGAGCCTGTGGCCTGGAGTGGCTGTCTGTGTGCCTTCTGAAATTCCACATTGCACAGGATGCCTCCCAGACCCAAGCTGCCACCTCAGCCGAGTTGAGCTTGTTTGATATATATTGTTCCTTGCGCAATATGCCACCAGGAACTTGGGCTGCTGAGTTTTGCTTACCTGGGAAAAAGGTCAGCCCTAATGTTCAGGGGCCTGTGGCCCGAGCAGCCGGCCGTCTGCCTGCTGGAGTTCTCCATTGCGCAGGATGCCTCACGGACCCAAGCTGCCACCACTGCAAAGTCAGGCTGGTTTGAGGGTCCCAAAGGGCTCCAGCAATCTGCCATCAGGAACCTGGGGCTCCTGAGTTTTCTTCTTCTGGCAAACGGCTGGCATTGGTGTTCAGGAGGCCTCGCCTGGACTGGCTGGCTGCCTGCTGATATTTCTGCATTGCCAAATGTGCCTCCCAGACCCAAGCTGGCACCAGTTCCCACTCCAGCTGCTTTTGCCTCGCCACGTGTCTCCTGCTACCTGCCATCAGGAACCAGGGTGTCCGAGTTACGCTTTCTTGAGAAAAGGGCTGGCCTCCATGTTCAGGGGCCAGGGGCCCTTAGTGGATGGCTAGGTCCTGAAATTCCCCATTGCTCAGGATGCCTCCCACATCCAAGTTGCCATTTGTGCTGAGTCGAGCTGGTTTCAGACTCCCAAGCGCCTCCAGCAATTTGAAATCAGGAACCGGGGTTGCTGAGTTTTCTTTACCTGGGAAAAGGGTCAGCACTAGTGTTCAGGGGCCCGTGGCCCGGAGTGGCCCGTTGTTTGCCTTCTGAAATTCTGCATTTCCCAATCTGCCTCCCAGACCCAGTTGGCACCTATCCCAACTCCAGCTGCTTTGGCCTCGGCACGTGTCTCCTGCTATCTCCCATCAGGAACCTGGGCTGCTGAGTCAGGCTTACCTTAGAAAAGGGCTGGTGTTCACATTCAGGGCCCAGGGGCCCTTCGTGGCCATCAGCCTGCAGAAATTCCGCATTGTGCAGGATGCCTCGCTGACCCAAGCTGCCACCACCGTAAAGTCAGCCTAGTTTTAGGGTCCCAAATGGCTCCAGAAATCGCAAGAAGGAACATGGGGGGCTGAGTGTTGCTTACCTGGTCCGCCCCCTCCTATGGGAATCTCTTTTAATGGAAATAGACCAATTCCTTTATCCCATTCTTTTTTGATTTTTATCCTCTATAGCTTTTCTCCCCTATTTTTAGGAAGAAGCAGGAGAGGGCTTTCTTTTAACTGAACTTGCAGTGTTTCGATAAGGCGATTCCTTTAGAAAGTTCCCCTGAGCAGCCGGAGCTGTGGTTACCAAGGGAACGGAGCCCAGGGCGGGACGGGGGAACTCGGCACAGCTCAGGTTTCGGTCCTCCAAAGGCGGGATCTGCAGCCGGGATGGCCCGAGGGGATCGGCACAGCTCAGGTTTCGGTCCTCCAGAGGCGGGATCTGCAGCCGGGATCGGCGGAGGGGCCGTCCTGGTGCAGACCGAGGTGGAGCGTGCATGGCTCCCGCATGGCTCACGGCGGCTGATCCGGCAGAGACAAAGCCGGGACTGACCCCGGCTGCAGCGGAGGGAGCTGATCAGAGTGAGGACAGACGGGACCCCGCTCCGTGCGGTGACCACGGTGCACACGGCAGGAACGCCCCCCCCCCCCCCCCCCCCCCCCCGGCACGGCCAGCGGAGCAGCCGCGGGCCAGGCGGCCGGACCAAGACAGCCCTAACCTCAGCCTAACCAGCCCCCCTAAAAACGGCCTTTTCCCCCAACAGCAGCAGCACAACACAGCAACCCTAACAGCGAGACCAGACAGCAACCTTCACACACCAGGTCAATGACAGAACCCTCAGAGAACAACAGACCCACTGCAAAAAGGTAGGGGTGACGACTGTGGGCTAGACAGCAAGAGGTGGAGTTCGGAGACGGAGCACGTCTTTTTGAGTTTTTTTTCTAGGACTTTTAAAGGTATTTAGGAGATTTTGGAAGGGACTTTTCAGGGTATTGTTGGGGCTTTTTCAAAGCCATTCTATGATTCTTTAGCATATTTTGAAGATTATGGTCAGGGTCACAGGAAACACCCTCTGAAAAGGCAGAGTTTTAGGACTGCAGTGGAATGCTTTAGAAAGGGGCCAGCGGTGGCACAGCGGGTTGGGTCCCACACTGCCAGTCCAAAGGTTGTAAGTTTTAGACCCAGTTAAGTTGTTGTGGTTAGGGTTAGATGCTCTCAGGTTTGGTCTGGGAGAATTTCTGCACAGAAAAACTCACCCCCTGAGTTTCCTGATGCCAGTTTGCACTAGGAGGTGCTTGGCACTGCCAGGGCAGCCCGAGTTCTCGGTGGGGGCAGCTTTGCTCCTGGAGAAATCCTGCGCCGGCCCTCTTCCCTGTAAAACCAAACTCACCCCTGCTGCGTGTCGACGTCCATATGGACGTGGCACTGCAAGGGCAGCGAGAGTTCTTGGTGTCGGCAGCTGCGGGCTGTGAGAAATTGTTCTCTGCAGTTTTGGAGGCCGAATCGCAGTTTCAGCCATGGGCACACGGAGAGGAAAGGCTGTTAATTTCCTTAGAAAGGCAAGTCTGGCAGCCCATGGTTTAAGGGGCAGACAAAGGGCTGTGTAGGGGAAGGAGCTCCTGACAGGACCTTTCTTCATCTCAACACCCACTCCAAGGTCTAGCAGCGCCCCGTGTGACCAGCTGCTTTCAGAGGGTTACCCGGGCACACTCGCACAGGGAGCTGCTAGGCCAGAGGAGCTAACAGGGGTATCCCAAGTGTCTCTCCAGGAACTATGGTCGGAGCATCCAGCACAGACTAGGGAGCAGCCAGACCCACCCGGGCACAGAGCATCACTTTGAGAAAACGCCAAGGGAAGAGCCCTTTTGCCAAGGGGCAGCATCTGAGCAGGCCAGGCAGCATGTGGGGTTCCAGGAGAGGGCTTGCAACTTTCCCCTTTTACTGTGTCAGTCCCTCTCCAAAGCCCCAGACCCTCCAGAGCACTCCCAGAAAGGAGAAGGGTTATTAGGAGCAAAAGGGTTTAGAAAAAAGGGAAAAAGCTTCCTTTTCCATCACTTTTTGTGTTCAAAGTGGTAGGGACTCAGATTTCCCTGCAATTTTAATGGTCTCAGTTGAAAGAATCCCTGCCTTTTCTATGCTGTTAGGGGTGTTAATTGACAGGAAGTCCCCATTCTCTATTATTTGGCAGTTTAAAAAGAAGGGGAAAATCTTGACAATGTTTCTTATGGGTTTGAATTAAGGGTAGCCACCCCCTTTTTGTTGTCCTGAGGCCCAAATTGAGGGAGAAGCCCCGCTATCCCTCCATCCTAAGGGTTTGAACTGAGGGAAAAATCCTTTTTTCCTCACTGGAGAGATTTAAAGTGTGGAAAGTCCCTCTTTTCCCAGTATTTAAGGAGAGCAAATTAAACAGCAGAAACTATTTATTTGCCATTGTATTACCTTCAGTAGAGGTAACTGCCCCGTTTCCTCTTTTTAAGGAGTTCACTGGAAGAAAGCTCTGCCTTTTTCAGCATTTTAAGGGTTTAAAACTCCATTTCAGGGCACTTCTTTCTGTGCCGTAGGACCAAGTATCTCAGAGAAGGATGAGCCTGGCATGCACTTAACCCTTACACTGCCTGGGAGGCTTTTATTTTTCTTATTTTTACTTATAATGTAGATAGCCTAAATTAGAGGTCCCAAGGAGACTTAGACTATTCATATCATTAGTATTCTTCTCCACCCAGCTTAATCACATGGGAAGTACTACTTAGTAGCCACTAAGGAATAGTTATGTAAGTTAACAGCAAATTACCCAATTTATCTAGTTATGCTGCCTAAACAGAAAGTTTTATTTCTTACCAGTTTTCTTCACTTGTGCTCCAAGTTGTTGTTGCAAAAAAGAAAGCGCTGTTATTTTTCTGAAGAGTTTTCTTCTATAACAAGCTCTTCACTCCCCTTGAATTCAAGTCAGAGGGGCCAAGCAGCTGCAGCTCTTCTGAGGGCTTTTATACCCGGTGGGAGTTGCCCCCTCCCTTTTCCCAGGTGCCATGGGAACGAGGGGCGGGCACAATCAGGGGTATATTAACCCCAGCCTTGGCTGAGGGGCTTCATTCCCTCTCTGGGATGTGCTGGGGTAAGAGCTCTCCTCTCATTTCAGTGAAGAGGCTCTTTCAGCTTATCTCAGCTTCTTTTCAGCCGGTGTTTCTGGGCATCTAAAGAACAGAGGCTTTGAAGATTCTGTGAAGTAACCAGCATGGAATACAGGGAGTATTTAGATTCATGATTTTGGGTTTTGTGTTCAGGGGTGGTAAAGTGCATTTGTAATTTCTGGTTTAGTTATTGTTTTGTTTTGTTTTGTATTTTTTTTTTTAGAAGGAGTGCAGCTTCCAGAGATTCCTGGCTGTGTCAAGTACAATGCTTTTTTCAGCAGATTCGTCATGTCACAAGAGGGATCTGCCCAGTGTCAAGGATGATGTTTGAGATTGAGGTTTCAGGTGAGTTGAGGATTGTGATTAGGAGAGGGAGGGTGAGCAGGTATACAGTTAGGAATTATTGTGGGTGGGGGGAGGTTTGAAGGCAGCAGGGTGAAAAAGGATGTTTATTTGAGGACCCCCCTAAGGCTTCTCAGAAGCCTAGCAGAAGTATTCCCATGTCCTACAGCACACAAGGTTATCTACTGCACTCATAAGAATGCCATTCAACTTTGCCTTTCTCTAACCCAGGTGCCATTCGTCATAAAGGCCACAGCCTTGTAAGCAGGGTGAAGCTGGAGCCTGAAGGCGCCAGGCACACTCAGGAGAGGGCAAGTAGCTGCCTTGGTGGGATTTGGCCCACATAACTCTGGACTCACACTTTGGTTTTGGTTTTCTTTATTTTAGCTGACCGAGAAGCTAACAGGCCACCATGAGGCCCTCCGAGGCAGACTCATTTCAGGTGCAACGTGGATCCACATCACCAATCAACCAAAAGATAAGTTGGGGACTATAGCTTGGAGATGGGATGATGGGAGAGTAGCAGGTTCAGAGTTCTTGGGCCAGATTTAAAAATGAGCAGAGGGAAAAGCAATCTTCTCCAAGGGCCTCTTAGAACAGCTAAAGGGAGAGGCTCTACTTTTGATGGCAGCTTTCAGGCGGGCAGTGCAGAACAGCTCCGGTCTGTGTCGTGTTGTCCGGTGTACCGTGTTACCTAGTGTGTCTTTGGGGTCCCTTTTGCCTTCCCCCCTCCAACCCCTCACATCAAGCATGGTGTGTCGTGTTTCATGTCCCCCTGTTTGTCACATTCTGTGTCACGGGTGTCTGCACACGTTTGTGCCAGAGCTGTTCTTCTCTGCCGCATGGCCTGCTGCAATAGGACAAGCCTGGGGAGTTGGAATTTGTAATGTGGGCTGTACTTGGGCTCTAGATGCTATTCCTAGGTTGGTATAAGGTGTTTGCAGCTTGTGAGTTGTCCTGCAGGTGTTTCACATATGTTCTCACTTTCTTTCAGGTGCAGATGCCTTGCATCCCTGGCAGAGGGTCAGGGTTAGGAGTAGGAGGTACCGGGCCTTCTTAGGAGCACTGTGAGTAGCAGACTGGTGGGGTTTTGGGTGATGTGGTGCCAAGATCAGGCCCTGATGTTTAGTTTTCTATTTAATACAGCTGTCTGAGAGACACCAGCGCGGTGACAGCAGGACTTTCCCAGCTGACGAGGTGGCCTTTCTTTGCACCTGAGACCAGCATCCCCTGATGTCTGAGAGATAAGTAGAGGGCCATGACCCAGAGAGGGGATGAAAGCAGAGTGCTGGTTTGGGAATTACTGGGAGGGGTTTTGGAGTCCCCTTGGAGATGGGGGTGTCCATGAAGTGGCCCCTTAGGCCCCGTAAAAGCCAAGTCTCACTTTTGATGACAGTGCTGAGGTGTGCAACAGGGCAGAGCAGTCCCGGTGTGTCTCGTGTCTCTTGTCTATTGTGCATTATGTGTTGTTTGTGTATCTCATGTCTTTTTCCTTAGCCCTTTGAGGGTCCTGTCAGAAACCTTGGCACCATTGTTAACATCTGTGATGTCTGCATTCCTTGGCCTGGCACCCAGGCCATAGATGCGATTCTGATACCTGTCTGAGCTCCCCAGTCAAAAGTTCTCTCTTTAGAAGCATCCAGTCAGATGTCTTTTCAGGTCTTGTTCTCAGCTGTATGGACAGCTATGCCCCACTAGGATCCATTATGATGGATTAGGACTTGTAATACTATGAGGTTAGGTAGAGGCTTCTGATTGTAGGATTCCTAGGCATCCATCTTTGCAGTTCTTGGAAAAAATCATTCAGTTTAGCATCTTCTTCCTCCAGGGCTCTCTGAGCCTCATCAGCTCACCATCGGTCTCAGCTCGGTCATTTCCTTTTGCATTCTCTCAGTCCTTGCAGCCGTTTTCCTTGCCAAGAGATTTCTGTCTGTGTCTTGTGTCCTTTGTTTGTCACGTCCGGTCTGTCCTGTGTCACGGGTGTCAGCACACATTTGTGCCGGAGCTGCTCTGCCCTGCCGCATAGCCTGCTGCAATAGGAGAAGTCCCAGGGACTTGGAATTTGTAATGTGGGGTGTAGCTGGACTCTAGATGGGATTTTTAGATGCACATAGGATCTCTGGAGCTCTTAAGTTATCCTGCAAGCGTTTGACTGTTGTCCTAACTTTCTTTTCAGATTCAGATGGCTTAAATTTCTGCCAGAGGGTCCCATCCCGGCTGAGGGCATTCCCCCGAGCAGGTGAGGCCCCATTTGTCTCTGCAACAGAAGTGTACATGGTGACTGTGTTACAGCTCTGTTCTTTGTCTTTCTTTTTAGGAAGTAAATGTGGATACCAGCAGTCAAGGTGAGAGCAGTGGAGAGAAGTGGTTGTTATTGCCCAGGTCTCAAGCAGAACAATTTTTCCGCAGGTTCATCATGTCACAAGAGGGATCTGCCCAGTGTCAAAGATGGTGTTTGAGATTGAGGCTTCAGGTGAGTTGAGGATTGTGCCTGGGGGAGGGAGGGTGAGCAGGTATCCAGTTGGGAGTTATTGGGAGGGAATGTGCTGGCGGCAGGGTGAGAAAGGGTGTTTATTTGAGGACCCCCCACATGAAGGCTTCTCAGAAGCCTAGCAGAGGCATTGCCATGTCTTACAGCACACAAGGTCATCCACTGCGCTCACAGGAATGGCATTTAACTTTGCCTTTCTCTAACCCAGGTGCCATTCCTAATAAAGGCCACAGCCTTGGAATCAGGATGAAGCTGGAGGCTGAAGGAGCCAGGCACACTCAGGAGAGGGCAAGTAGCTGCCTTGGTGGGATTTGGCCCACATAACTCTGGACTCACACTTTGGTTTTGGTTTTCTTTATTGTAGCTGACCCAGAGGCTCACAGGCCATCACGGGGCCCTCCGAGGCAGACTCATTTCAGGTGCAACGTGGATCCACATCACCAGTCATCCAAAAGATAAGTCGGGGGCCACGGCCTGGAGATGGGATAATGGGAGAGTAGAGGGTTGGGAGTTCTTGCGACAGATTTAAAATTTAGCAGAGGGAAAAGCAATCTTCTCCGAGGGCTTCTTAGGACAGCTAAAGGGAGAGGCTCTACTTTTGATGGCCGCTTTCAGGCGGGCAGTGCAGAACAGCTCCGGTCTGTGTCTTGTTGTCCGGTGTGCCGTGTTCCCTGGTGTGTCTTTGGGGTCCCTTTTGCCTTCTCCCCTCGAGGCCCTCACCACAAGCATGATGTGTCGTGTTTCATGTCCCCCTGTTTGTCACGTTCTGTGTCACGGGTGTCTGCACACGTTTGTGACGGAGCTGTTCTGCCCTGCCGCATGGCCTGCTGCAATGGGGACAGGCCTGGGGAGTTGGAATTAGTAATGTGGGCTGTACTTGGGCTCTAGATGCTGTTCCTAGATTGACATCAGGTGTTTGCAGCTTGTGAGTTGTCCTGCAGGTGTTTCACATATGTTCTCACTTTCTTTCAGGTGCAGATGCATTGCATGTGTGGCAGAGGGTCAGGGTTAGGAGGTGCCGGGCCTTCTTAGGAGCGCGGTGAGTAGCAGAGTGGTGGGGTTTTGGCCGATGCGGTGCCAAGCTCAGGCCCTGATGTTTGGTTCTCTTTAATACAGCTGTCTGAGAGACACCAGCCGGGTGCCAGCAGGACCTTCCCAGCTGACGAGATGGCCTTTCTTTGCACCTGAGACCAGCATCCCCTGATGTCTGAGAGATAAGTAGTGGGCCATGACCACCCAGAGAGGGGATGAAAGCAGAGTGCTGGTTTGGGAATTACTGGGAGGGGTTTTTGAGTCCAGTTTGGAGGGTGGCCAAGAAGTGGCCCCTTAGGCCCCATGAAAGCAAAGTCTCACTTTTGATGACAGTGCTGAGGTGTGCAACAGGGCAGAGCAGTCCCGGTGTGTATCGTGTCACTTGTCTGTTGTGCATTATGTGTTGTTTGTGTGTCTCCTGTTCTTTGCCTTAGCCCTTTGAGGGTCCTGTCAGAAACCCTGGCACCGTTGTTAGCATCTGTGATGTCTGCATTCCTTGGCCTGGCACCCAGGCCATAGAACTTTTGACTCGGGAGCTCAGTCAGGTATCAGGCTCTCTTCTCTCTTTGGGAGCATCAAGTCAGATGTCTTTTCAGGTCTTGTTCTGAGCTGTATGGACCGCTATGGCCCACCAGGATCCATTGTGGCGGGTTAGGACTTGTAAGAATGTGAGGTTAGGTAGAGGCTTCTGACTGTAGGATTCCTGGTTATCCATCTTTGAAGTTCTTGGAATGAATCATTCAGTTTAGCATCTTCATCTTCCAGGGTTCTCTGAGCCTCATCAGCTCACCATCGGTCTCAACTCGGTCATCTCCTTTTGCATCCTCTCAGTCCTTGCAGCCGTTTTCCTTGCCAAGAGATTTCTGTCTGTGTCTTGTGCCCTTTGTTTGTCACGTCCTGTCCTGTGTCACGGGTGTCAGCACACATTTGTGCCGGAGCTGCTCTGCCCTGCCCTGCCGCATAGCCTGCTGCAATAGGAGAAGTCCCAGGGACTTGGAATTTGTAATGTGGGGTGTAGCTGGAATCTAGATGGGATTTTTAGATGGACATAGGGTCTCTGGAGCTCTTAAGTTATCCTGCAAGCGTTTGACTGTTGTCCTAACTTTCTTTTCAGATTCAGATGGCTTAAATTTCTGCCAGAGGGCCCCATCCCAGGTGAGGGGATTGCCCCTAGCATGTGAGGCCCCATTTGTCTCTGTGGCAGAAGTGTTATGGCAACTCTGTTACAGCTCTGTTCTTTGTCTTTCTTTTTAGGAAGTAAATGTGGATACCAGCAGCCAAGGTGAGCAGTGGAGAGAAGTGGTTGTTATTGCTCACGTCTCAAGCAGAACAATTTTTCTGCAGGTTCATCATGTCACAAGAGGGATCTGCCCAGTGTCAAGGATGCTGTTTGAGGTTGAGGCTTCAGGTGAGTTGAGGATTGTGACTGGGAGAGGGAGGGTGAGCAGGTATCCAGTTGGGAGTTATTGTGGGTGGGGGGAGGTTTGAAGGCAGCAGGGTGAGAAAGGGTGTTTATTTGAGGACCTCCCCCCACACAAGGCTGTTCAGAAGCCTAGCAGAGGCATTGCCATGTCTTACAGCACACAAGGTCATCCACTGCACTCACAGCAATGCCATTTAGCTTTGTCCTTCTCTAACCCAGGTGCCACTCCTAATAAAGGCCACAGCCTTGGAATCAGGATGAAGCTGGAGCCTGAAGGAGCCAGGGATGGTCAGGAGAGGGCAAGTAGCTGCCTTGGTGGGATTTAGCCCACATAAGTCTGTGCTCATACTTTGGTTTTCTTTATTGTAGCTGAACGAGAGGCTCACAGGCCATCACAGGGCCCTCCGAGGCAGACTCATTTCAGGTGCAACGTGGATTCCCATCACCAATCATGCAAAAGATAAGTTGGGGGCCATGGCTTGGGACTGGGATGATGGGAGGGTAGGGAGTTGGGAGTTCTTGGGCCAGACTTAAAAATTAGCAGAGGGAAAAGCGTTCTTCTGCAAGGGCCTGTTAGGACAGCTAAAGGGAGAGGCTCTACTTTTGATGGCAGCTTTCAGGCAGGCAGTGCAGAACAGCTCTGGTCTTTCTGGTGTTGTCCGGTGTGCCGTGTTCCCTGGTGTGTCTTTGGGGTCCCTTTTGCCTTCCCCCCTCCAACCCCTCACCACAAGCATGATGTGTCGTGTTTCATGTCCCCCTGTTTGTCACGTTCTGTGTCACGGGTGTCTGCACACGTTTGTGCCGGAGCTGCTCTGCCCTGCCGCATGGCCTGCTGCAATAGGACAAGCCTGGGGAGTTGGAATTAGTAATGTGGGGTGTACTTGGGCTCTAGATGGTATTCCTAGACTGACATAAGGTGTTTGCAGCTTTTGAGTTACCCTGCAGGTGTTTCACATATGTTCTCACTTTCTTTCAGGAGCAGATGCATTGCATCCATGGCAGAGGGTCAGGGTTAGGATGTGCTGGGCCTTCATAGGAGCACGGTGAGTAGCAGACTGGTGGGGTTTTGGGTGATGCGGTGCCAAGATCAGGCCCTGATGTTTGGTTTTCTCTTTAATCTAGCTGTCTGAGAGACACCAGCGCGGTGGCGAGGTGACACCTTGCAGCTGACGAGGCGCCCTTTTTTTGCACCTGACATGGACTAGCATCCCCCGATGTCTGAGAGATAAGTAGAGGGCCATGACCCACAGAGGGGATGGAGGCAGGGTGCTGGTTTGGGAATTACTGGGAGAGGTTTTTGAGTCCTCATTGGAGGTGGGTGATGTTCATGATGTGGCCCCTTAGGCCCCATGAAAGCCAAGTCTCACTTTTGATGACGGTGCTGAGGTGTGCAGCAGGGCACAGCAGTCCCAGTGTGTATCGTGTCACCTGTCTATTGTGCCTTATGTGTTATGTCTTTTACCTTAGCCCTTTGGGGGGCCTGTCGGAACCCTGGCATCAGTGTTAGCATCTGTGATGTCTGCATTCCTTGGCCTGGCACCCAGGCCATAGAACTTTTGACTCGGGAGCTCAGACAGGCATCAGACCCTCTTCTGTCTTTAGAAGCATCCAGTCAGATGTCTTGTCAGGTCTTGTTCTGAGCTGTATGGACAGCTCTCCCCCACCTGGATCCATTATGGTGGATTAGGACTTGTAATACTATGAGGTTAGGTAGAGGCTTCTGACTGTAGGATTCCTAGGCATCCATCTTTGCTGTTCTTGGAATAAATCATTCAGTTAGCATCTTCTTCCTCCGGGGTTCTCTGAGCCTCATTAGCTCACCATCGGTCTCAGCTCAGTCGTCTTTCTTTTGCATTCTCTCAGTCCTTGCAGCCATTTTTCTTGCGAAGACATTTCTGTCTGTGTCTTGTGTCCTTTGTTTGTCACGTCGGGTCTGTCCTGTGTCACGGGTGTCCGCACACATTTGTGCCGGAGCTGCTGTGCCCTGCCGCATAGCCTGCTGCAGTAGGAGAAGTCCCAGGGACTTGGAATTTGTAATGTGGGGTGTAGCTGAACTCTAGATGCTATTCCTAGATTGTCATACGGCGTTTGCAGCTTTTGAGTTATCGTGCAGGTGTTTGATGGATGTTCTAACTTTTTTTCAGGTGCAGATGCATTGCATTCGTGGCAGAGTAGCTCATTCTGGATGAGGGGGTTCCCACAAGCAGGTCAGTCACTGTTTTCTTTGCTAGAGGAAGCATAAATGATGGCTGTCACAGCTCTGTTGCCTTTCCTTTTAGGAAGTCAAGGCAGAGAGCAGCAGTCCAGGCCAGTGGGCAAGGTGAGTGCTGTGTAGTGTACAGAAGCAGTTTTATTGCTGAGGTCTCAGTTTCTGGTGCAGCTCTAACTATCTCCTCTTGTTTTTTTTTTTTTTTTTTTATTATTTTAGGTGGTCCACTTGTGATCTATCTTGGCCGAGCATGCCCATGCCAGGTGGGTGCAACCTTAAGGTATCGGTGTGGCATACTTGTCACAGTAGGGAGCTTGTGTTTTCATAGTATCTCAGCATGCTTTTTTGCTTTGTTTCTTTGCAGACGCTGTTGCTGCCATAAGCGTGACCAAGGAACAGAGGAGGGCAGGTGAGTCGGTGTTTAGGCAGGCTGACTCATAGGCTAGCATTATGCAGCAGCATGCTAAGCGTGTACATTTTCTTTTTGCAGGTGTCTTCTGGGCAGCCTCCGGAGTCAAATCAAGTTTTGAGGTGCGCTGGGGCAGCGGTGCGGAGGAGTCCCGGCGATTACCGTTTTTGAGGGCAATAGTCACGTTTTCTGTTGCGTCTTAGGTACCCTGAGGAGGCTCGTAGCCACAGCTCGGAAGCGGCAGCACCGAAGGACACACATTGAGAACATCTCAACGTCCACGTCCGACCGAGGCTGGATTTTGTCCTCTCGTCTTCCAAAAGCTAAGTGTCGGGGCCAACGGTCGGGAGAAGGGGAAAAGCCTTTACTATCACAGGGGGCAGTTTCATGTCAGCTTAGCGGAGAGGTCTGTAGCGGGACAGGCTCTCTGCAAGTAAAGAGAGAGGGTCTGTCCTCAGCCTCATCAGAGCCTTTGCCGGGCAGGGGAGTTCCGAGCCATCTCCATATTCTCGTGAACTTTGCGTCGTCAGCCTTCCTCGACTCGGCATCGTCACGGCTCTTTCCCCCGAGGGGCTCGCCTTCGGGTCCGGAGCTACCGCCGCGGTCATCCCGCAGTCTGCTTCCTTCTCTAGGCTTGCCGAGCCTCTCGAGCGTCTTCCTAACCGGTTTGACACTAACTTCTTTTCGCGAGGTACATTTCATCATCACGTGCCATCATCATAGGGCTTCCTTTCCTTTGGCATCATCAGCCTCTGGCTCATCTTGTGCTAGCAATCTCAGATCTCGAAGGGGAAAGTTCCCACTTGTCTTTGTGTTAGGTCAGCATGCTTTTTTGCATCTGTGTTTTGTTGTCTGTGTTACATAGTCTGTGTCCCTCGTCTTTCACGTCACAGGCCTTTCTTACATCTCGACGCTTTGTCGGCACTAATCTGTGCCATTTTGCCTATATTGCGCTCACGTTCCTTTCTGGATCTTCCTTATTCTGCCCTCTTTATGTTTTTACTCTTTGAGCCAGGAAGGATTGCAGAAGATGTTCTCATCCGTCTTCCTTCTCACTATCAGCTTTGGTAGTGCCTTTCTTCCTACGCCATTTTCTTGGACTTCTAGAGCGGTGTCTTATACCCTCCTCACATGACTGCAGTAGTTCTATAGGTTCCATCTTCTGAAAGGGTCTAGTTCTCAGGAATTCATCTTCCAGAGTTATCTTAAGTCCTTTTTTATATTGTATCTATCTACCTATATTGTGTGTAGCTATGCTGGCTTATACTGTATGTGCTTACATTGCATGTACCTGTGATGGTTTATGTTGTATGTACCTGTGTCAGCTTATACTCTATGTACTTACCTTGCATGTACCTGTGATGGCTTATGTTGTATGTACTTATATTGTATGTACCTGTGTTGGTTTATATTGTATGTACTTATATTGTATGTACCTGTTTTGGTTTATATTGTATGTACTTGTGTTGGCTTATACTGTATGTACTTACATTGTATGTACCTGTGTTGGCTTATATTGTATGTACCTGTGTCGGCTTATACTGTATGTACTTACATTACATGTATGCGTGTTGGCTTATATTGCATGTACCTGTGTTGGCTTTTACTGTACGTACTTATGTTGCACGTAGCAGTGTTGGCTTATATTGTCTCTACCTGTGTTGGGTTATACTGTATGTACTTATGTTGCATGTACCTATGTTGGCTTATACTGTATGTACTTATATTGCATGTACCTGTGTTGGCTTATATTGTATGTACCTGTGTTGGCTTATACTGTATGTACTTATATTGCATGTACTTGTGTTGGCTTATATTGTATGTACCTGTGTTGGCTTGTACTGTAGGTACTTAAAATGTATGTAAGTGCATTTCCTTATATTGTCTGTAGTTGCACTGTATGCATTGGCTTATATTGTGTGTACCTATGTTGTACCACTTATGGTCGGAGCTGCCCTGCCCAGGCAGGTAGTCACAGTTAGGTAGAACAGTTAGAGAAACTTGACTGTTGGTCTGTGTTTTGTGGGATTTTGGGTAGAGAAGTTATCGGTTCAGAGCAGGGACAATTCCTGGCTCTCAGATTGGCACTCGTTGACCACTTTCTGTCGTCTCACAGGTCCCCGAGGCTACCGATTTCCCCAATCTATCATGTGATCTCAGGGAGGGGCAGCCAGAAGATGCGTAGAAGCACGTTCTTCAGCGTCTCAGGTAAGGGGCCGCAGGGAGCGTGTAAGTGGGAAGAGTGTGTGAGCATGTGTGACAGCCTGTGGCTGTGTCTGTCTGTGTCTGCTCGTCTCTCTGTGTGTGAGCACAGGGTGAGTGGATTTAACCTTGTGTGTGTGACTTTTGCTTTTCAGGTTTTTCAACTAATTTTTAAATTTAGAATAAAAAATCCCCAGCCGGGGGGTTTTTTTTTTTTCCCCCCGGCTGGGTTTTTTTTTCCTCGGTCCCGGTCGGTCCGCGAGGCGACGTTCATCGCCAAAGTTTGGGTGCAGACCGCCCAGGGACCGGGGTTTTCGTCAGGCAGGAGGATTTTTTGGAGGCTCCCGGGAACCGCGTTCCCCAGGAGCGGCGTGAATGTGTGCCGAGGGTTGGCAGAGCGGTTGAGGTGTGAATCGGTGTGGGTTTGTGTGTAAGCTGAAGGAAGTGTGTGTGTGTGTGTGTGTGTGTGTGTGTGTGTGTGTGTAGAAGGGCTGTATGGTTGTAACCTTGTATGACTTTTGCTTTTCAGGTTTTTCAACTCATTTTTAAATTTAGAATAAAAAATCCCCAGCCGGGGGGTTTTTTTTTTTTCCCCCCGGCTGGGTTTTTTTTTCCTCGGTCCCGGTCGGTCTGCGAGGCGATGTTCATTGCCAAAGTTTGGGTGCAGACTGCCCAGGGACCGGGGTTTTTGTCAGGCAGGAGGATTTTTTGGAGGCTCCCGGGAACCACGTTCCTGAGGAGCGGCGTGAATGTGTGCCGAGGGTTGGCAGAGCGGTTGAGGTGTGAATCGGTGTGGGTTTGTGTGTAAGCTGAAGGAAGTGTGTGTGTGTGTGTGTGTGTGTTGAAGGGCTGTATGGTTGTAACCTTGTATGACTTTTGCTTTTCAGGTTTTTCAACTCATTTTTAAATTTAGAATAAAAAATCCCCAGCCGGGGGGTTTTTTTTTTTTCCCCCCGGCTGGGTTTTTTTTTCCTCGGTCCCGGTCGGTCTGCGAGGTGACGTTCATCGCCAAAGTTTGGGTGCAGACCGCCCAAGGACCGGGGTTTTCGTCAGGCAGGAGGATTTTTTGGAGGCTCCCGGGAACCACGTTCCTGAGGAGCGGTGTGAATGTGTGCCGAGTGTTAGCAGAGCGGTGGAGGTGTGAATCGGTGTGGGTTTGTGTGTAAGCTGAAGGAAGTGTGTGTGTGTTGAAGGGCTGTATGGTTGTAACCTTGTATGACTTTTGCTTTTCAGGTTGTTCAACTCATTTTTAAATTTAGAATAAAAAATCCCCAGCTGGGGTTTTTTTTTTTTTTCCCCCCGGCTGGGTTTTTTTTTCCTCGGTCCCGGTCGGTCCGCGAGGCGACGTTCATCGCCAAAGTTTGGGCGCGGACCGTCCAGGGACCGGGGTTTTCGTCAGGCAGGAGAATTTTTTGGAGGCTCCTGGGAACCATGTTCCCGAGGACCAGTGATTGCTGGGGTGTAATTTAGTCGTTGTGATGAGAGGGCCGGTGGGTTTGTTTGCTATTTGAAGGGAGTGTCTGTGGTAGGTGAGTGTTGTTTTCTCTGTGGTTTTGTTGTTTTGGGTTTCCTGTAACCATAAATTTAACATGTAATGGAAATCGCAAAAGGTTATCAGTTTGTGTGTATTGCTTTGTATTGCTTTGTATTGCTTTGTATTGCTTTGTATTGCTTTGTATTGCTTTGTATTGCTTTGTATTGCTTTGTATTGCTTTGTATTGCTTTGTATTGCTTTGTATTGCTTTGTATTGCTTTGTATTGCTTTGTATTGCTTTGTATTGCTTTGTATTGCTTTGTATTGCATGTAGATTTTATCAGTGTGTCTATGGATTGTGTTTGTGCTTGCATTTGTGTACACTGTTTCTATGTCTTTTGCTGATGTGTAAATAAGAACATTCATGTAATAAAGTTGAATCACCCCTAATAAAGATACCCCTGCCCTTCCCTAATCCCACCCACCCACCCCCCTGCCCCCCGTGGCTCCTGTCTTTTTTTGTAATTTCTTTCTGCTCTATTTCTTCCTTTTGCTCCTCACTTTGCTTTCTATTTCTAACTTAACTTCCATCTGTCTCTAACCCTATGTTTCTGCTTCTGTAACTCTGTTTTCTTTTTCTCTCTATTGCTTTGCACCTTATTTCTTTTCCTTTATAACTTTCACCCTTGCTCTTCTTGCTTCTTTTTCTCTCTGTGTTCTTTGCCTCAGTTTGTCTTTTTTTGCTCTTTTTCACTCTCCCCTGAGTTTTCACTTTAACTCTAACCCTAACCACTTTTTTTCCCTGTAACTCTTTTTCTTTTCTCTCTCTATCTTGGTTTCTCTGTCTGTGTTTTCTTCTCCTTTGTCTCTGTCTTCTTTTTTTCTCTGTCTTTTTTCTTCTGTGTCTCTCTTTTTCTTTCTCTGTCTTCTCTTCTGTCTCTCTCTTCTCTCTCTTACTTTTCTCTTTGTCCTTTCTTTCTTTTCTCTTTCTCTGTCTTTCTGTTCTCTCTCTTATGTCTATTTTTCTTTTCTCTCTTTCTTTTCTGTCTTCTCTCTCATTTCTGTCTCTCTTCTCTCTTTTTTTGTCTCTTCTGTTTCTTTTCTCTTTCTCTCTCTTCTCTCTCATCTGTCTTTTTCTTGTGTCTCTCTTTTTCTTTTCTGTCTCTCTGTCTTTCCTCTCTCCTTCTTCTCTCTTCTCTCTCTTTCTCTCTCCCTCTTCTCTCTCTCTCTCTCTGTTTCCTTTCTCTCTTCTGTCTCTCTCTCCTCTGTCTTATTTTCTGTCTCTTCTCTTTTTTTTCCCTGTCTTCTCTCTCTCTTCTCTTTTTTTCTTTTCTGTCTCTCTTTCTTTTCTCTCTTCTTCTTCTCTCTCTTCTCTCTCTCTCTCTCTCTCCTCTTCTCTCTCTCTTTTCTCTCTTCTCTCTTTTTCTAACTTTGTTTTCCTTTCTAGCTTTAGTTTAAAAAAGCAGCAGTAGAAACTTTCAGGCTCCCTGGGAGTAAAGCAAAAAAAATAAAATTATAAAACAAAGCATTTACTCCCCGGGAGCCTGAAATTTTCTACTGCTGCACCAGACATATAGTTTTTCTTCTTTTTACTATATACAGTATATAGCAACCCCACCCCCTCCTAATTAGTACCCCCCCCACCCAGGTGCTGCCACTCAAGCCTCATCAGCCACCCCTACAGACCACCCCCAGTACCCAAGCACCCACCCCCAGTTGTCCCCCCGCCCCTAGCTGCCACCCCCCGCCCCTGCACACCACTCCCCCGTACCCGAGCACCCACCCCGAGGCATTGCCCGCGGTCGCTGATCCCCCCCGGCGCGCGTTGCCCCCCGCCCCGCTGTTTGAGCGCCCCCTGCTGTTGCACACCCGGTAGTGCAATTATTACAGCGCCCCCTGCTGTTGTGCTTCAGGTACTGCAATTACAGCGCCCCCACCATTACAGCGCCCCCTGCCGTCCACATCGCCACACTACACCCCGAGCTGTACCCGGTGACGTCACGAGAGCGACACACCCCCAGGAAGGACCCCCCCGCGCAATAGCCGTCCCTCCCAGTGCCTGACCGAAACCCCGACACCCGCCCCGGACCCCAGCAGCCCCTCCCGGCCCCCCCCGCCGGCCGCACCCGCACCGGAACAGCATTCCGGCCCCCACCGACCCCCGGAAACCCCCGAAAAAACCCCCCAAACCCCGAAAAAAAACCCCGGTCGCGGCCGGCCGCCATTTTACCGGAAGTGACGTAGTTCCGCCTGGGCGCCGCCATCTTGTCCCCGGAAACCACGTGCTTCCCTGGGCGCCGCCATGTTGTTGTTACCGGAAGCAACCCCCTGGGCGCCGCCATATTGTTGTTGCCGGAAGTCACGGCCGGGCGCCGCCATGTTGTTGCCGGAAGCAACACCACGGCGCCGCCACCTTGCCACCGGAAACCACGTGCTCGCCTGGGCGCCGCCATCTTGTCCCCCCTACCACGTGGTCACCTGGGCGCCGCCATGTTGTTGCCGGAAACCAGACCCGGGCGCGGCCATTTTGTAACCGGAACCCACGTGACAACATGGGCGCAGCCATGTTGCTCCTTCTCACGTGACCGCCGCCATCTTAGAAAACCGTCACGTGACGACATGGGGGCCGCCATCTTGGATCGGGGTTACTTTTACCGATTAACTTTAACAATTAGGGTTGCGTTAACCTAGGGGGTGGACCCCACCCCCCAGATAATTAAGGGGTGGACCCCACCCCCTAATTAATTAGGGGGTGTTGTCCACCCCCTACTTAATGCCATCCCCAACCCCAATTCCCTTACCTAACCCTAATTAGTACTCGGACTTGCTATCCCCATCCCCCATTCCCTATCCTAACCCTAATTAGGACCCTAACCCCATCCCCAATCCCCTACCCTAACCTTAACCCCAGCCCCAATCCCTAACCCTAGCCCTATCCCTAACCCTAACCCTAAGCCCTATCCCCAACCCTAACCCTAGCCCTAACCCTAACCCTAAGTACTCGGGTTTTCAAGAGTACCATTTTTTGCAGAGTACCCCTTTTCATGGAGTACCATTTTTCCAGGAGTACCATTTTCTCCAGAGTACCTTTTTTTTGGGAGTACCTTTTTCTCAGGAGTACCCTTTTTTTCAGGAGTACTACTTTTCGAGGAGTACTTTTTTCCCCAGAGTACTGCTTTTTTCAGGAGTATTAATTTTTTTGAGAGTATTAATTTTTTCAGGAGTACTCCTTTTTTCAGGAGTACTAGGCTTAGAGTTGGGGTTGGGGTTAGGGTTAGGGTTTGGGTTGGGGTTAGGGTTAGGGTTAGGGTTAGGGTTAGGGTTAGGGTTAGGGTTAGGGTTAGGGTTAGGGTTAGGGTTAGGGTTAGGGTTAGGGTTAGGGTTAGGGTTAGGGTTAGGGTTAGGGTTAGGGTTAGGGTTAGGGTTAGGGTTAGGGTTAGGGTTAGGGTTAGGGTTAGGGTTAGGGTTAGGGTTAGGGTTAGGGTTAGGGTTAGGGTTAGGGTTAGGGTTAGGGTTAGGGTTAGGGTTAGGGTTAGGGTTAGGGTTAGGGTTAGGGTTAGGGTTAGGGTTAGGGTTAGGGTTAGGGTTAGGGTTAGGGTTAGGGTTAGGGTTAGGGTTAGGGTTAGGGTTAGGGTTAGGGTTAGGGTTAGGGTTAGGGTTAGGGTTAGGGTTAGGGTTAGGGTTAGGGTTAGGGTTAGGGTTAGGGTTAGGGTTAGGGTTAGGGTTAGGGTTAGGGTTAGGGTTAGGGTTAGGGTTAGGGTTAGGGTTAGGGTTAGGGTTAGGGTTAGGGTTAGGGTTAGGGTTAGGGTTAGGGTTAGGGTTAGGGTTAGGGTTAGGGTTAGGGTTAGGGTTAGGGTTAGGGTTAGGGTTAGGGTTAGGGTTAGGGTTAGGGTTAGGGTTAGGGTTAGGGTTAGGGTTAGGGTTAGGGTTAGGGTTAGGGTTAGGGTTAGGGTTAGGGTTAGGGTTAGGGTTAGGGTTAGGGTTAGGGTTAGGGTTAGGGTTAGGGTTAGGGTTAGGGTTAGGGTTAGGGTTAGGGTTAGGGTTAGGGTTAGGGTTAGGGTTAGGGTTAGGGTTAGGGTTAGGGTTAGGGTTAGGGTTAGGGTTAGGGTTAGGGTTAGGGTTAGGGTTAGGGTTAGGGTTAGGGTTAGGGTTAGGGTTAGGGTTAGGGTTAGGGTTAGGGTTAGGGTTAGGGTTAGGGTTAGGGTTAGGGTTAGGGTTAGGGTTAGGGTTAGGGTTAGGGTTAGGGTTAGGGTTAGGGTTAGGGTTAGGGTTAGGGTTAGGGTTAGGGTTAGGGTTAGGGTTAGGGTTAGGGTTAGGGTTAGGGTTAGGGTTAGGGTTAGGGTTAGGGTTAGGGTTAGGGTTAGGGTTAGGGTTAGGGTTAGGGTTAGGGTTAGGGTTAGGGTTAGGGTTAGGGTTAGGGTTAGGGTTAGGGTTAGGGTTAGGGTTAGGGTTAGGGTTAGGGTTAGGGTTAGGGTTAGGGTTAGGGTTAGGGTTAGGGTTAGGGTTAGGGTTAGGGTTAGGGTTAGGGTTAGGGTTAGGGTTAGGGTTAGGGTTAGGGTTAGGGTTAGGGTTAGGGTTAGGGTTAGGGTTAGGGTTAGGGTTAGGGTTAGGGTTAGGGTTAGGGTTAGGGTTAGGGTTAGGGTTAGGGTTAGGGTTAGGGTTAGGGTTAGGGTTAGGGTTAGGGTTAGGGTTAGGGTTAGGGTTAGGGTTAGGGTTAGGGTTAGGGTTAGGGTTAGGGTTAGGGTTAGGGTTAGGGTTAGGGTTAGGGTTAGGGTTAGGGTTAGGGTTAGGGTTAGGGTTAGGGTTAGGGTTAGGGTTAGGGTTAGGGTTAGGGTTAGGGTTAGGGTTAGGGTTAGGGTTAGGGTTAGGGTTAGGGTTAGGGTTAGGGTTAGGGTTAGGGTTAGGGTTAGGGTTAGGGTTAGGGTTAGGGTTAGGGTTAGGGTTAGGGTTAGGGTTAGGGTTAGGGTTAGGGTTAGGGTTAGGGTTAGGGTTAGGGTTAGGGTTAGGGTTAGGGTTAGGGTTAGGGTTAGGGTTAGGGTTAGGGTTAGGGTTAGGGTTAGGGTTAGGGTTAGGGTTAGGGTTAGGGTTAGGGTTAGGGTTAGGGTTAGGGTTAGGGTTAGGGTTAGGGTTAGGGTTAGGGTTAGGGTTAGGGTTAGGGTTAGGGTTAGGGTTAGGGTTAGGGTTAGGGTTAGGGTTAGGGTTAGGGTTAGGGTTAGGGTTAGGGTTAGGGTTAGGGTTAGGGTTAGGGTTAGGGTTAGGGTTAGGGTTAGGGTTAGGGTTAGGGTTAGGGTTAGGGTTAGGGTTAGGGTTAGGGTTAGGGTTAGGGTTAGGGTTAGGGTTAGGGTTAGGGTTAGGGTTAGGGTTAGGGTTAGGGTTAGGGTTAGGGTTAGGGTTAGGGTTAGGGTTAGGGTTAGGGTTAGGGTTAGGGTTAGGGTTAGGGTTAGGGTTAGGGTTAGGGTTAGGGTTAGGGTTAGGGTTAGGGTTAGGGTTAGGGTTAGGGTTAGGGTTAGGGTTAGGGTTAGGGTTAGGGTTAGGGTTAGGGTTAGGTTAGGGTTAGGGTTAGGGTTAGGGTTAGGGTTAGGGTTAGGGTTAGGGTTAGGGTTAGGGTTAGGGTTAGGGTTAGGGTTAGGGTTAGGGTTAGGGTTAGGGTTAGGGTTAGGGTTAGGGTTAGGGTTAGGGTTAGGGTTAGGGTTAGGGTTAGGGTTAGGGTTAGGGTTAGGGTTAGGGTTAGGGTTAGGGTTAGGGTTAGGGTTAGGGTTAGGGTTAGGGTTAGGGTTAGGGTTAGGGTTAGGGTTAGGGTTAGGGTTAGGGTTAGGGTTAGGGTTAGGGTTAGGGTTAGGGTTAGGGTTAGGGTTAGGGTTAGGGTTAGGGTTAGGGTTAGGGTTAGGGTTAGGGTTAGGGTTAGGGTTAGGGTTAGGGTTAGGGTTAGGGTTAGGGTTAGGGTTAGGGTTAGGGTTAGGGTTAGGGTTAGGGTTAGGGTTAGGGTTAGGGTTAGGGTTAGGGTTAGGGTTAGGGTTAGGGTTAGGGTTAGGGTTAGGGTTAGGGTTAGGGTTAGGGTTAGGGTTAGGGTTAGGGTTAGGGTTAGGGTTAGGGTTAGGGTTAGGGTTAGGGTTAGGGTTAGGGTTAGGGTTAGGGTTAGGGTTAGGGTTAGGGTTAGGGTTAGGGTTAGGGTTAGGGTTAGGGTTAGGGTTAGGGTTAGGGTTAGGGTTAGGGTTAGGGTTAGGGTTAGGGTTAGGGTTAGGGTTAGGGTTAGGGTTAGGGTTAGGGTTAGGGTTAGGGTTAGGGTTAGGGTTAGGGTTAGGGTTAGGGTTAGGGTTAGGGTTAGGGTTAGGGTTAGGGTTAGGGTTAGGGTTAGGGTTAGGGTTAGGGTTAGGGTTAGGGTTAGGGTTAGGGTTAGGGTTAGGGTTAGGGTTAGGGTTAGGGTTAGGGTTAGGGTTAGGGTTAGGGTTAGGGTTAGGGTTAGGGTTAGGGTTAGGGTTAGGGTTAGGGTTAGGGTTAGGGTTAGGGTTAGGGTTAGGGTTAGGGTTAGGGTTAGGGTTAGGGTTAGGGTTAGGGTTAGGGTTAGGGTTAGGGTTAGGGTTAGGGTTAGGGTTAGGGTTAGGGTTAGGGTTAGGGTTAGGGTTAGGGTTAGGGTTAGGGTTAGGGTTAGGGTTAGGGTTAGGGTTAGGGTTAGGGTTAGGGTTAGGGTTAGGGTTAGGGTTAGGGTTAGGGTTAGGGTTAGGGTTAGGGTTAGGGTTAGGGTTAGGGTTAGGGTTAGGGTTAGGGTTAGGGTTAGGGTTAGGGTTAGGGTTAGGGTTAGGGTTAGGGTTAGGGTTAGGGTTAGGGTTAGGGTTAGGGTTAGGGTTAGGGTTAGGGTTAGGGTTAGGGTTAGGGTTAGGGTTAGGGTTAGGGTTAGGGTTAGGGTTAGGGTTAGGGTTAGGGTTAGGGTTAGGGTTAGGGTTAGGGTTAGGGTTAGGGTTAGGGTTAGGGTTAGGGTTAGGGTTAGGGTTAGGGTTAGGGTTAGGGTTAGGGTTAGGGTTAGGGTTAGGGTTAGGGTTAGGGTTAGGGTTAGGGTTAGGGTTAGGGTTAGGGTTAGGGTTAGGGTTAGGGTTAGGGTTAGGGTTAGGGTTAGGGTTAGGGTTAGGGTTAGGGTTAGGGTTAGGGTTAGGGTTAGGGTTAGGGTTAGGGTTAGGGTTAGGGTTAGGGTTAGGGTTAGGGTTAGGGTTAGGGTTAGGGTTAGGGTTAGGGTTAGGGTTAGGGTTAGGGTTAGGGTTAGGGTTAGGGTTAGGGTTAGGGTTAGGGTTAGGGTTAGGGTTAGGGTTAGGGTTAGGGTTAGGGTTAGGGTTAGGGTTAGGGTTAGGGTTAGGGTTAGGGTTAGGGTTAGGGTTAGGGTTAGGGTTAGGGTTAGGGTTAGGTTAGGGTTAGGGTTAGGGTTAGGGTTAGGGTTAGGGTTAGGGTTAGGGTTAGGGTTAGGGTTAGGGTTAGGGTTAGGGTTAGGGTTAGGGTTAGGGTTAGGGTTAGGGTTAGGGTTAGGGTTAGGGTTAGGGTTAGGGTTAGGGTTAGGGTTAGGGTTAGGGTTAGGGTTAGGGTTAGGGTTAGGGTTAGGGTTAGGGTTAGGGTTAGGGTTAGGGTTAGGGTTAGGGTTAGGGTTAGGGTTAGGGTTAGGGTTAGGGTTAGGGTTAGGGTTAGGGTTAGGGTTAGGGTTAGGGTTAGGGTTAGGGTTAGGGTTAGGGTTAGGGTTAGGGTTAGGGTTAGGGTTAGGGTTAGGGTTAGGGTTAGGGTTAGGGTTAGGGTTAGGGTTAGGGTTAGGGTTAGGGTTAGGGTTAGGGTTAGGGTTAGGGTTAGGGTTAGGGTTAGGGTTAGGGTTAGGGTTAGGGTTAGGGTTAGGGTTAGGGTTAGGGTTAGGGTTAGGGTTAGGGTTAGGGTTAGGGTTAGGGTTAGGGTTAGGGTTAGGGTTAGGGTTAGGGTTAGGGTTAGGGTTAGGGTTAGGGTTAGGGTTAGGGTTAGGGTTAGGGTTAGGGTTAGGGTTAGGGTTAGGGTTAGGGTTAGGGTTAGGGTTAGGGTTAGGGTTAGGGTTAGGGTTAGGGTTAGGGTTAGGGTTAGGGTTAGGGTTAGGGTTAGGGTTAGGGTTAGGGTTAGGGTTAGGGTTAGGGTTAGGGTTAGGGTTAGGGTTAGGGTTAGGGTTAGGGTTAGGGTTAGGGTTAGGGTTAGGGTTAGGGTTAGGGTTAGGGTTAGGGTTAGGGTTAGGGTTAGGGTTAGGGTTAGGGTTAGGGTTAGGGTTAGGGTTAGGGTTAGGGTTAGGGTTAGGGTTAGGGTTAGGGTTAGGGTTAGGGTTAGGGTTAGGGTTAGGGTTAGGGTTAGGGTTAGGGTTAGGGTTAGGGTTAGGGTTAGGGTTAGGGTTAGGGTTAGGGTTAGGGTTAGGGTTAGGGTTAGGGTTAGGGTTAGGGTTAGGGTTAGGGTTAGGGTTAGGGTTAGGGTTAGGGTTAGGGTTAGGGTTAGGGTTAGGGTTAGGGTTAGGGTTAGGGTTAGGGTTAGGGTTAGGGTTAGGGTTAGGGTTAGGGTTAGGGTTAGGGTTAGGGTTAGGGTTAGGGTTAGGGTTAGGGTTAGGGTTAGGGTTAGGGTTAGGGTTAGGGTTAGGGTTAGGGTTAGGGTTAGGGTTAGGGTTAGGGTTAGGGTTAGGGTTAGGGTTAGGGTTAGGGTTAGGGTTAGGGTTAGGGTTAGGGTTAGGGTTAGGGTTAGGGTTAGGGTTAGGGTTAGGGTTAGGGTTAGGGTTAGGGTTAGGGTTAGGGTTAGGGTTAGGGTTAGGGTTAGGGTTAGGGTTAGGGTTAGGGTTAGGGTTAGGGTTAGGGTTAGGGTTAGGGTTAGGGTTAGGGTTAGGGTTAGGGTTAGGGTTAGGGTTAGGGTTAGGGTTAGGGTTAGGGTTAGGGTTAGGGTTAGGGTTAGGGTTAGGGTTAGGGTTAGGGTTAGGGTTAGGGTTAGGGTTAGGGTTAGGGTTAGGGTTAGGGTTAGGGTTAGGGTTAGGGTTAGGGTTAGGGTTAGGGTTAGGGTTAGGGTTAGGGTTAGGGTTAGGGTTAGGGTTAGGGTTAGGGTTAGGGTTAGGGTTAGGGTTAGGGTTAGGGTTAGGGTTAGGGTTAGGGTTAGGGTTAGGGTTAGGGTTAGGGTTAGGGTTAGGGTTAGGGTTAGGGTTAGGGTTAGGGTTAGGGTTAGGGTTAGGGTTAGGGTTAGGGTTAGGGTTAGGGTTAGGGTTAGGGTTAGGGTTAGGGTTAGGGTTAGGGTTAGGGTTAGGGTTAGGGTTAGGGTTAGGGTTAGGGTTAGGGTTAGGGTTAGGGTTAGGGTTAGGGTTAGGGTTAGGGTTAGGGTTAGGGTTAGGGTTAGGGTTAGGGTTAGGGTTAGGGTTAGGGTTAGGGTTAGGGTTAGGGTTAGGGTTAGGGTTAGGGTTAGGGTTAGGGTTAGGGTTAGGGTTAGGGTTAGGGTTAGGGTTAGGGTTAGGGTTAGGGTTAGGGTTAGGGTTAGGGTTAGGGTTAGGGTTAGGGTTAGGGTTAGGGTTAGGGTTAGGGTTAGGGTTAGGGTTAGGGTTAGGGTTAGGGTTAGGGTTAGGGTTAGGGTTAGGGTTAGGGTTAGGGTTAGGGTTAGGGTTAGGGTTAGGGTTAGGGTTAGGGTTAGGGTTAGGGTTAGGGTTAGGGTTAGGGTTAGGGTTAGGGTTAGGGTTAGGGTTAGGGTTAGGGTTAGGGTTAGGGTTAGGGTTAGGGTTAGGGTTAGGGTTAGGGTTAGGGTTAGGGTTAGGGTTAGGGTTAGGGTTAGGGTTAGGGTTAGGGTTAGGGTTAGGGTTAGGGTTAGGGTTAGGGTTAGGGTTAGGGTTAGGGTTAGGGTTAGGGTTAGGGTTAGGGTTAGGGTTAGGGTTAGGGTTAGGGTTAGGGTTAGGGTTAGGGTTAGGGTTAGGGTTAGGGTTAGGGTTAGGGTTAGGGTTAGGGTTAGGGTTAGGGTTAGGGTTAGGGTTAGGGTTAGGGTTAGGGTTAGGGTTAGGGTTAGGGTTAGGGTTAGGGTTAGGGTTAGGGTTAGGGTTAGGGTTAGGGTTAGGGTTAGGGTTAGGGTTAGGGTTAGGGTTAGGGTTAGGGTTAGGGTTAGGGTTAGGGTTAGGGTTAGGGTTAGGGTTAGGGTTAGGGTTAGGGTTAGGGTTAGGGTTAGGGTTAGGGTTAGGGTTAGGGTTAGGGTTAGGGTTAGGGTTAGGGTTAGGGTTAGGGTTAGGGTTAGGGTTAGGGTTAGGGTTAGGGTTAGGGTTAGGGTTAGGGTTAGGGTTAGGGTTAGGGTTAGGGTTAGGGTTAGGGTTAGGGTTAGGGTTAGGGTTAGGGTTAGGGTTAGGGTTAGGGTTAGGGTTAGGGTTAGGGTTAGGGTTAGGGTTAGGGTTAGGGTTAGGGTTAGGGTTAGGGTTAGGGTTAGGGTTAGGGTTAGGGTTAGGGTTAGGGTTAGGGTTAGGGTTAGGGTTAGGGTTAGGGTTAGGGTTAGGGTTAGGGTTAGGGTTAGGGTTAGGGTTAGGGTTAGGGTTAGGGTTAGGGTTAGGGTTAGGGTTAGGGTTAGGGTTAGGGTTAGGGTTAGGGTTAGGGTTAGGGTTAGGGTTAGGGTTAGGGTTAGGGTTAGGGTTAGGGTTAGGGTTAGGGTTAGGGTTAGGGTTAGGGTTAGGGTTAGGGTTAGGGTTAGGGTTAGGGTTAGGGTTAGGGTTAGGGTTAGGGTTAGGGTTAGGGTTAGGGTTAGGGTTAGGGTTAGGGTTAGGGTTAGGGTTAGGGTTAGGGTTAGGGTTAGGGTTAGGGTTAGGGTTAGGGTTAGGGTTAGGGTTAGGGTTAGGGTTAGGGTTAGGGTTAGGGTTAGGGTTAGGGTTAGGGTTAGGGTTAGGGTTAGGGTTAGGGTTAGGGTTAGGGTTAGGGTTAGGGTTAGGGTTAGGGTTAGGGTTAGGGTTAGGGTTAGGGTTAGGGTTAGGGTTAGGGTTAGGGTTAGGGTTAGGGTTAGGGTTAGGGTTAGGGTTAGGGTTAGGGTTAGGGTTAGGGTTAGGGTTAGGGTTAGGGTTAGGGTTAGGGTTAGGGTTAGGGTTAGGGTTAGGGTTAGGGTTAGGGTTAGGGTTAGGGTTAGGGTTAGGGTTAGGGTTAGGGTTAGGGTTAGGGTTAGGGTTAGGGTTAGGGTTAGGGTTAGGGTTAGGGTTAGGGTTAGGGTTAGGGTTAGGGTTAGGGTTAGGGTTAGGGTTAGGGTTAGGGTTAGGGTTAGGGTTAGGGTTAGGGTTAGGGTTAGGGTTAGGGTTAGGGTTAGGGTTAGGGTTAGGGTTAGGGTTAGGGTTAGGGTTAGGGTTAGGGTTAGGGTTAGGGTTAGGGTTAGGGTTAGGGTTAGGGTTAGGGTTAGGGTTAGGGTTAGGGTTAGGGTTAGGGTTAGGGTTAGGGTTAGGGTTAGGGTTAGGGTTAGGGTTAGGGTTAGGGTTAGGGTTAGGGTTAGGGTTAGGGTTAGGGTTAGGGTTAGGGTTAGGGTTAGGGTTAGGGTTAGGGTTAGGGTTAGGGTTAGGGTTAGGGTTAGGGTTAGGGTTAGGGTTAGGGTTAGGGTTAGGGTTAGGGTTAGGGTTAGGGTTAGGGTTAGGGTTAGGGTTAGGGTTAGGGTTAGGGTTAGGGTTAGGGTTAGGGTTAGGGTTAGGGTTAGGGTTAGGGTTAGGGTTAGGGTTAGGGTTAGGGTTAGGGTTAGGGTTAGGGTTAGGGTTAGGGTTAGGGTTAGGGTTAGGGTTAGGGTTAGGGTTAGGGTTAGGGTTAGGGTTAGGGTTAGGGTTAGGGTTAGGGTTAGGGTTAGGGTTAGGGTTAGGGTTAGGGTTAGGGTTAGGGTTAGGGTTAGGGTTAGGGTTAGGGTTAGGGTTAGGGTTAGGGTTAGGGTTAGGGTTAGGGTTAGGGTTAGGGTTAGGGTTAGGGTTAGGGTTAGGGTTAGGGTTAGGGTTAGGGTTAGGGTTAGGGTTAGGGTTAGGGTTAGGGTTAGGGTTAGGGTTAGGGTTAGGGTTAGGGTTAGGGTTAGGGTTAGGGTTAGGGTTAGGGTTAGGGTTAGGGTTAGGGTTAGGGTTAGGGTTAGGGTTAGGGTTAGGGTTAGGGTTAGGGTTAGGGTTAGGGTTAGGGTTAGGGTTAGGGTTAGGGTTAGGGTTAGGGTTAGGGTTAGGGTTAGGGTTAGGGTTAGGGTTAGGGTTAGGGTTAGGGTTAGGGTTAGGGTTAGGGTTAGGGTTAGGGTTAGGGTTAGGGTTAGGGTTAGGGTTAGGGTTAGGGTTAGGGTTAGGGTTAGGGTTAGGGTTAGGGTTAGGGTTAGGGTTAGGGTTAGGGTTAGGGTTAGGGTTAGGGTTAGGGTTAGGGTTAGGGTTAGGGTTAGGGTTAGGGTTAGGGTTAGGGTTAGGGTTAGGGTTAGGGTTAGGGTTAGGGTTAGGGTTAGGGTTAGGGTTAGGGTTAGGGTTAGGGTTAGGGTTAGGGTTAGGGTTAGGGTTAGGGTTAGGGTTAGGGTTAGGGTTAGGGTTAGGGTTAGGGTTAGGGTTAGGGTTAGGGTTAGGGTTAGGGTTAGGGTTAGGGTTAGGGTTAGGGTTAGGGTTAGGGTTAGGGTTAGGGTTAGGGTTAGGGTTAGGGTTAGGGTTAGGGTTAGGGTTAGGGTTAGGGTTAGGGTTAGGGTTAGGGTTAGGGTTAGGGTTAGGGTTAGGGTTAGGGTTAGGGTTAGGGTTAGGGTTAGGGTTAGGGTTAGGGTTAGGGTTAGGGTTAGGGTTAGGGTTAGGGTTAGGGTTAGGGTTAGGGTTAGGGTTAGGGTTGAGGGTTAGGGTTAGGGTTAGGGTTAGGGTTAGGGTTAGGGTTAGGGTTAGGGTTAGGGTTAGGGTTAGGGTTAGGGTTAGGGTTAGGGTTAGGGTTAGGGTTAGGGTTAGGGTTAGGGTTAGGGTTAGGGTTAGGGTTAGGGTTAGGGTTAGGGTTAGGGTTAGGGTTAGGGTTAGGGTTAGGGTTAGGGTTAGGGTTAGGGTTAGGGT